>NC_140499.1:37664117-38264117 GCF_964271855.1 Acomys minous | reverse complement strand
GCTGGGATAGCCAGTGTGGCATGACTCCTGAAACAGTGAATGATTCCCTTTCCACTGTGCCATCCATAGCAGAGAAGGTTATGTCATTCCAGTGGTGCAGCTGCAAGATGGTACAGTAAAGCAACCCGTATGAGAAATACTACAGTTTAAAATGGGCATAAATTCAAATAAATTTCCCAATATAACTTATTAATCCTAATTATTGGATTTTATTGCAATTAAAATTTCATTTAATTAAACTAAAATCCAGAATTTGGATCTCTATACCATTCAGTGGGCTCCATATTAAAAACTATTTTAATTCATATGCATGTCATAACTGACATATTTTATTTGATATATTATTTTAAGTTATATTTATAGTTCTACTATTTATTCAAATACATTAAAATATTTGTGTTTCTAGTCCATTCTTACATCTGCATTACCTACACACTTCACTCCATTTTTGCAGACTCATACCCCAACTCTTTTGTTCCTCACTGTGCTGTCTACAGGCCAAAGACAAGGACCATCCACACTCTACTGGGATTAAATGAAGTCATGAAGTTAGGGCTCCTTAAAGAAGAGAATGCAACAATTAAGCAAAAGTAGGGGTTGATAAGTGCAGTATTAGCCAGAACTTGGGCCCCATCTTCCAGAGGTATGAGAAACAAACATCTTTTACGGAAGCCTTCCACTCAAGGGTCTTCTAGAGCCCACCCTCAATCTGCAGTATGAAAGGTCCTGTAATCGCTGAACAATTTTGTTCAAGAAAATGCCCCTTTTTTCTTACCATTACTGGATTGTGTTCTTGGATGGGTCCAAATACTCAAAGCACTACACATAGGAGCATTCATTCTCTCAGTTCCCCATCTATGGTAGGCTGGATACTGGTCTCTCTAAAGATACCCTTATCTGAATTCTCAGAATCTGTGAATATGTCAATTTATGCGGTTAAGACGCCGTGCAATTGGATTAGACTGTGAATGTAGAACTGAGGAGATTATCTTGGGTTATCTCAGTGTAACACCAAGAGAAAGAAGAAGGATGGAAGATAAAGGAGCAGAAAGGAAGGCAGGAAGCATGGAGCAAAAAGGAGAGAAGATGGTACTAGAAGATGGAGAACACCACAATCTAAGAAAGGCAAACAGTCTCGATAAAGTAAAAACAAAAACAAAAACAAAAATAAACAAGAGGCATATTTGTCCCTAGAGCTTCTGGAAGATGTTAGTAGTCCTGTGGACACATTTATCTTAACCCAGGGAGCCAAACTTTGACTTTGTGAGCACAATACCTGAAAGATAAGAAAGAACAATTGTGTTTTAAGATTCTATGTCACTGTAATTAGTTGCATCATCAATAAGAGGGAGATGCACCATTGCTCACCAGTCCTATGGCTTCAACTTTACCTTCATGATGCTTATGGCATCTGCTCATAATTATTAAACTCACAGTTGATCCCTATATTCATATAAGACGCTGGCACTTGATTATTCTTTACCATTTTCCATTATTCCCCAAGGCCCCTGCCTCTTGTTCTACTTTTAGTTTAGTTTCCAACACTACCGCTTTACTTCTGTTTGCTTCATTTCACTTATGTTCTTCATTGGCCATCGTGGGTGTTCCCTGGATGTCTGCATTCCTGCTGGAGCTGTCCTGTACGTTCTCAGCCTAGAATTAACAGCATGGCCCTCTTTTAGTGCTCTTGTATATACTCTCAATGCAAATATCATGATCTCCACACTTAACCAGGTCCTTACAAACTAGGGTATGATTAATTTTTAAGGGATGCAAACAGAACCACTTCCTATTCAGTTGAAGACTCCATCGCACCATCACTGTTCCCCCCCCCCCCATATTTCAACAAAACTTTATCATTCTCATTGTAGCAGATGACCTTAAATTTAACCTCAGAGATTAATTTAAAATAAGAAAATGTGAGTTACCGTCACTCAAGGTTGCTTATGGAGCATGTAGGACTTCAGGATAAAATATTTTATCAGGGCCGCTGTTGATAGTAATTTGTTTTTAAATATTAAAAACTGGCACATTTTTAAAGAATATCTGTTATAATGATTTAAAGTAATTAGCAGGAAAAAAGGCATCTGTACATTCATTTATTGTTCAATCAGTGCCTGAGAAGATTCTTGTTGAGTGCTGACATTCACCTCCACTTCCCAGAACGGTTCTTTTTACACTACACTATCAGATGTGACTTTCTGGTTTATTCTATATCTCCTGCCATTTAACATAAAGGAATTGTGTTTTTGTTACAATGCTCATATACAAGCATTCTCTCCTTGCCTCTGAAGATCTCTTCTAATTAAAAAAAATTCCCCCACTGTCGCATCTTAAACACTCATCATTAAAGAGAGTCCATGCTGGTGGTTGCTATCAATTTCAACTTGTTTCCTTGATTTACTACAATTCAGGCTTTCTCTACCTAAACTACCCTTTTTTATGACCAATGTAAAACCAATCTCAATTACTTTACCTCTCCAGATGCTGCATCACTGGCCACCCATGGAAGAGTTTTACTCAATTTCAAAATCAGTTGTCCACAAATGCTATCATTCAAGCTGTTGTGTTGGTTTATTCATGGGATTCCTTCAAATATGTTAGTGTTTAAGAATTTTGTACATGTGTATAACAAGTATCAATGAAATCCACCTCCCAAGCCCTCTCTTCCAAGTCTTCCTCCATTCCCCACCACTTGGTTGTTCTAAATAGACATACTTAAAACAAGAACAAAAGCCCACTGGGTCATCTTAATGCTTCCTATATGTGCATGGGTGCAAGGACAGATACTTGAGCAGGAATAGCTTCTCATGGGGTTCGTCCTTAAATAAAACTTGATTTCCTTTCCCCAACAGTTGCCAGTAGTTTCTTAGCTCTGGGTGAGATGAGCCCCTTTCCTATCCATGCTGGTATGTTGGCTGACTTGATCTTTTACAGATCTTCTTGTGTAGTTGCAGGGTCTGTGAGTTCATGTATACAGAAACCCTGTTGTGCTAGCACATATATTTACTATCTCTGGTCCTTATCATCTTTCTACCCACTCTTCTATGATTATTTCTGAGCATTGCAGGGAGGGATATGATGTGGACCACTCTACAGCCTCTTATGCAAATTGGCTAACTATGTAATTCCTTATTAACTTCTATCTACTGAAAAAAGAAGCTTCTCTTGTGAAGTTGGAGAGATACACAAGTCTATGGGCATAAGGATAAAAAGTTAGGGAACAGTTTATTACTAATCCATTTAGCAGAATAATAGTACTAGGTTGTTTTTTTTTCCCCATAGGGCCTATAACCTAGTCAGTCACAAGTTTCTGGTATAGTACCAGCATAAATTCCCTAGTGGAACTTAAGACCAATCAGAAAGTTGATGGTTGATCTCAAGGCATTCCAACTTCTGTCAAGAAGTGGCCTTATCTGGACAGGACAGCTGTAACTGTACCTCACAGGGTCCACAACTGGCTAAGACTGTTGATTACTTTGTCCGTGAGTCCTTTGAACTACTGCATTTGTTGTCTACTTTGCTTTTCTAGTCCTAAGAAATATGTACAAATTTGTCTTCAGAGAACTCCTGTGTGCTTTTCATCTCCGTTGTGTCAGTTTCGGGTCCAGGGATGGATGAGCTGTGCCTTTCCCTCAGATTCTTAGAGGCTTATCTAAGAGACTTCGTCTGGTTGTATTTTGGAATGTCTGTATCAATTCTTTTAGGCTGTGGCAGAAACTAGCTCTTCATTTAAGAAAGAAATTCCTTTAAGCTGTTGCTCGGGCATTAAGTTAGTGCAGGGTATTTGCAGGCCATATTGTGTGGCCCTGTGTTCCTTGCAACCAGGCGCATGCAATCTCTGTACTGTTGATTTCCTCTGAGCTTTAAAGTGCTTTCACTCAAGAACGCAGGCAACTTAAAGGAATCACCTAAACAGGTTGTGCTGTAACAATCACTTTATTTCAGTGTCAACTGACTTGGAAATGTGCTTATGTCTGAAAAATCTCTTCTGACACATTACATATTTACTTGTGCTATTTCTTGCCATAGCCATGGGACCTCTTTTACATTTAACGGGGAGGGGGTATAACACTTACCCAAGTACCAGCCACAACGGTCTTCCACAGTTGTAATTTTTTCTCATGATGGCTTCAATTACAACTCAAGGTACACAGTTCAAATCTGTATTATCTACCCACACATTTCCAGCAATCGTCAGACTTACAGCTATTAACAGGCCACAAGTGTTGTGTCCAGTCTTCCCACAGGCAAAGTTCACATCTTTCTGTTCTCATCTTGGTGATGCTTGGGGCAAGGCCCTGCAACACACTGCTTTACATTAACTGTCCACCTACTGGGACTTGCAAATAGGGCTCAATGAGAGGTTGCAGAAGGGGAAAGGAACCTTCTGCCTCAGTTTCTCATTTTGACTGTGGGCCATTAGTATGGAAGTATGAAATGCCAGTTTCATTTTGTAGTTCTCCTCAGTTTCCTAAACATGGAAATACTGCACCCACACAAAGTATAATGTTCCTGCAACTGACAAACTTTCCTACAAATAAATCCCACCCAGTGTGTGTGTGTGTGTGTGTGTGTGTGTGTGTGTGTGTGTGTGTCTGTGTGTGCACTAAAAGTTTTGAACTGAAGCCCCTTTCCTTTTCCCCTCTTTGCACAGTGCTTAGGCAAAATTCTTCTTATTTGGTACTACAGTTAGTAAGCTCTTAACAACCTCTTTTTTTCTCTCTAATTTTCTTCTGCATTTTCCTTTCCTTTCCTATTTCCTGATTCTCAAGGTGTTTTATCTTCTAAGTCCATTTTACTAAGATTAGATGCACAAAGCATTTATGCTTTTCAGTATGCAATATTTTTATTAACTATTTGAAAATCTCACACATGCATATGACGTATTTTGATCAGTTCTAACTTCTCCATTGACTGTTCTCATATTACCCATACCCTGCTCCCAACTTCATGGTCTTTTTGAAAAGTGCTACTCATATTCTTCTGGATTTAGGGTTACACAGTAGAGGATAGTCCACCAAACAGGAGCCACGTCATTAAAAATAAAAGAAAGAAACTGACTCTCTCTCCTTCAGTAGATACCAACTGTCTATGGCTCCTCATTTAGGGTTAAGGACTCAGGAAGCCACTATCCCTCCATGTTGGAATTTTGACTATCATATTCTCATGCAGATCTTAACAGAAAGTACTAGCCGCTGTGGGACCATGAGTGCAGTGATCCTTTCAAGATCAGAAGACATTTCTGTGCTTGGATCCTCCATGACCTCTGGCTCTCACAATGTTGCCACCTCCCCTTCCAAGACTTGAGGGGGATAATACAGATGATCCATTTGTAGCTGAGCACTCCTCAGACACTCTGTTTCAGTTCCTGCCTCTAGATTCCTGCCCTGAGTTCCCACCTTACCTTCTTTTGCTGATGGACTGTAATCTGGATGATTAAGTCAAATAAACTCTTTGGTCAGTGTTTTATCACAGCAACAGGGCAAAGAGGACAGGTTGGAAAGATGTTCTGTGCTTTCCTCTGGAGTTTTCTGCTTTAGATCTATAATCAATTTTGAAGTCTGATTTCTTTTTGTGTGTGTGATCTTAATTAAGGACTGAGATTAATATTTCCCTACCAACCCAGTTGGAAAAGTTGCCCTCTCCTATTGATTTTCCTTGCTCTTTGTTGAAAAATAAATCAATTGATGGCGAACGGATCCTATCCCTAGTTTTGCTTTATGGGAAATCTTTAACTCAGATATCCTCAAATCAGGCAGTATCAGCCCTCCAATATTGTTTTTTGTTTTAAAAGCCATTTTGACTTTCTAAATTCTTTCCATCACCTTGTAAGTTTTAGATACAGTTAAAGGGGAATTTTGTTTGAGATTGTATAAAATCTTTACACTAGTTGACATCTCAATTAAATTATTTGTTAATGTATAATTTGGTATATTTATTCACTTACTATGATGATCATTTGCATTCCTTAAAGAATCACTTTTACAAGAAGATCATCAAGAATGGCGGATCTGGACACAGGCAGGATGGGGGGAGGAGGGTCTGCTCAGACTACTGTACCAAGCAAGGACAATGCATGCAGTAAACCTAGAACCCCTATTCAGATCTAACCAATAGACAGCACATTCTCCACAGTTGTTTGGAGAGCAAGGACTGACTCTTACATGAACTCTGGTGCCCCCTATTTGACCACTTCCCCTTGGTGAGGGGCCTAGTGGTGCTCAGAGGAAGGGTAGGCAGGCTACCAGGATGAGACCTGATAGTCTGTGATCATATGGTGGGGGAGGAGGTCCCTTTCTGTCACAGACCTACAGGAGAGAAATAGGGTGAAAGAGGTAAGGAGGGGGTAACGGGAAGACACAAGTGAGGGGATAACAATTGAGATGTAATCTGAATAAATCACTTAAGTTTAAAAAAAGAAAAAAGAAAAAAAAGGAAAGAATCACTTTTGAGGTACTGTGCATAGCACACAGACACACACACACAGAGACACAGAGAGACATTTGTCTGGAGTGCCCTCTGCCTCTATGATTGAGAACAGTACATCTCCTACTTTTAAAATTATTTTTAGTATTTGGCTCTTAAGCCTCAGTTTCACTAGTCAAACACCTATCCATCTAAAATTTTTTACTTCCTTGATTTTGCTAAATGTTTGCCTTTTTGTTCAAATGCTCTGCCCCAACTGCTTTAAATAATTTTGCAATTTTTATCCTAAATGCTACTTAGAAAAAATTAGAGTTTTTCATTACATGCTGAATTTTACCATTTTAAAATTAGCATACATACATTGTACAGAGTATTGGGTTTTTTAGATAACTCGTTGAAATTTATCATTGACTCTGACCATATTATCCCTCTTCCACCCTTTCTTTTCAGTTTCTCTTTCATCTTGACCTTCTTGATTGTCTCTTTTCCCTTACTAATCTCTCTACTGATTGTGTTGCACACACACACACACACACACACACACACACACACACTACTCTACTTATATTATTTATATAGTTTCACTATCTATAAAACATTCTAGAAATCACAAATGAGAGAAAATATAATGTTTGTATTTGTGAATTTAGCTTATTTCATTTAGCCTAATGGTCACCCTACAGTTGTATCCGTTTTTCAGTAAGTGATACAATTTCATTCTTGAATGTTGAAGAGAATTCTATGACATGTCTATATATATATATTATATGATTATATAATATTTTCATAGGGGAGGGGAATAAGGGGAAAATGGGAGGGAGGGAAGAATAGGAGGATACAAGGGATGGGATAACCATTGAGATGTAACAAGAATAAATTAATAAAGAAGAAAAAAAGTAAAACAAAAATAAAATATGAAGTTTTCTCAAAAAAATTTTTTCTTTTCCATTTATTTGCTTGAAAGATAGCAATCAAATTCGATGTTTTTTTATTGTGAATAGTAGTGCAATAAACATGGAGGTGCAGTTATCTTTCTCAATGTTAACCTGAAATCCTTTGAGTATATACCCAGTAAGTGCTATAGTTGCTATTTCTATTGTTAGGATTTTCTGTGAGGAATTTCCATACAGATTTCAGCATGATTAACCCAGTATATATTGTTGCCAGCCTTGTATAAGTCCCCTCACCAACACACACCCTCAATAGCATATAATTTTTTTCCAGATCTGTTAGGACATTCTCCCCTCTCTTAAATAATTAATTTACTTTACGTAGTGGTGGTAGCCCCATTCTTCCTCACCTTCCAGTCCCACTCTCCTTCCCTCTCCCCTCTCCCCACTTCCCTATTCTTCAGAAGAGGGGAGTGTTTGTACTTACCCACCCCATTCATCAAGTCACATCAGGACTGAGCACATTGTCTTCCTCTGTGGCTTGGAAAGACAGTTCTGCCACGGCGAGGAGTAGGGGGGCATAATTAAAAAGCTATAAGAGAATCCATTCCAGACAGAACCCAGATACTCTCAATAGATCATCCACATGAAGCCTGAGCTACCTATAGGCTACATCTTTGTGGGGGTCCTATATCCAGTCCATGTAAATTTGAGGTTGGTGCCTCAATGTCAGCAGGCCCCTCTGGGCCCTAGTTGGTTGACTTTCTTGTTCTTCTTGTAAAGCTACTGTCACCTCTAGGTCCTTTTCTCATTTACCCCACTTTTCCACTAGACTTCCTATGCATTGCTGAATGTTTGACTGTGAATCTCAGCATCGGTTTCAAGGCACTACTGGGTAAAGCCTTTCAGAGGCCAACTTTGAAAGCATAGCAAAATATTATTAATAATGTCAGGAGTTGGCTTTCTCCCATGGGCTGGGTCTTGGTTTGGGCCAGCATTGGTTGGACATTCCCTTGGTCTCTGCTTTATCTTTATCCCTGCACATTTTGTAGGCAATATGAATTTTTTTCTTTTATTTATTAATTTATTCTTGTTACATCTCAGTGGTTATCCCATCCCCTCTGGGCCCAAATCTTCCCATCATAATGTTCTACTTATAGGTTAATAGGACCCTCTGGATCCTTCTACTTTGCCATTCTCCCATGCTTCTCTCATCTAGAGTCCCAATAGGATGTCCTCCCCTCTGTTCCAGTTTCCTGGTAAGTAAAGGCTTTCGTGGTACATGTTCCTTGGTCTAATATGCAGATATAAGTGAGTAGAAGTTTCTGTGGGTGGAATGGTGTTCCCCTACCTCTAGTAGGAGACTTGTCTAGTTACAGGGTATCATCTTCAGTCTCTATGGTCCCTGCGGCCAGGAGTCTTTGCTAGAGTCCTCATATCTCCTCGGAGCCTATGCTGACTTAGGTCTCCAGCTTGTCACAGAGATGCCTCCACACACAGTTTCTCTTTTCTCTACTGGACTTTTGTCCTCCCACCCCTGATCTCCCCATGTCTGATCTCTACCCTCATATCTCTCTGTGTTTCCTCTACTATCTTTTCCCCTCACCTCAATTAATAGTCTATTTCGCCTTCTGAGTGAGAATTAAGCATCCTGCCTTGGATGTTCTTTGATACTTATCTTCTTTGGGTCTGTACATTGTAGTACGTTTATACTGTACTGTATGGCTAAAATCCACTTGTAAGTGAGTACATAGAATGTGTGTCTTTGTGGGTCTCAGTTGCCTCATTCAAGATGATCTTTTTTAGTTCCATCTATTAGCCTGGAAATCTCATGATTTCTTTGTCTTTAAGAGCTGAGCCATGTTCCATTGTGTAAATGTATCACAGTTTCTTTATCCATTCTTTGGCAGAGGGATATCTAGGTGGTTTCAATGTTCTGGCTATTATGAATAAAATTACAATGAATATAGTTGATCAAGTGTACTTGTTGTATAGTGGAGCATCTTTTGGGTATATTCCCAGGAGTGGTATAGCTGTGTTTTGAGGTAGAACTATCCCCAGTTTTCTGAAGAAGCACCAAATTGATTTCCTCGGTGGTTGTACAAGTTTACACTGCCACCAGCAACGGAGCAGTGTTCCTCTTTCTCCATACCCTTGCCAGCATGTGTGTCACTTGAGTTTTTGAACTTAGTCATTCTGATAGGTGTAAGATGGAATCTCAGGGTCATTTTTATTTGCATTTCCTTGATGGCTAAGGACACTGAGCATTTCTTTAAGTGCTTCTTGGCCATTGGAGATTCCTCTGTTGATAATTCTGTTTAGTTTTGTGCCCCATTTTTTAAACTGAGTTATTTGATTTGTTGGTGCATAATTTCTTGAGTTCTTTATATATTTTGGTTATTGGCCCGATATAAGATTGGTGAAGATCTTTTTCCAATCTGTAGACTGCCTTTTGTCCTAATTTGTCATTTGCCTTACAGAAGCCTTTCAGTTTCATGATGTCCCATTTATTAGTTGTTGATCTTAGAGCCTGAGCTGTTGGTATTCTGTTCAGGAAGTTGTTTCTGTGACAAGGAGTTCAAGACTCTTCCCCACTTTCTCTTCTAATAAATTTAGTTTATCTGGTATTATATTGAGGTCTTTGATCCACTTAGACTTGAGTTTTGTGCAGGGTTATAAATATGGATCTATTTAGATTCTTTTACATGCTGATATCAAGTTAGAGCAGCACCATTTGTTGAAGATGCTTTCTTATTTTCAAAAATCAGGTGTCTCTAGGAGTGTGGGTTTATTTCTTGGTCTTTGATTTCATTCCATTGATCAACCAGTCTATTTTCATGTCAGTAACATGCTGTTGTTTTAATTACTATTGCTCTGTAGTGTAGCTTGATTCAGGGATGGAGATACCCACAGAAGTTATTTTATTGTATAGGAATGTTTTAGCTATTCTGGGTTTTTGTTTTTCCATATGAAGTTTAGAATTTTTCAGTTAAGGTTTGTAAAGAATTGTGTGGAATTTTGATGGGGATTTCATTGATTCTGTACATTGCTTTTGGTAAGATGGCCATTTTTACTATGTTAATCCTACTGATCCTGAGAATGAAACATTCCTCTTTCTCCTTAGCTTTGCTTTCATTCTTTGTAGTCATTACTTTTTTCAATATAAATTGTAGTATATTTTTCCCAATTTCCTTGAAGAATGTCATTAGATTTTTTTATAAAGTCGTGTTACATCTTATTAAAGCCTCTGCGTCTATTGAGATGGGAGGTGATTTTTATCCTTTAGTTTATTAGTGAGATAAATTCCATTTACTGACTTCTGTTTATTGATCCTACCTTGTTTTTTGTTTTATTTATTTGTTTTTAGAATGAGCTTTACTGGGTCATAGTGCATGATACATAATTAAATTTGATTCAAAATATTTTATTGAGAATTTTTAAAGACATATGCATCAGAGGAACTTAGAGAAGTTTTATTGTTTTGTCATTACTTTTTATTAGTGTAATACTGGCTTCATAATACAACTCCAACAGTGTTCCTTTATTTTCTGTTTCTTGCAATAGTTTGAGGGATGTTAAGGCTCGTTTTTTCCTAAATATTTTTTTAAAGTTCAGTTGTCATTTCATTTCAACTTCGACACTTCGCAATATATAATTTTCTTCCCCTCTTCCACAATGGTTCCAAAACCTCAGTTACAGAAGTTGTGTTATAGATATATCTATTGGGTCTAGGCACCCTATGATCAGTTCTTCTCTTCATTTTGATCAGTTGTGTTTTTCTGTAATCATCTCATCTGTCACGAAGAAAAGTTTGATGAATCTTGAGAGCTACATGAATCTATAAGTACAAGGGTAAGTATTTATAATGCAGTTATAATGATGCTAGCTTTTTAAAATTTTTTTTATTTTTATTTTTTCTCCTTTATTAATTTATTCTTGTTACATCTCAATGGTTATCCCATCCCTTGTATCCTCCCATTCTTCCCTCCCTCCCATTTTCCCCTTATTCCCCTCCCCTATGACTGTTCCTGAGGGGGATTACCTCCTCCTGTATATTTTCATAGGGTATCAAGTCTCTTCTTGGTAACCTGCTGTAATGATGCTAGCTTAAGTAAAGCCGTGGCTGTAGGTTCTCCTGCAAGATTCATGACCTCACCAGTCCTGAGTAGTTGGCTAAGTTTCTAGTACCAGGCATGGATTCCCTCCTGTTGAGCTAATTTTAAATTTAACTGAAAAGCTGTTGGTTACCACCAAGATGTGAGTACCACTATTGCATCCTTAGGGATATCTCTCCATGTTGATCATTGTTATGGATTATAGGTGTCATGTCATAACTAGTTCACACGATTGGTTGTTTAACTCCCTTATAAGCTTGTATAGTAATTTTTGGTACCATGAAAGCTAGGCCTGAAGGGCGAGGATTTCAAGTAATACCCAGCTCTGATCCTTCAAGTCCTGTGTTCTGGGAGGTACATTTTTAGAACACACAATTCTGCAAAGCAGGAAATTCTAAGAGTTCCTAGAGTACTAAAGGTAATAGTACTTCAGAGCAATGATTGTCCAACTCACATGCCTTTGCACCTTTGTTATTTGTGTGTGTGTGTGTGTGTGTGTGTGTGTGTGTGTGTGTGTGTGTGTGTGTGTAACCAGACTGTCTGGAATGAGGGAATATATTCTAAAGAGACACTTGTGACTTTTTTTTTTTTAGTTATCAAATTATTAAAAGGATGCATGGCTGGAAATTAGAATTTTGTCCAGAAACCTCCTGTTGGAGGAAGAAGATATTGAAACTTTGGGAGTAGCCAAAGGAGACAGTTGTCTACTGATGAAAGATTTACTACGTGTCAGCGTACCTCTCAGGAGAGACTTGACAGTTAGATAATATTAGTAGAGCCACACATTGGCCATCTTGCTACATTATGCATCCATCTTGCATTCTGTTTAAACATTACATCAGGATTCAGAAGAGAGACTTGTGGTGTCGTTTTATGTCTTTGTCTCTTTCCCCAATGTAGTCAAATTGAGGAAATTTCCTCTTTCTACTTTTCAGTGTTCATTTGGCTCTTTTAATTGACTTACTGAAGACATATGGAGAAACCTGGCCTGCTGGGGACAAGCCTGTGACTCTCAGTAAAGTAAGATATAGGCATGTATACATATGAGTACATGTATGTATATAGGGAACATAAATTCTAAACATGTAGCATCAATGTGGCAAACAGCTACTGGATGGAATACTATAAACTGTCTATAGATGGTGACTTTGGCCTCTTTCCATATGGAAGTCTCCTTCCAGTGAAAGTAAACATATGTAAATAGTTATACCAGCACAGACTTTATAATATATTAGACATGGCAGAGAACATGGTGTCTCTGTGGGGTTCTTTAGATGAGTTTTGAGTGTCTTTTAATGCATACAGGTGGGAAGAATCAACATATTATAGGGAATAAATATGACTTGGTAGTTAGGATGTAAGGTTTCCATCTTGCAAGCTAGCTAATAAAAAGCATCTACACCTCCTGAATTGAATATAATAAAAAAGAAATAGCAGTTGCTCTGTATTATACTCATTACTGAAGAAAAAGCAACTGAGCATTGTTTTATTTTCTTCCATTAAAAGCTTTTTTATTAGGTTGACAATAGATAACACTCCCACACAAATATTAATTTTGTAAGAAATGTAGGACAACAGCAAGTTACGTAATAAATTCATAAGGCTGATAAGGTTGTTTGACTTTAAGTGATTATCTCCTTTTAGAATATTAACGTGAAGCTTCTGGGAGTTGGGGATGGCAGGAGATAAACTTGGCTGAACAAATACCCATGCATTTTCCATGTCTGGCATCTGACAGCTCATCAAAACCACCCAGCCACAATCCATTCAAGTTGTTTCTGTGCTGGGTTGGCACACGCATACACCAGGGTCTGTGTTTCTTGTTAGCATTCCTGGGATGCTGAGTTTGTTAATATTCCACTCACATCGAGATGCCTGTCTTTTCAAAGGCTTTACAGCACAACACATCAACACCTTTTTTTTTTACTTCAAATTATTTCTATTTACTGCTGAACCTTGCTGAGGAAATTGACATTCTGTGCTATCTAGCCAGTGACTCATTCACGCACTTTGTTTTGTCCACAGTTGTTCAGTGCCTCTTGTCCTCCAGCTAACTAACATAGTTATGAGTCTGGCTTACATTCACATCGGACGATTAATGCCTGCTCCCCTGCATCTGCTGGAAAGCACAGGCATTTGCCAAATCTCCTTAATAACCAAATTGCTGATCATAAAGAAGGAACACAAATATTAAGACAATATTTGTCTCACAGCAGCAAAGGACTTTAATGTTATGTTGCTCCTAAGCAAAGACGACTCGGCGAGCCAGTTGGAAATGAAAAGCTTTTTAAAAAGCTCCAAAAAAAAAAAAAAAAAAAAAAAAAAAAAAAAAAAAAAAAGAGTATCTCTGAAAACCATAAATGCAGTGGGCATTTTGTACATTAGTTTTAGCTTTCTCATTTGTAATGTCCTGTTCTGATGTTTATTTACTGAAACTGCATAATAATTAAATAAACTTTGACATTTTACACTCCTCAGTGAAAGCACTGTCTCCTTCCGTGTGTCCCATAATATGGGGAGTAGGGACTATTTCTGACACGGACTCTGGTGCCCTTTCCTGGATCACTTCCCTCTGGTGGGGTGGCCTTGCCACATCACAGAAGAACAGGGCGCAGGCAGTCCTAATGAGACTTGATGGGCTGAAGTCACATGATAGGGGAGGAGGGCTCCCCCCTTTCTCAGGACTAGAGGAGGGGAAAGGGAGGGAGGGCGAGGCCAGGAGGCAAAGAGAGAGGAGGCTACAATAGGGATGTAAATAGAAGAAAATAAAATAAAAACTTCAAGAAACATTAAAAAAGAAAAGAATCCTGTTAAATGATGTTATCCCTGTGAATAACAGAGCAAAATATCTACATTTTGATGTTATGAATGAATTTAAAGGCAATGTGTTTTGCTTACAGTCAATGTAAACTATTTTTATTCTCTTATTATAGAAATAGCTTTAACTTAGTGTTAGAAAGTAACATTGCTTTTTAAAAATGGATTTGAGATATCTAAATCAAGAAATTGTGATTTATTTGTATTGTTCATAAGCCATAAGTGTACACTTCCCTGACTCTTATTCTCATCCGGGCCAGTATTCCTCTTATTATTATACATTATACATTAACCAGTAGTGGCTTATTATGTAAACCAAAAATTTTTTAGTGTAATTAATCTTTCTCTGTTACCTTATGGCTTCAGTGAATTCAAGTGGTTGTAGTTCATTTTGTTAAAATATAATCTACTACTTTGTTACAGTGCTATTTCTTTCAGGTAAATCTAGAATTTAAGTAAACATTACCATTTGCATATCCACAGATAAGTAATAACAGCAGTGCTTTCTTAGATTATAGAGGACATTTTCACTCATTCTTTTTTTTTTTAAATCATAACATGTCGCTTTCAAAACAAGAAAATTTGATCATCTACCACATCATACATGAGAACACAAAATTAAAACAAAACAAATCAGGAACAAGCTTAGATCTCCAAGTATCTCTTGATTTGCACCAAAGCGTCCTATAGAGGGGTGGTGCTATTTGATCTGTTTTCATGATAACCTTGAGGAACAAGACATAATATATTTAATCTTTAAACTAGGGCCTTGAGTCCATAGAAAAATCTCAATAATGTAATTGATCAAATAAACAGTAAGTCGTATTATTGTTAATTACTTACGTTATTGAGCCAATAAAGTCTGTCTTACCATATGCCGTTTTCAGTCATTTTGGGGGGGAACATGCCAATCAGAGCAACGTTGTTTGAACAGTGCAGTGCTGTTCACAGCATCCCAGTCTTGTCCCCTGGTATTATTATCCTCTTGATTTCTCCTAGATAAAGTGAGTTGACATGGTGTATCCCTTAGCTAACATTAGTTTTTATTCAGCTGTTCAGGTAAGTCAGCTCTGTAGTTAAGAGGATGATTTCCCTTAACAGTCACATCCTTCCTTCACAAATAAAAAATAATATTTTTTGAAGGAAGTTCCTGTGGTCTCATGGTTTCAGGTTGAAGAAATGTATATTTCATCCCAATTGCACACAGTGCCAAAGGCAAAATTAAATCTAACAACTTAAGAGTCAACCCCAGTTATTAACACTATAACAGCACAGATATTTAAAAAAAATGGGCAATTTGGTTTTCCATATGAAGTTAAGAATTGATCTTTCAAGGTCTTTAAAAATCATATGTATTTTGATAGGGATTGCATCGAATCTATAAATTGATTTTTGGTAAGATGGCCGTTTTTATTATGTTGATTCTCCAGATCCATGAACATGGGGCATCTTTCCACTTTCTGATACTTTCTTCAATTTTCCTCTTCAAAGACTTGAAGTTTTTTTTCCTATAAGTCTTTCACTTGCTTGGTTAGAGTTTCACCAAGATACTTTATATTGCTCATGGCTATTGTGAAGGGTGTAGTTTCCCTGATTTCTTTCTTAGCCCATTTATCATTTCTATACAGGAGGGCTACTGACTTTTTTTTTTTTTTACTTCATTTTTCATCTAGCCACTTTGCTGAAGGTGTTTATCAGCTATAGGAGTTCTCTGGTGAAATTTTGATGTCACTTATTTACACTATCATATCATCTGTGAATAGTGATACTTTTACTTCCTCCTTTCTGATAGTTGATCTCCTATTGTCTTATTGCTGTAGATAGGACTCTATATACTATATGTAAGAGATATGGAGAAAGTGGGCTGCTTTGTCCCTGATTTTAGTGGAATTTCTTGAGTTTCTTTCCATTTAATTTGATGATGGCTATTGGCTTGCTGTGTATTACCTTTATTATGTTTAGGTAAGTGCCTTGTATTTCTGATCTCTCCAAGACTTTAATTGTGAGCAGGTGTTGGATTTTGTCAAATGCTTTTTCAGCATGTAATGAGATTATCATGTGCTTTTTTTTCTTTCAGTCAATCTTGTAAAATAAAAGATTCTCCAGAGGAATCTCCATCCCTGATTTCAAGCTGTACTACCAAGCAACGGTAACTAAAATGGCATGCTAATGCCATAGATATAGGCTGGTTGATCAAGAGAATCAAATCAAAGACCCAAAAATAAATCCACACACCTATGGACAATTGATTTTTGACAAAGAAGCCAAATCCATACAATGGGAAAAAAATAGTATCTTCAACAAATGGTGCTGGTCTATCTGGATGTCTACATGTAGAAAAATGCAAGTAGATCCATATTGATCACCATGAATAAAACTCAAGTCCAAGTGAATTAAAGATTTCACCATAAAACCAGACACATTAAATCTGTTAGAAGAAGAAGTGGAGAAGAGCCTTGAACTCATTGGCACAGGAGACAACTTCCCGAACAGAACACCAACAGCTCAGGCTCTAAGATCAACAATTAATAAATGGGATCTCATGAAACTGAAAACCTTCTGTAAGGCAAGGACACTGTCAACGGAACAAAATGACAGCCTACAGACTGGGAGAATATCTTTAGCAACCCTACATTTAACAAACAGTTAATAATCAAAATCTATAAAAACTGAAGAAATTAAACTCCACCAAACCAAATAACCCAATTAAGAAATGGAGTTCAGAGTTAAACAGAGAATTTTCAACAGAGTAATATCAAATGGCTGAGAAACACTTAACAAAATGCTCAACGTCTTTAGTCTTCAGGGAAATGCAAATCAAAAGCAATCCGAAATTCTACCTTACAACACTTAGAATGACTAAGATCAAAAACTCAAGTGACAGTGTATGCTAGCAAAGATGTGAAGAAAGAAGAACACTCCTCCATTGCCTATGGAAGTGCAAACTTGTACAACCACTTGGGAAATCAGTCTGGCACTTTCTCAGAAAATTGGGAATAGTGCTACCTCACAACTCAGCCATACCACTACTGGATGTATACCCAAAATATGTTCTATGACACAACAAGGATATTTGCTCAACTATGTTCATAGCAGCATTATTGGTAATAGCCAGAATATGAGGGAAAGAAACCCCTAGATGTCCCTCAGTCAAAGAAAGGATAAAGAAACTGTGATACATTTATACAATGGAATACTACTTAGCTAAAACAACAAGTAAATCTTGAAAATTTCAAGCAATTGGATGGAATTATAAATGATCATCCTGAGTGATATAACCCATACCCAGAAAGACAGGAATGATATATACTCACTTATAAGTAGATATTAGCCCTATATAGATGTCCTCTGAGAGTCTCCACTCAGCAGGGGATTGGGACAGATGCTGGGAGTCACTGCTGGACTCCAGGTGAGAGTGGTAAGGAAAAATGGGGAGGGGGGACAGAAGGACCCAGAGGGTTCAGGAGCCCCACAAGAAACCATCAAGGCTGGCATATCTGGACGCAGGGGGACTTGCCAAAATTGTTGTACCAACAAAGGACAATGCATGCAGTAAGCCTAGACCCCATGTTCAGATCTAGTCAACAGAAAACTCATTCTCCCCGGTTGTAGGGAAAGTGGAGACTGCCTGTGACATGAACCCTGGTGCCCCCAATTTGATCACTTCCCCTTGGTGAGGAGGACCTTTGTGCACACAATGGAATGTCTAGCAATCTTTCATGATGAGATCTGATAGGCTGTGGTCATATGGTAGGAGAGGAGTTCCCCTCTGTCAGAGGTCTTCGGTAGGGGACTAGGGTGAAAGAGAGGGAGGGTGTGGGGAACCAGAAGATACAAGTGAGAGGATAACAATTGGCATGTAATCTGAAATAATGATGATGATGATGATGATGATGATGATGATGATGATGATAGTAATGATAGTAATAGTAAAAGTGGGCAATTTAAGGTGTAACAGTGTAACTTGAAGGCATCCCATCCTGTATCCTATATGAGAACAATGATGACAAAAAGGAAAATTGAATGGAGGAAAAATGAATGGAGAGTTTTCCATTGAAAGAAAAGAAAATACAGTAGAGAGTTAAATTGGATTTCTATACATATTAATGTTAGGCTAGGTTGGTGTTCAGCTATTATTATTATTTTTAATCATTGAATCATTTTTGTAATGCTTTGGTCCAAAGTAAAAGTGTGGTTTATTATTACAACTCTCCTAAGAGTTTATTATCTAACCAATAAGGTATCTGGTTATTCTACATGTTTTGAGAAATTTTGTTTCTTGATCTATAATAGTTTTTTGTTGATTTAAAAGATGATTCACCAATTGATTCCAAAACAGGGACCTAGTATAAATGTTTTGCATTCAATTAATATGTTTGTATTTTATTATCCACTAGCATGAGCTATGGTTTCAGTTAATAATATACTATTTTTGTTATTGAGTTCAGTTTGGAAGTACAGTCAACAATGAGAAGGGCAAAAGCATAGAGCCTGTGACTTCAGAAGAAAATAGAAGCTGACAAAAACAGTATGAGTAGACACTTCATTTCTAAAGTTGTGTTTCTAACTACATTCTTCTTTAATACCCAAATTGCATCAGAGTAGTAAAGTCTCAATCATTAAACTGCTTAGAGTTATAACTTCTCAGAGTTAACAATATTCTGCTTTCTTTCCACCACACATTTAGCCACATACACATTTCATCGTGTATACACTCACATTTCTGGGAAACATTTCTAAGGAGAAGGATGGTCAATACAGAAGAGGAAGGAACCAGCTCAAATTCAGAGAGATTGATGCTATATGCCATGGCTTGGAGCACAGGCCCAATGTTATGAAGAATGTGCTTGTGTAGGAGAAAGGTACAAAAGGATGAAAGTCTGTTATAAAATTCTGTCTCTAAAAGAGGAACACTCCTTCATTGCTGGTGGGAATGCAAACTTGTACAACTGCTTTGAAAATCTATCTGGCGCTTTCTCAGAAAACTGAGAATAGGGCTTCCTCAAGACTCAGCTATTCCATTCCTTGAAATATACCCAGAAAATGCTCCACCACACAACAAGGACATATGCTCAACCATGTTCATTGCAGCCTTATTTACAATAATCAGAAGCTGGAAACAGACTAAATGTCTCACAGTAGAAAAATGAATAAAGAAACTGTGGCACATTTACACTATGGAATACTTCTCAGCTATTAAAACCAAGGGAATCCTGAAATTTTGGACAAATGAATGGAACTATAAATGGTTATACTGAGTGAGTTAACCCAGAAGCAGAAAGACTCACATGGTATATACTCACTTACAATTGGGCACTAGCCCAAAAACCATTTCCCATGAAAGTCTTCACTTACCAGTAGATTGGGATATATGTGAGGACATCTTACTGGGACTCAAGGTAAGAGAAATATAGGAGATGGGGAAATAGAAGGATCCAGAGGGTCTTAGAAACCTACAAGAAGAACATTATGATGGGTGCATCAAGGCCCAGGGGGGTCTGTTCAAACTATTGCAATAACCAAGGACAATACAAGTAGTAAACATCGAGCCCCTACTCTGATCTAGCCAATGGACAAGACATTCTCCACAGTAATGTGGAGAGCGGGGACTGACTCTGACATGAACTCTGGTGCCTCATATTTGACTACCTCCCCTTGGTGGGGAGGCATGGTGGCACTCAAAGAAAGAGTAAGCAGGCTACCAATATGAGAATTGATAGTCTATGACCATATAGTGGGAAAGGAGGTCCACCTCAGTCATAGACCTAGGCGAGGGAAATAGGGTGAAGCAGGGAGGGAGGGAGGAATGGGAGGATACAAGTGATGGAATAATAATTGAGTTGTAATCTGAATAAATTAGCTAAATAAAAATTAAAAAAAAAATTAAAAAAGCTATCTCTAAGTTAGTTCAGGAGGAGTAATTTACTGTTCAGACAACTACTTCAGTTTTGATCCTTCTTCAGTTATAACAATAGAAAGCAAAGTGAAAAGAGCTCTGACATTTAAGATTGCCCCCGCCCCAAATTATGAAACATCTGAGAGAATTTACTTGTGTGGCTAAGTCCCTTGACATTAGGAGACAGAAAATGTGTGAAAAGTATAGGATCTTCAAGATTGATGTGTTTGTGGTCCATTCTGGATTGTGTTTTACTAAAATAATTTCTCTCACAGTTTCCCAAGTATACATTACATAATGTGAATCGGCTATGCTATCATTCGCTGATTCTTTTTTGTACTTAGCTAAAAAGTGTTCCATGCGCATATTATCTTAAATATTTGGCATGTAAATATTTAAATATTACACTGTCCTGATTATGTCAGTTTAATTTTTTTCAAACTCACAGAGAATAAACGAGATATACAGTGGGATGTTGTGAATCTATAACAACACAAAGTGAAGGATTTGAGAGTTGAGTTTGTATCCTAACATGCCCTTAGCACCATGACCTTTCCCCTAGACACACACTGCTGGAGAAGGGTGCTGTTACCTATGTATATTTTCTGTATGTTCTCAACCTCTAATTGTAACACACTGACAGGAAAGTTGGAGTCTGGCTGCCCAGAGCCCCCCATCTATTTTCTCTGGAACTCCAGATCCTAGTGGAGACCTTTCTAAGGTCTAAGATCTTGTCAGACCACCCAGCCAACCACCCTCATCAGCAGCTTCTGATTGTCGATGCTCTGGAGACAGGATTCTTCTTAGAGTCATTGAGATAGTGGAGCCTGCCAAAGGTCTATAACTGAGTTTAGTCCTGCAAACTATTGAGCTGGCAGATGCTACTATTTCTTGTCCTGTACCACAGTGGGTGAGTCTAGATGACAGTCCATGTTGCTCTTTTGAACTTTTCTAAGCAGAGCACCAACTCCTCTGACTCTCAGGATTTGCTTCCAAATTCAGCTAACAGTAGAAGCCTTTCTTTTTGATGTTTTTTCTTCAAAGCACTAGCATTTCCCTTTTACTCTTTTCTCTGACATATTTGAATAGTTGCATCTCAACATTGGGGAAAATGTCATCTTCACCTTGGAAAAGTTCCTCAAGTCCACTCTGAACAAAGTCCTCAGATTGTTAATGGTAGGTAAACACCTCAAGCAATTTGCCATACATAACTTACTAGGCCAGGAATCTGATACACAAATGTGCTAAATTTCAAAGTAGAGTGCTAGTATTGGTTTATATTCTCCACTTATTAAGAATTGCAAAGCGTGCCGGGCGTGGTGGCGCACGCCTTTAATCCCAGCACTTGGGAGGTAGAGGCAGGCTGATCGCTGTGAGTTCGAGGCCAGCCTGGACTACAAAGCGAATCTAGGACAGCCAAGACTACACAGAGAAACCCTGTCTTGAAAAACCAAAAAAAAAAAAAAAAAAAAAAAAAAAAAAAAAAAAAAAAGAATTGCAAAGCGTTCCAGCCATCTGTTAAACTGCTGAGAGTTAGAAGTGAACCGTGGTGGCTGTCATCAATGCTACACATGAGGGCTCCTCAGAAGCCTGGTCTCAGCCCACAAGAACCATTTGCTCACCCTTCCCATGCATCACTGCACTCCCTCTTATTTGGTTAAGGACTGAAGGAAGTGGAGAGGGGGAAAACATCAGAAGCTTTACTTAAAATAAGGAAGGACATACTTTCCTTCAACTCCATCTTCACCATTCTCTTATTTCTGCTCATTCTTCACCCGTATAAAATATTCAAGAGAATGATTTCTGTTTCATTTTACTTTCAAATAGGCAAAACAGTACCTGAAATCGAGTTTTTTGTACTGCCAGAGCGATTCTGGAGGGCAAAATTTTGCTAACTTGTATCCTCTCTCATGCGAAAAAATTTAGGAGGCCTACCTGGATTATTTTAGCTGTGTTATAGTTTAGTTTTAGAGTAATGTTTCTTAGCATTAAGGCACATTTCAATCAGTTGCATCTTTCAGGATATTTTGTTGCCAGCCCCCTTCCCAGATCAGTTCAGATTTCAGAGGTGAGGTTCTGCTGTAACTTGGATCTGAGATGTCTCCCAGGGTTCAGGTTTGAAAAGCTTTGTTCTGTCTCACAGTACTATAGTTAGGCTGTACTATCTTTCAAAGACGGTTCAGACTAGAGGGCAGGTAAGTCACCAGTGTGTGTCCTTGAAAGCACGTTGTGGCTCCGGGCCCTTCCTCTCTCTGTTCTGCTTCCGAGCTGTCATGAAATGAGTAGGGCCCTGCTCCGTGTTCCCACCATGATGTAGTGTGCATTGCCATAGGCCCAAAGCAGCAGGTCAAATGACTGCACCGAAGCCTCAGAACCCACGGGCCAAAATAAACCATTACTCTTTTTAATTAGATTATTTTAAATTTATTTTCTCAGGAATTAAAAAGCTAAGTTAGTCATTAGCTAATATGCTAAAAAATATTTTAAGTTCTTCAGGTAACAAGAGTATGTACTCAGATATAGAAGCCACTGTACAGTTTTTATTTTCCCACACGATTACATCAGCGTCCATAAGTTAAGTCAGGACAACGTTAATTTTCTGAAAGACTGTTATGATTTGGAAGCAAAGGATTGAAATATTAAGTACTTACAATTTTACTTTTATTGCTTTTTAATATTTAAAAATATATTCTTGTAAGTTTTTTTTTTAATGTATATAGGTGTTTTGCCTGTGTGTATGTCTGTGTACCACATGTGTGTAGTGCTAACTGAGGCCAGAAGGGGGAAGCAAATCCTCTGGAATCACAGAAAGTTGTCAGCTGCCAGGTGCATTCAGGTAATTGAACCCTGGTCCTCTGAAAGAGCAACAAGTGTTCTTAAATAAGGAGGCATCTCTCCAGCACTGGTGTTTGTATATTCTTAACAATGTACAATTTCTACCTACTTTATCTTAAAAATTTAGTAAAGACGTTCATGTCACAACAGTGGAGGGATGACTCTGTTGGTTAAGTGCTTGCTGAATAAGCTTGAGCACCTGGGGCCAGATTCCTATCACCAAGGTAAATTCAAACACAAAGAGTTAAGGAGGCAGAGATGGAATGATTCCTAAAGCTCATTGGTCAATTGTTTCTGTGATGTCAAGCTTCATTGAGGATGTGTGCAATTGTAGCCTAACTGTGCCAAACTATTGCACGAAAGTGGTAGAGTTTTGAAATGGAAAACAAAACCAAACCTAGGCAAATATTAGATATCTGGACTAAATGGCAGGATTTGAAATTCATGGCAGCTTTGGAAGTATATCATATCTATTCAAGAAAACACAGACAGGAACATCATTCTGAAAGTATGCTTCTTTTCTAGATTGTTCATATGGGATCTTAACTCTCCCTCAGGGCAGGCTCAATCTTTTCTTTTGGATGAACTGTATCTAGCCCTGACCTTTCTTTCCATTTTTCCCTACTTCTACTTTGTGAGGAAAATCCAATTAATAGGCAAAAAGAATGTTCTCACAATAATACTTCATTTGAAAAGAAAATGTCTTTTAGCACAATTACCACATTTATTTCATTCATACAAGAAGGGTTAAAGTTAATTTGTTTTCAGAGTTTCTAAGATAAAGTGGGTTTCCACTAAGGAATTAGAAAATCACATTAAAATTAAGTCACAAGGGACTGAACTCCAGAAAGCAATTTTCAGAAACATGTGAATGTAATTTTAGGTTTTGTGGAACTTGACTGTCAATATGCCCATGAAGAATGAGAATAAATATAAGCGATGTAGGCTGGAAATTATGCTGAGACCTTTAGTGTTGGCAGATATTTTATGTTAAGTTATAATTATGACTTCTCTCCAGTGTTATTAAGTGAGGCCAGCAATGGTGATGATTATATGTCTATATGTATTTGTTCTCTGAGAGGGACAATAAAATTCCCTGTGTGAGTAATGATTGAGAGGATGTTGAAATGTTCATTAGACAGCATGGTCCTGGGACAGTAGCACAGCATGGAGGCACATGTGAAGGTTTCATATCTCTGAGAATATATCCAGGAAATCATTAAGTGAATGTTTTAATTAAAAGATAACAGGTGATCAAAGGGTGAATGCAGCTTGATCGCATTTCACAAGCATCTATGAACTCAGTTTGTGAAGTTTAATTTAGTGGACACACCTGTGCTGGAATCTCCCCTGAGTCTCAGAGTTCTACGCTGAATTCACCAGAACTGTGATTGGCCTGTTCTCATTAATCTAAATGAAATCAGGATGCCTGTAGTTGCTTATGTTTGTTTAATTTTACTCAACAATCTGTTTTTCTTTTTCTTTCTTTCTTTTCTTTCTTTTTTTTTTTTTTTTTTTTTTACTTTCCCCAGCTTTATTAAAGAAAAAGAGCAGTGGTGGTAAATCTCCAGAACGTGGTCAATTATCCCAATCTCCTGGGATGCTCCCTTAAAACATGGCATTTGATCTCCAAGCACATGCTGGTGTACACGGTTCCCATGACTAAGCAGGTGAGAAGCCGGCACCCAGACGGGCTGCTCATCTTCCAACTTCCCCCAGTCTGTGGTCTGTCTTTGGATCGGCAATAATTGCCTGAACAGCTACTATAGCTTCATTGATTTTCGTCTGTAGCTCTCTGAGCTCTTCTATGTGCAGCAACCTCAGGATCTGAGCAGCTTCGTTAAGAACTGCTTCTCCTGTGTCAAAACCAAGAATATGTTTTTCTAAAGCAACAGGTAAGCCCTCTTTTGTTTGATTGGCTTTAGCAACTGCATCCTGTGTTAGACGCTCCTGAACCAAAACACGAACTGCCTTGAGCATTACCAAGGAGTCATCAAGTCGCTGAATCTGAAGGAGGTTAGCCAGAGCCATGATGCCAGCCTTAAAGTCAGGATTGTTTACGTCCAGGTTGATCAATGGCTCTGTATTTTTAGCTACATTGTCAGTAGTTTTTCTGTCATCAGCTACTAAGTCCTTGTATTTTTCAGCATTATCTCCATATTCAAGCCTAACAGCTAACCCAAGAAGCCAGTCAATTGCTTCTTGCCGATCTTGAATCTTGAAAGGACAGTTAACATCTTTGAGATACTTTTCGAAGAACTTGGGCCAGTCACTGCTGTGAATATTTCTCAAGTTTCCTCTATCTTCAGTCTTCTAGTGTCTGATTTTCTGGTCTTCAAGGCAAACAATAAAGTTTCTAAATTCTGTTTCATCTTTGCAGTTGAAGCCTGCGGGGTTGTGGTAGTCCAGGGCCGTGAGCTTGCGTCAGAACATGGTCCCGGCTGCTCGCGCTGGCCGCCCAGGCCTCCGCCAGGACAGGAGAAGCGAGGTGAGGCTGGGCAGTGCAGGGACCGGCAACAATCTGTTTTTCATTTGCTTCTAAGTTGATATGCTCAGAGAGTTTTGTTTGTTTCTTTGTTTGTTTTGGATATTACGTAGTATTCTGTTCGAAGGATAGACTACAGATTTATTTGTTTCTCCTGTTTTTAAGCATTAGGATTGCTCCAGTAGTTTTGTTTGTTTGTTTGTTTCATTTGTTTGTTTGTTTATTAGAGAGTCTCAATATACAGTGCAGGCTGGACTTCGGCTCGTTCTGTATCTCTGACACATCTCAAATTTGTGATTTTCCTGCTTCATCTTCCCAAGCACTGGGGATTTCAGGTAGGTATCACCATGACAGGCCTGTTCTCAGCTTTTAAAAATGGTAGTTAATATGGTTGTACTTTGTGCATGTTATTTGGTGCATATATCTACCCATTTCTATCAAGTACAAATGCTTCTTAAAGCATCCCTGAATTATATGTGTATATTCAGATTGTTAGACACTTATAACATCATTTTCTTGTATGTGCTCAAATCAAGAATTGTATATTAATTTCAGTAATAATTACTGAAGAAAACTTGTATTGACTGGAGAGATCAGAGTGGTCAACTTTGAGGATTGACCCCAGCCCCCAGCCCCCAGCCCCCAGCACACACACACACACACACACACACACACACAGAGAGAGAGAGAGAGAGAGAGAGAGAGAGAGAGAGAGAGAGAGAGAGCGAGAGAGCGCACGCTAGACATTTCCTACACACTTGTTTCTGGGGCCTGCTAGTTTCCAGCTTGGCCAAGAAAAAACATGAGTGAATGCTAGAGGAAAACACTGTACACTGACTTCTGTCACTCATGTGCCTGATGGCATGCATACATATAAAAACTCATATGCTCACATACAAATAGAAAACCTTTAAAAATCATCAATATCACAGAATTGGAGCTAGGGATATTGATTTAATCAAATGATATTTGTAGGTTTGTAGGAGCTAGAAAAGAAAGCAAAGCTGATAGCCCTTTAGCAAATGTATACATAGAGAGAGAAGCAGAACAGAGAAGACAAAAAAAAAAAAGCTAGAGTTGGAGCAAAGTTGTTTAATTCTCTGCACGTAAGAGCAGAGGTAAGCCAACTTATGACACGGAGCAAACGATTCAACAATGAGATGACATTGAAAAAAACAGCTGAAAAACCAAGAGCTAGTGAGGGGGAGGGAAAGAATGATGCAGTCCCAAAAAGACTGGGAGCCAAGGAGATGTGAGAACTTTTGAAACTGTAATGGCATGAAATGAAAGGTGCATTATAAGAATGACACAAAATTTCAAGTGGAAACATTTGAGCGAAAATATAGGTGAGAGAAGGAGAAAGAAAATTCTGACCAGAAGGTTGTTATCTAGAGTATACAAAAACCAACAACAACACTAGCCACCAAAACAAAACAAATAAATAAAACTCCCACACAACTCACTTAAGCCTGTTACTAAATAGAATTCTCAAAAGATCTCAACATAACACCAGATACACTAACTCTATTAGAAGAGAAAGTGGGGAAGAGCCTTGAACTCATTGGCGTATGAGAGAACTTCCTGAGCAGAACACCAATAGAGGTCGTGCTCTAAAATCAACAATTAATATGTGGGGCCTCATGAAACTGAAATGATTCTGAGAGGAAAAATACACTGTCGATAGAATGAAATGACCATCTACAGATTGGGAAAAGATCTTCACCAGTCTTACATCCGACAAAGGGCTAGTATCCAAAACATATAAAGAACTCAAAACATTAAATAACAACAAACAAAATAACTCAATTAAAAAATGGAGCACAAACCTAACTAGACAGTTCTCAACAGATGACTCTCAAGAAGCACTTAAAGAAATGCTCAATGTTTTTAGTCATTGGGGGAAATTCAATTCAAATGACATTGAGATTCCATCTTACACCTTCTAGAATGGCTAAGATCAAAATCTCAAGTGATCAAATTTTCTTGTTGTTTGCTGGGGCATCTTCCAAGGAGTGGAATAGCTGGGTCTTGAGGAAGCCCTATTGGTGGCACTCAGAGGAAGGACAGCAGGTTATCAAGAAGAGACTTGATACCCTATGACAATATACAGGGGGAGGAAATCCCCCTCAGGAACAGTCATAGGGGAGTGGAATAAGGGGAAAATGGGAGGGAGGGAAGAATAGGAGGGTACAAGGGATGGGATAACCATTGAGATGTTACAAGAATAAATTAATAAAAAATTAAAATAAATAAATAAAAGCTAAGTCTTCCAAAAGAAAACTCAAGTAATAGCATATGTTAGCAAGAGTGTGCAGAGAGGTGAATACTCCTCCATTGCTGGTGGGAGCGCAAACTTGTACAACCACTGTAGAAATCTTTCTGGAGCTTCTTCGAAAATTGGGAATAGATACACCTCAAGATCCAGCAATAATATTCCTAGACATACACACAAAAGATGTTCTACCATAAAACAAGGACATTTACTCAGTTATGTTCATCGAAGCTTTATTTGGAATAGCCAGAAACAGGAAACAACCCAGATGTCCCTCAACGGAGCAATGGAATACTACTCAGCTATTAAAAACAAAGAAGTCATAAAATTTTGCAGCCGATTGGATGGAAAAATATGCAGAAAAGATCATCTTGAGTGAGGCAACCCAGACCTAGAAAGACACACATGCTATACACTCGCTTATAAGTAGATTTTAGTCATATAGTACAGGATAAACTTACTACAATGCACAGGCCCAAAGGAGATAAGTAACAAGGCGGGTCAAAAGGAGGATGCTTACGTATCACTTGGACATAGGTAGTGATTGAAGAGAGGGAACAAGGGAGGAGAGGGGGTGCAGAGAGAAATAAGGGTGGAAATCAGAGCTAGAACAGGGGAGGAGGACAGAAGGCCTGTAGAGCAAGCAGAAACTGTGGGAGTGGGCAACTCTGTGACAAGCCGGAGACTTAAGTCATGGTATGCTCCTGGGAGAATGTGAGGGGGACTCTAGCAGAGACTCCTCCCAACAGGGGCCATAGATTGAAGAGGACACCTTCTAACTAGGCAAGTATCCTTTCAGAGGGAGGGGAACACCAACACACCCACAAAAACTTTGACCCAAAAATTACCCTGCCTACAAGATGTGCAGGGATAAAGATACAGCAAATACAGTAGACATTATGGGAATGTCAAACCAGTGATGGCCCAAACCAAGATCCACCCCATGGGAAAAAGCCAACCCCCGACACTATTAATAATACTCTACTAGGCTTGTAGACAGGAGCCTAGCAGAGTTGTCCTCTAAAAGGCTCTGGCTTCACCTAGCATCTTTTTGAAGCAGATGCTGAGACTCACAGCCAAACATTGGGCAATGCATAGGAATCTTGTGGAAAAGTGTGTGTGGTGGAGAACCAGGAGGAGACAGGAGCTCCCCAAGAAGACCAACATAGGCAACAAACCAGGGACCAGAGGGACTTACTGAGCCTGAAGCACCAACTAACAGCCATGCATGGACTGGACCTAGGCCCCCTACACAGATGTACCTGATGGGCAGCTCAGGCTTCATGTGGGCCCTCTAGTAAGTGGAGAGGGGACTATGTGACACGGACTCTCTTGCCACCTCTTTTGTCACTTCTTCCTGGTGGGACTGCTTTTAAGGCTACAGGGGAAGAGGTCAAGATCAGTCCATCAGTGATGTCCTGGGATGGAAGAGAAGGGGGGGAGTGGCTTCCTTTTATGAGGAATAGGGAGGTGAGATGGGGTGAAGAAGGGAAGGTGAGACTAGGAGGTGAGAAGGGATAAGGCTAAGGCTATGACCAAGATTAAAGTGAATTAAAAAAAAAAACAGCAACAGTTTAAAAAGATGAAATTTAAAGACCCGATAAACACTTTTTCTAAGCAATGTACAACATCCTTTGCCATCAGGAACAGGCAAATTAAAATTAATCTGAGATGCAATTTTACTGCAATCATAATGTGCAAAATAAAATAAACACGCAAACCAAACAAAAACAACAATACACAAAGAGCAAATGTTGACAAATGGTGATGTGGAAGTGGAAAAGAGAAGCACTTATTCACTACTGGCGGGGGTGAAAACTGCTGAGGCCACAGTGGAAGGCAGTGGAGAAGTTCTGACAAAAGGTTGAAATGGATCTACCATACACACCACTTGGATATATATCCAAAGACCTCCATATAACTGAACTGCCTGCTACTCTATTCACTATATCCAGGAAATAGAAACTGTGTGGTTTCCATCAACTAATGGATGGATAATGAAAACATGTTATATTTACATGATGAACTATTATTTAGATGCTAATCAAAATGAAATTATAAAATTTATAGCAAATACATGGAGCTGGAAACAATCTAAGTGAAGAAATGCAGACCCCAAAAGACAAACCTTCTGTGTTTTCTTTCCTTTCTTTATTATTAGCTTTGAATCTTCAGATAAGTGTGTTCCATTTGTAATTCTCATAGATGGTAGGAAATTAGTTAGGAACTCTCAATAAAGGGGAGAAATGAAATGGTATGGACCCTTAATGAGGAATAAAGTGAGAGGGAATATATTTATGTGTGGGATAGGAAAGTGTAGTAAAAAAAATAAAAAGGTGTTACAGGGAGGAATAAATACATTAAGGATCTTTTGAATAAGTCATAGGAAAACTTACTGTATAACATCTTAATATGCATGTGCATGTGCTTATATGTGTATATGTAATCATATAACCTAACAGGCACAAACTAAATAGAGGAATTTATGTATGTATATATATATATATATATATTTACATAAATATATATCAGGATGACAATGCTGCTATAAATGCTGAACACTAACAAATAAACATCCCAATGTCAGGAATGAGTTATCTCTTTTAGAGTTCTTGGTTTGTAGCCTCCAATTGGCCCTAAACTTTACAGGCTATTGAAGTGTTATTGGTTACTCTCCAGGACTTGATGGTAAGATGCTATTGCTGAAGATACCATGTACTTGAGTGATATAAAATAGGAAAATCCAGCCAGTAAGGACATGGAAACTTTATCTGTATTGACTAATTTTCATAGTGCTGGAAACTGGTATGCACACACCAGAGGAGCACAGTATAGTAAGCATCATCAGCCAGTGAACTCTGTAAAGTGATCATAGTAACTAATAGTCCAGTAACGCATGCCTGTTGCTACAAGAGTTGGGTAAATGTCATGAAAGTAGACTCCCACATTTTAATTATGTTTTAGTCCTTCTCCACAAGAAGGAGCAGATATCTACTACCATGAAAAAGACCAAGAACCTCTGGCTAGATGGGTCGAAGATCCTAAGGGAGAACCTAGCAGTTTTATTCTGTTTAGTGGATGTAGTAGTATGGACTTCTAGTAACATATAGTTAGATCCATAGATAAATGCATCTCTCAACTCTCATCAGAGAAGCTTCTATTTGTAGTAGATGGTGACTAAGAAAAGCCCAACATGTCCCAGATGCAGAGAGTAAAAGACTGTAGACTTCTCAGTGCTAACTGGGACATAGCTGAGAAGAGGAAACCTCAGATAAAGAGTTCTGTATCATGTGATATATGTGTGTGTGTGTGTGTGTGTGTGTGTGTATGTGTGTGTGTATGTATGTGAGTACATGTATGTATGTATGTATGTATGTATGTATGTATGAACTCAGAGTAGCTTCAGGAGTTTACATTTCCACCAGGCATTAATAAGTACTCCTCTTCTTCTGCATCCATATCAGCATCTATATCTTAAAGCGTTTTCCTAATTGCTAATTCATTCAGAGGGGCCCAGGCCACTGTATGTGGTTCCATCCCTGACTAGGTGGGCTTAGGCTGTATAGTAAACGTAGCTAAGCCCTGGCATTAGTTGTAGAGCTCTGCGTTCAAGGCTAGACTATTTTATGGAGTGTGTTCCAGGACAGTTAGTACTACACAGAGAAATCCTGTCTTTAAAAAATCCCCAAAAAAGAGAAAGAAGAGAATGGTCTCTGAGCAAGGCTTGGATAGCAAGCTAGTAAGTAGGAATCCTCCATGGCCTATATCAATTCCTGCCCTGAGCTCCTGCACTTGTATCCCTCCATTGATGACTGTTTTATTTCCCTCTATACTCTGTGCTTCAACTTTGTATGTTTCAGCTTCTAGCCCTGGTTGGCATTTGGGCCAGGGTAATTCTTCACTGGGGTAGGATACATCATATGCACTGAGGTGGGGTGCACCTTATAAGTGGCATTGGGGTACAGGACTTTAGGGATCAGTAGTATCTTTGGACACTACTCACTAGTTTTCCCCATAATCATGACAATCAAAAATGTCTTTAGATCTTGTAAAATATTCCGAGGTTAAATTATCTCCCTGTTTTTCCTATCAGAGCAATGACTGGGTCATATGTGTAAAAAAAAAATGGGTTTTCGAAGTAATAGCACCAAAAGACTACTGGCTGTACAGTCCTAAAGAAGCTATCTGAAACAAATAAAAAAGCTGGAGTTTTGCTCATTGAACTAAAAATATACTTATTGATGGTGAGATTACATGCACAGCAGCATGCATCTGAGGGAAGGAGAGAGCTGAGTTTATATAGAGCTTGAAGAAATACACAGTCCCAGAAATGACAAATTCCAGAAGCTCTGTTCTTATCATGGATGGTGTGGTGGCTTTTAGCAAGGTAAGACTACTGCTTTGGATTGGTACTGATCGTTTAGAACTGGTTTACAGTGCCTTTATGGAGGGAATTGTTTAAGCTAAAGAATAACCACTCATTTCCAAGTAGGGATTATATCCTAAAGTTTATGAAGCAAGCTATGTCCTTCCACAGTGTCCATGCTCCAATGTCATTGCCTATGCAGATAGACTAGGTTCTGCTTCTCACATTTGCTCATGCTTTGTAATTTTTAGGAAAATATAAAAGTTTTGCATTAAATAATAGTAATGCGATCATCTAAATTCTGAGTGAACTCCATTCTTAAGTCCATTCTAATTCAAGCCAGGGTTATGTGAGGCAAAAAAAAAAAAAAAAAAAAAAAAAAAAAAAAAAAAAGGAATGAAATTAAGGTTTTTTTTTTTCTTATTTTCTTCTTTGATGTTGACAATTTTATCTCGTGTCATGCCTGGCGTATTAAAATTATCAACTGGACAGAATGTTTTGTTTCTGATTCTTTGGCTTAATATGCTTGGTGGGTCAGCATTGCATTTTCACCATCAGGACTATTTTCATTCCTATGGAGATGGTTGATGATGGTACAGATGGAGCTAGAGGCTTGTAAAGCTCTTTTTTTGAATAAGAAGAAAGAGTTTTCAGGATAGACTTTTCTCAGATAAAAATGATCAACAATTCTCAGGTTTTGCTGGCATTCCTTAAGTGTGACCACTGCAGCAGAATCCTCAATACTTCCTGGTAACATGTCAGAAATATAAAATTTCAGTTGCTTCTTTTATCGTCCCACCAGGACTCAGGAAAGGTCCTGTTCAGAAGAGTATGATATATGATGAAAGCCATAAATAAGTATTGTCATTTATTGTTGCTTTCATCTCCTCATTTTGCATCCTTTATTAATCATTTCAAGTCATGAATATAAAGGGAAGTCTACATAAAGCATCTAGGCAGGCAGCTCAGTTAGTAAACTGCTTGCAGGAAAACACGAGCTTGAGCCTCAGAATCCACAGTTGAAAAACCAAAAGAGCTGGGTTTAATTTCAAAGGCCGGGGAGGTGAAGTCAGGATGAATCTTGGGCTGGATAACCAACCAGCCTGACCTACTTGATGAGGTTCAGAGCAGAGATAGGCTCTATCACAAGAGAAAGTGGGTGGGTGGTGCTGAGGGAAAAAAACACTTGAGAATTTTCTTCTACATTACACACATACACACACACACACACACACACACACACACACAGAGAGAGAGAGAGAGAGAGAGAGAGAGAGAGAGAGAGAGAGAGAGACAGAGAGACAGAGAGACAGAGAGACAGAGAGACAGAGAGACAGAGAGACAGAGAGGGACAGAGATAGAGAGAGAGAGAGACAGAGAGAGAGAGAGAGAGAGAGAGAGAGAGAGAGAGAGAGAGACAGACAGACAGAGAGAGAGAGACAGAGAGAGAGAGAGACAGAGAGACAGAGAGAGAGAGAGAGAGAGAGAGAGAGAGAGAGAGAGAGAGAGAGAGAGACAGAGACAGAGACAGAGACAGAGATACAGAGACACAGAGAGAGACAGAAAGACAGAGAGATACAGAGAGGAACAGACACTGAAAGAACTGAAAGAGAGAAACAATGACACAGATATACACGCAAACACAACATACACAGATAGTCACAAACACAGATAAATACCTGCAGACAAACACAGGAGCAAATGAATGCACAAATGCTGTGTCTCTTTCTTGACTATAATCTTACCTTGCCAGTGTTCCTGGTCCTTTGTTGTGCTCAGCTGTGTATCTTTTGTCAGACAGCCCCCTGTCAGGCAGCAGCATGGCTAGAGGAGTGTGGTAACAAGTGAAAAGCAGCTGTCTCTTCACTCTTACCTCCCCTCTATGGGGCCACTGTAGAGGGACACCAGAAGTACATGTAATTCTTCTGTATTTTCATTGTTATTTAGCCTTGTCATGCAGTGGCATTTGTGAACTGTAAGGGTTTGTTGGGGATTGTATCACAAATCACACTTGACTTACTTTTATTTACTTGTTTGTTTATTTGTTTGTTTTGGTTTTTCATGACACACTAGACTTATTTCTGATTTTGTTTTTCAAAGCTTAATTATAATTCTAGGAAGTTTTTATCCTCAACACCTTATCTAGTTTCTTTCATCCCTGGTGTTTGTGTGTGTGTGGGGGGGGGCTGAGGGGGAAGGAGCATGGAGTCCTTTACCTGCTGGCCTCACTGAAGATAACTATCTTGAAAGGGCAAATAAAACCAAACCCAAGTAAAGGTTGGCCAATGGGGAAGATAACGCAACCAGACAGTGACCAGGTGCTCATCACACACAAAGAATCTTGTTTGGCAAACACTGATGATAAAGAAATAGATCCTGCACAGGCCTTTCTTTATGGAAAGGCTTTGGCATTCTTAGGCTGGAGGTAAGGTCTAAGAACAGCCTACCAGTGAACTCCAATATTGAGGGCATTTGAAAAGAAATTATGTGTGTCTACTATCTAGTTTTTGTCTTTCTACAAGAAAGGTATAACATAGGCAGACAGTCAAGGGAGTACAATCAAGGATAACTTGATCAACTCAGGATTAACAACTTTAAGTGGGAAAACCATGCTGGCACATGAGTCACAGTGAGATTTGAACTCTTAGTAGCCAGGTAGGTCCTGATTGGCCTAATATATGTGTACGTAAATAAGGTGTAAAATGGACTAATCAAGAAAGAATTCTCAAAACTAGAGGGGTTGGGGGAATCCTTTTGGTGAGCTCAGGTTGGAAGGTCGCTTCGACCACAGTAGTGCCAGGGAAATGGGCACTGAACTGCCATAGGACAGTTTATGCCCAGGAGTATCGGTCGGTTTCTGTTTGCTACCATGATTATAGACTGGAACTGTCTTGCTGCTGTTGGGGTGGGCTCCAGTAGACTACCAATAGGGCAATCTGATGTGTGATCATATTTCCCTGTCCTTGTGCTCAACTGGGTTCTGGGATTCTCATGTAGGCTTCTATTCAGCTTGGGTTTTGTAATGTTTGTTTGTCCTAGCTGCTGCTTAATTAATAGCAGGAACTCTCACTGGACACTGGAAGTGGACTGTTCGCCTACCACATAGGCTCCTTCCTCTCTTGACTTTAGCTCCCAGATGTTAAAATATTCTGAATCTGACCCCTGCCTCCCGCCTACCCATTATCATGGCCCCCATAGCCCAGTCTTTGCTATTCTTTTTGTATTTTGATGCTCTTCTAATCAAAGCATTCTATACCTCAGGATTATTCAGCATATTTATTTATTTTCTAATGTCTTTATTTCATTCAGCAGGTCAGTTGCTTTAAGAAAGCCCTACAAACTGAGATGTTTTAATGACAAAGATGTCCATCTCACAGTTATGGTGGTTGGAGCCTATGAGCGTGATGTTCTGTACAGCTCAGTTCCCTGGTGAGAGCCCTGTTCTGTCACAAAGGCCATCTTCCTCTGCCTGAATCCTTATTTGGGGTGTTGAAAAGTGACAACTATGACTCATCCTTGAGGAAGGCCGGTACTCTGCCAGTCAGCTATGTCACCAGTCAGTGCTGTGCCTTTAGAAGTAGTAGCCATAGCTAAGATGCAGGTGGATACCATGAGATTCACTGACTAAATCTAATAAAATCTATCATAAAAATCCACTCATTCACATCTCAATTTTCCTGGAAAAGCTAGCCATAACTTAAAAAGTAAGCCAATAAGGAGCATTTCCTCATGAAGCCATGTGTCAGGCTTATCAGTTAATTATTGGTAACTTTCTAGAGCAATCTGCTCCTATACCCAGTTAACTATGGGTTAGAATACAGTAAATCTGAGCATTGGTTAGGATGTTTGGGCTGAGTCATACCATACAGAAGAGAAAAATAGGACTACAAAGAACATTTTATGCCAATGCGTATTAATTCCTCTCTCCTCCTGCCTCTACTTTTCAGAAGGAAAACAAACTTTGTGTTCCAGCTCATCTGTGAAGAGACTTTGCTTTCTATTGTAACACAAACTGTGCATCTCTGGACAAAAACTGTCAATATCCTGCCAGATTAATGCACAATCTCATGATTTTCCCAAAGGAGTTTTTCAATTTATTTTCATCCTCATAGAAACCCCCCTGAGATGAGGTAAACTCTGTTTCCCCACAGAGTTGGTGGCACAGTTTGTCTGGCAGAATTTCTGTAGGCTGCCACCCACACAGCTCAACTCTAAGTTGTTTTCCTCAATAGAATAAGACCAGTCATTTACAGCAACAGTCATAGCCAAGTTCCTTCAGAAATTGTCACCTACAAATCTAAGCGTTATATGTTATTACACTTCAAGTATTTTATTTAGAAATGAACTTAGATTCCTGATTTATAGAAGACTGGAATGCCTTCTATTGAGTTAAAATCTTACACTAACATGGTACAATTATTAAAATTAATATATCATATTGGACCACTATTATTAATTGAAAGTTGTATCTGTTTCTTTGGTTGAATAAGTCCGCTTTCTATTACTATAGTGAAATATCTGAGATTGTAAGCTTTCTAGACATAAAAGGTCCATTTCACCTCTGTGTCTGGTGATTAGAAGCCCAAGTCAAGTGGCACCTTTGCTTTAGAGATTTGGTGAATGTGGTGAATCACAGCCAGAGCACATGGTGAAGTAAGCACATGCATCATCAGGGTGAAGCAATGAGAGCTGGGAGACCAGTCTACCAGCCTTCCTGGACACACACTCAGTGACCCAAGGGCCTCTAAGTGTCCTAGCCTTCCAAAAACTTCAACCATCTCTTGGTATTACTGACGCATGGACCAAACATTTAACACATGAATGTTTGGGGGATACTACTCATTTAAACCATAGAAGTTTGGCTTTTTCATTTCTCCAACTACTGTGCTTTTTCTAGGGTGACATTTTTCAACCAACCATCTTCTCTCCTTGTTCTCCTCAGTATCTCTAAATCTCTCCATGACTTTGACAACATGGACTCAGGTTTTTTTCAATTTTAAATCTCTGGACAAATAGTCCTTTAAGCAGTCTTATAACCTTTTTACTATAATGGGTTGTTTTGTGTGTGTGTGTGTGTGTGTGTGTGTGTGTGTGTGTGTGTGTGTGTACACACACACACACACACACACACACACACATAATGGTCATAATAAGAAGTTTTATTTTTGTCATAAAAAATGACTTATACCTGCCTCAAGGTCTCCTTTCCATTTTTCCATTTCTGTTGTTTACCCTGTTCTATAAGTACTGTCTTAGGACACACTTAGGGATGCTCTATCTGTTCTTCTATTTGTGCACACTGAGCACTATTGAGCATATGAAGGTAGACTAGACAGAGAGAAGGAAGGGCATTGTATCAGTGGAGTCATTGGAATGAGAAATGTTCCTCACCTGCTTATGTATTTTAATGCATAGTCTTCCACTGCTGGCACTGTTTGGGGGAGATTATGGACCCTTTAGGAGGTGGAGACTTGCTGGAGGAAGTACATAACTAGGGGAGGGGTTTAAAAGTTCCTTTCCCTTGCTCTACCTCCTGAAAATGTGAAAATACAATCAGCCAGCTTGCCTTTCCCACATGGTAGATTCTATTTCTCTGAAACTGTAAGCCAAAAGTAAAACATTTCCCCCTTAAAGTCGCTTTTGCTGTACATCAGAAAAATACCTAATACAATCAGAGAACCTAGGAGTTCACGGTGAGAGACATTGTTGCTGTTATCACGGAGCAGTAATTGCATGGGCAACACCTATGGGAGCTCTTTCCTTATTGATGAGGGCTGTTGTATAACACAATGGAAGATTAGGAAACAAGAACAAATTTAGTTATCATTCTCCCAAGATATGTAGGACAAAAATCTGTAAAGACAAATGTCTCAAGGATTGTTCATAAAAGAGTTTTTGAGCTAACTTTAAAGGCAGTTGTGGACCAATTCAAGCTGGACTTATTTTAGCCAAGGAATATACATCTGGTTGACTCCAGCTCCTCACTGAACATGGAAAAGTAATCCCTTACTCCCATACTCTGATTTTTTTCCTGAGTTCAGACTTTAGTAAAACAGGATTTTCTAAATAATTGGCTTAATTTTGTAATACCATGAAAGGACAAAATAAAACAGTTCTGTGACCTCACTAAGCCTGTCACCATGGAATTGTAGTCTCTGTGACATGATTGCTTGTATCTTCTCTCTCAGATTATGAAATCTATGCTATTATTTACACAGAAAAAATCTGAGAAATTAAAGAGAGATCAAATTTGATATGGAATATGATAATAGAATCAGGATCTGGAGGTAACATTCCATCTTTAGTAGGTGGGTTCAAAGGGTGCTACAGGGCTTTTGTCTAAACCCTCTTATTCTACATGAGTCTCATATGTATAATCAGAAGTCAGAGGCTGCTCCTCAACCTGTGCAGAGCTGACACTGTCAATATGGTTGTTAATGTCAGTCTGACAAGAATCAATACAAAAAGCTTATTAAAACTACAACTTTTATCTGCTACAGTCTTCCATGATACTCTAGAGGTATAGGTAAAATTCAGTCAAATACAAGTCACTTACTAACGTGTGATAAGGTAATTTATACAATATTCCAAACATATAAAGATCAGTAGTGTTTTTATTTTATTGTATCATCATAGGAACCACTGTAGTATTTCTTATATAGGTAACAGGTAGGGGAAAGTGTGGAGGATTCTTTGCATACATCAGCTCAGTTGGTTCTCTTTCTCTCATAGGCTTCCACATACGGGCATCTATACAGTGACTGTGTTATGACATCAGATACTAGAGCCAGACTGATCTGACCAGAACGTGGATCCTTTTCTATGCAAACTTTCTTGAGATTTGACCAGGACAAAACTAGAACTTTCCCTAAGTGTGAGTTTTGAAAATAAAACATGACAATACATGTGACAGATGATGGACAGGCAGAAAGCTATAATTCTGTATGATGTTTGCCACACACTAAAAGATCCCACAGGCTTTTCTCTTAACAAATATGGTTAGTATCTTTACAATTACCCCCATATGAAAATTTTTTTTAAAAAGTCTTTTACCTTTGTTATAGTTTTTGTTTGCGTCTTCATGTGTTCATGCTAACCTAGCCGTGTCATCCTGTGGAAAGATTGTCCGCCACTGTGTGAGTCCAGTGCTTTACTCATTTGCTTTTAAAATGAAAACTCACACCCAAAGCTCAGAGAATGTCCAGAAATAGTAAAACCCCAGGAAGGACCATTGCAGAAATGGAAGGCTTTGCCCTAATACAATTCACCTGGTAATTTCTGTTTTCTCACTCTCTAGGAACAGACTATAGACTAGAGAAAGGTGAGATAGTTGAAGAGGATGGAAAGAGGAGTCCAGCCAAGCAGAAAGCTGTCATGTAGACATGCAGAGAGCAGCTTCCACCAGTCAAACAAAAACCTGCCCTGGGCCCAGGAATCACAAAGCTAGAACCAAAGACAGGACCAGACAAGACAGAAAATATGCAAGCAAAACTGTCCCTTCTAAATCATTGATAACTAAATTGGGCAAGCAAAGAAATGTGCCTCTTAGTGCTCTTGCAGGTCAGTAGAAAGCTAACCTCCTACTGTTCATCCTCCTCATATTTTTACAAAGAAAAATAGAAAAGCAGAGATAGGAGAACATCACTGTGACAATAAAAAGCTATTTCTTTTGAGTTTGGCTTTTTGTTAGAGTATGAAGCAGAGTGGAAACTACTTGGAAGACATAGATTTAGCTGAAGAAAATTATGTAGTATAATAGTCTAGGGGAAAATCTTATAATTAATGGAGAACATGCAAAAAATTACATTCCTGGCTTGGGAAAATACACAGTAGATAGGAATACTTGCAATCTAAGAAAGAGGTTCTGAGCTATGATCCCACCTACCATTAAAAAAAACTGGAGGCGGCAGCAGTTTTTTCTCTAACCCCAGCACAGGAAGAAATAGCACTGGAGTCTGAAGTCCTCCAATCTAGCTGGAAAATCCTGAGCACCAGGTTCAGTGAGAGATCTTGCCTCAATAAAATAAGGTGGACAGTGATAGAGAAAAATACCTAAGTCCTTCTTTGGCCTTCACATGCATGCACATGAGTGTACATGAATATATGCCTCACTCACACAAAGGAAATTCTGAATTATTTAAATATGACAGTATTTCTGGATTTTATTGCTTTGTATGAACAGGCCACATCTATGAAGTAATAGACATTTTAAAAATTATCTTTATTTTATGTGAATGGGTATTTTGATTGCATGTATATCTGTGTACCATTTGCATGATTTTGGATATAAATTACACATGCTCACATATAATCTTCATTTTTTTAAATGTTTGTTGTACCAAAGAATATGAGTTGCATCTTTCCAGACTGTGTACTGTATACAGTATTTCAGTATTTTCCCAGTTTTAGGAGTGCAAAGCAAGCTCTTCCCAGTATCTCATAGGCTCCGAATCGTCAAGCCAGCCCTTCTCTGAGGCTGATCTTGTATGAAGACATGCTGACCTTCTTTCCTCAGGGCATTTTAAGAATGTCAAGCTTTAAGCCATGTCAGATCCTTCTCTATCCAGAATAGGAGCTTCCTCTGTGCTTGGTTTTTAGGGGATAATTCACTGACACCATTAAAATCTGTGTCATATCTTCAGGCATGCCTGACTCTCCTTTATAGTGTATCCCTTCATCACCCACCTTTACATCACTGATGACTCTCACACAGCATCTCTAACATCCTTATAGGATTCATCCAAGTCTGCTATTTTCTCATTTACTTTTTTTTTCTCTAATAAGCTCTGTAAGGGCAGAAATCTGACCATTATTAATTTTTTATTGGCTCAAATACTAGAAAAATACCTGTCACACCAGGTATGAGTGACTTACTTGCTCAATAAATGAATAAGTGTGTGGAACAGAGGCGACTGTGTATAGAACTAACTTTTATGGTAATTATTTTGCCAAGTATAATTACGTATTTTGTTTCACATAGTTCTGGTGAAACAAGTATTATTTTATTTGACTTACAGATGAGAAAAGTGGGGACGTTGATCTTGTAATATTGTGTAAGCCCTTAAAGGGCTCCCAGCTTAATCACATCATTAATGATAAAACTCATTTTGTAATGTATCCAGATTTTTTTGTTCTTCCATGACTGTATGTAGAAAACTCATCTAGCACACATAAATTAAGACACTAGATTTAGTCCCTGGTAAATTATGCATGCCTCCTCAATGTGAATATGCTACGAAATAAACAAGCTCTGGAGGGTAATCACCGTTGCTCATCTCTGTTAAAATGAAATGTCTCTGTTGCATCCACATGAACACTTCTCTGCTTTTCCTTGATGATCGCATAGCTCTTTCATAGGGAATTTTCATATGGGTGAGTTCTTCCATTCAAATATAGGGTGTCCTTGTCTTATCTCCCTGCACACAGGTGGCTGGTGTGCTTCTTGTGATACTAAGTGCTTTGTCCAAGGTCATCCAGCTGGGAACACAAATTCTACTGTCCTCAGAGCTATGATATCTCCCTCTGTTTGTTCTGTTTGCAAGTCCTCAGCAACTGTCTTTTTTTTAAAATTTACTTATTTATTTACCTTATTTACTTTTTGTCTCCCTAGAGCATTTTTTGAAGGGCAGACTGATGACATATGCAGAGTTCTAAAGGCATGCACTCCTGGAGAAATCAGATCAACTTGCTTTTCCATCTTTCCTCCTCCCTTTCCTTCCTGTAATGAAGCACAAAGAAGGATGTCCCCAGCAAGCCTGGCTTGGCTGCACCATGATATTTTCATAGGTGATTATGATAAGCACATGTTCTCTCTCTCTCTCTCTCTCTCTCTCTCTCTCTCTCTCTCTCTCTCTCTCTCTCTCTCTCTCTCTCTTTCTCGTCATTTTCCCAGAGGTGCTATGTAATAGCAGCCCTAAATGCATCTCAGCCACCATTCCACTCTGGTTCAATTCAACACTAATCTCATTTTAGTGACTGTCACCTTGCTCGGTTTCACAATGCACACCTAACTTCCTCATTTCTCCAGCGGAAATAGCATCCTTTCTACCCCTCAAGCTTCCCTTTTAGAACACAAATGTCACTAGATTGTTCTTTTCCCACGAGGAATCAGTAGCTTCCTACTACTGCCACCAAAGTCATGAGACTTGGACATGTGACCCAAAGTCCTTGCTCAGCCTCCTCTCCTACTGTGGGCTGTCCTCTGTGCACAAGCTGCCATCTATTTGTGTATGGCTTTGTGTGATGCTCTCATATCCTGGCACTCCCTCTCTCTGCTTTCCTAAATGATTCACTGGAAAGCACCTTCCTATTCGCAGCTTTCCAGAACTCTCCTCCATTATTCTTTTCCTCTGAAGAAGATAATCTTTTCTTCCATTCTGCCATCTAACCTATTAAGACAATAATGGAGTTAGCATCTATTTCTAATATTGTAACCACTATTTTTTTTTCAGAACAGAACAATTTAAGTACTAATATTTACTATTTTTTTAAACCATGTTACATTTAGAGTCTACTTCATAGACAGGTTCTCAATTAGGGCAGAGGCATCGTTTCATTTCTTTGTGCGACATTAGAACAAAATGCAACACTTGTCAGATAGTTGTGAGATTTCATTGGTTAAGACTATTATTATGGGCACTTGAAATATACTCTCTATGTTTTCTGAAGTCTTCTGAAGTAGCTGTAAAGCTGCTGTTTTACACATTTTAAAAAAATGAAGGCTAAAAGCATCCATTGTCATCATGATACACAGGAGGATCATCTGAACTAACAGGATTCAGGAGAAGCTGACTCTTAGTGTGTTATATGACACACTTACTCATATAACATGATGAACTATGAATATATTTTAATGTGTACAAAACACTGCCACATTTTGCATCTTGCACAAGATGCTAGAAGTTCCATGAAAGTGAACTTAGTCCTTAAAGGCAATTGAATATGGCATCCACACAGGAGGGATTGGAGAATAGCATTTTACTTATAAAGAGGATTGAGATCATTTGATGGGGACAAACTACTTGGAACCTCTTAGCTGAGTGGCATGTGGTACTGTGAACCAATGGTATGGCTTACTGACTGTTCTCCATCACCTAAGTGAAAATTCCCCTTACGTAAAACAAAAATCAAAATATTCATAAGGAATTTAACATGTGTCTCTTCAGGGACCTGGGCCTTATCATAAGGCTTGCAGAGCTCCCTGCTTCCCCTCATGTCTTGGTCTGTTCTCTTTGCTTTCAATTCATTCCCTATGATCTCTAAATCATGCAGTATTTGGAAAAATCATCCAAAATATTACATACACCATGAAAATACTTCCCACTGAATATCTAGAGTAATATTCTTTGGCAATAGACCAAAGAAGTATGAGAAAAATAGAAAAAACTAGGTGGAGTCTTAAATAAGTGGTCATAAAAAGCCCTCATAAGTTCTCCTGAATAGTATGTTAGAAAAATAGTTATTGTGAGATACTTCCAGATTGCCTTATGAAGATTTAGAACTAAAATATTTCAAAACTAAATATATTTTCTTTTTGTATGAAGAATGCTGTAATGATGGTTGTTTCTGGTGATGAGAGAGTAAACCACACACAAACAGAGGCTCAGACACCGATGTAAACATGCACACAGACACCCATATGCATGCATACACACACACACACACACACACACACACACACACACACACACACACAAACAGAGGCTCACACACTGATGTAAACATGCACACAGACAACCATATGCATACACACACACACACACACACGTATTGTTTTGAGAAAGATGAATGAGGTATTAGAGGGGATGCTGAGCTCTGAGCTTGGTTAAGAAAGATCTTGAAAGTAATCAGTATTCAAAGGAAGCAAAGTAGCAGCAAATTAAGGAACGTCTGGTTGGCTGATGATAGACTGACATAAACTCTCAACATCCTAGAAATTTCTATTTCTGAATCTTGTGTTTTACTGAGTGTTTACCACCATTATGATCCTTGATATCTTTGTCTGAGTTTTTCCAAGAAAGGACCAAACATTTATTTTGTTTGTTTGTTTGTTTCTTTGATTTTACTTAAAGTGTTCAATACTTTCATACAGTTTGTTGTGTTGGCTACAATATGCTTTAGAAACAGCTACTATAAACTCAAATTGAAAACAAATACTAAAAATTAAGATATAGGCCAAATTTATTGCAAACATCATAATCACATTTTAAACCCATTTTTTTTATTTCAATAATCTTTTTGCTTTTGTTTTTCAGGACTATTTGGTTTTCACTTACTTTTTTGACATAAAAATTATTTGTAATATACTCACAAATACAACATCACACAGATAGATTAAGGTAGATATTCCCAACCCCTTTACATTCCTTCTCCTGTATGAATGACACATAATAATGATTTCTTCACACACAAACACAATGTATTTTTATGTTTATTCTCTATAGCCCTTTCTTGTCTCTTCACACTGATCTTCTTGGTCCTTATCCACTGACAATACATTTTTGAGACACAGCATCATCTAAGACCTTCGTTCTATTCCTAACTTGGGTCTCAGCTGATAAATAGAATTATATGTTGGAAACACATATTTTTAAAATGTTGATACAATTTTGATGAATGTTGACTTCCAATTTATTATAAAGAAGTATAGCATCATTCTTATATTTAATATATGAATGGAGACTCTTGTTTTGCTCCTTTCAATACAGCTCCTACATTTTTGCTTTATCCCCAGGTCTGATAATTTTCATAGTAAATCTAGTTAAGATTGCTTATTTCAAATCTCTTCTTGGTAGCCTGCTATCCTTCCTCTGAGTGCCACCAGGCCTCCCCATCCAGGGGATGTGGTCAAATATGGGGCACCAGAGTTCGTGTGAAAGTCAGACCCCACTCTCCACTCAACTGTGGAGAATGTCCTGTCCATTGGCTAGACCTGGGTAGGGGTTCGATGTTTACTGCATGTATTGTCCTTGGCTGGTGCCATAGTTTGAGCAGGACCCCTGGGCCCAGATCTGCCCATCATAATGTTCTACTTTTAGGTTTCTATGACCCTCTGGATCTTTCTCTTTTCCCATTCTCCCTTGCTGCCCTCACCTAGACTCCCAATAGGAAGTCTTCCCCTCTGTCCCACTTTCCTGGTAAGTGAAAACTTTCATGGGACATGCCCCTTGGGCTAGTAGTCACAGTCATAGGGGAGAGGAGTAAGTGGAAAATGGGAGGGAGGGAGGAATGGGAGGATATAAGGGATAGGATAACAATTGAGATGTAATATGAATAAATTAATAAAATACATTTTTAAAAAAGATTGTTTATCTTCCTTGAAAGAGAAACTTACACATTCAATGATTTTACATTACTTTTGTCACGTTATAATGTAAAGTCTTCAGCACCTTGTAATGTTTAGTAGATAACCTCTTCCAGTCCTTGTTTTTATATTCAGTATTCTGAAGCTTTCATTTACGTAACAGATGACAGGATTGTCCCTCTCTGCCCCTTTGCCTATTTTATAAGACTTCTAGCTCCTTTTCTCCTGAGTTTCTCTTTTTCATAGTTTGAATTTCTGAGAGCTACTTCTACATTCTTTTCTTTCTATTTTCTTACCTCTAGTAGCTTGATATATGAATGGTCTCATAGTCTCATAGATTTGAATGCTTGGTCATCAGAGACTAGACCTACTTGAAAGGAATAGGAGGTGTGGCCTTGTTGGAGGAAGTGTGTTTCAAGGGCCCAAACCAGGTGCAGTGTCTCTCTCTTCCTGCTGTCTGCAAATCTTCCTGTAAAACTCTTAGCTACTTCTCCAGCCCTATGTTTGCCCCTATGCCACCATGATGTTTATCCTGATAACAATGGACTAAACATCTGGAACTGTAAGCCAGCCCCAATTAAATGCTTTATAAGAGTTGAGGTTGATGTGTTCTTCATGGTATCTCTTCACAACAACAGAACACTGATTAAGTCAGAAGTTGGTACTAAGAATGGGGTCTGGCTTTGACAATATCACTCCCTTCTTCCCATTTCCCATCAGGCTTTTCTTCAAGCTTTTTTTTTTTTAATCTCCTTGATCACTGGACTTAGCTCCATTAAACTCCCTGGTGTTCTCTTTTCCTCCAACTAAACATTTTGTATTTCATTTTTCCTTCACAGCTTGCTACTTTTCAATATAGATTTGCAGAAGAGTGGCCACTAATAACTACATGAAATATTCAATACTAATCTGTCTAGAAGTTTTCTCTGCCAATGCTTTTAATCTAAAAATTTTTAATTTGTCCTCAGGCAGATTTTTTTTTGGACAAGGGCAGAAAGAAGCTACATTCTTTGCCAAAATAGCACATGAATGGTTTCTAAGCCACACACTAATATTCTTCTACTCTGAAACCTCTTGAGTCAGACCATCATAATCTACTTTGTTCTTGCTCTCACACCACTGTCTTCCACGCCCTTACTAGTATAGCCATTAAGATCTGCTTAAAGCTTTCAAATGTTTTCCTAATTCAAAGTCCTAAAGCCCACATTCTGTTAACAAGCAGTATGGTCAGGCCTGTCATAGTAATACCTCACTTCCTGGTACCAACTTCTGTCTTAATTACTGTTCTTATGGCTCTCCTTCGTTCTGGGGATTGTTGGTCACAGGTCATCAGGGACAAGGGAGCAGAAGTGATGAAATGGTGATATGGTGGCCCATGAGCACAAATAGAAATGTCCATCAAGGACTAGCTTCAGGGAGGCAGATCAATTTTATTAGATTATATATTAGAATATATATATATATATATATATATATATATATATATATATATATATTAGTTATATAGAACTTTGGGGAGAGGGTAGGGATATCCTGGGTGGGCACAAAATTATTGTCTGAAGTGCTAATTAAATAAAATGTCTCATTTACATGGAGAAGAATTCCAGGAATCCCAGGCCCTTGCTGAATGGGTTATCAGGAGGAAGGGAGTTGGTCCAGTAATTTCACTAAAGATTATGTGGCATTCCTCAGGCAGGGGTCTAGGAATCTAGGATTCCTGGACAGAGAAAAGGAAGCCTCACTGGCAATGAGGCTTATTACAAGCTCAGGGATTTCCAGGCATAGGGGACTGTGACTTTAGTAGCTGGTCTTCCTCACAGTTCTTAGAAATTTTCACTCACCAAAGCTTACCTGTATACAGCTGATGTTGAGTGCCAGATCTGCCAACAACAGAGACCAACACTAAACCCTAGATATGGTACCATTCCTGGGTTGACCAGGTAGTCAACCTGGTGACAGGTTGACTACATTGGACCTCTTCCTCCAGGGAAAGGACACTGCTTTTTCCTTCTTGGAGTACATACTTATTCTGATTATGGAATCTCCCTCTGTGATTAAGGAAAGATACTGTGACTATTCATGTATTGAGATATCCCTGTATGAGTACACTGAGAGGCTCTTGTGTGAAGCTGTGACTATGAAGCCTGTATTGAGATGGAGACTCCAAGATGTTGGAGATGCCAGAATCATGTGAATACCTGCCAAGGAATGCTGCAGACTTAGTGTAGATCAAACACAAGCAAGAGAAATGTGTGTCAGTCAACAAGCTGAAAGGAGTTGGACATTTGAAGAGCACTCTGACATCAGACATGAAGATACAAAATACAAAGTTTGTCCTACTGATTTTATATCCTGATTTGATCCAATATTTTCTCACTATGTTCCCCTTCCTCCCTTTTGGAATACTAATGTATGTATTCTGTGCCACTGTAAGTTGGAAGTATATGACATGCTTTTTAAATTTTGTTTTATAGGGGAGTACAGTTAAGATATTCCATGAATCTCAGAAGAGCCTTTGAACTTTGGTCTTTTAAGCAATGTTGAGACTGAGAGACTATGGGGACTTTTGAAATTTGACTGAATGGAATTTTGCATTACGATATGGCTACAAGCCTATGGGGCCAGGGTAGTTTGAATGTGGTAATTTAAATAAAAATGACCTCCAGTTAGGCTCATAGATTTGAATGCTTGGCCACCAGAGACTGGCAACATTAGAAAGGATTAGGGACTGTGGCTTTGTTGGAGGAAGTGTGTCACTGCAGCTTTGATGTTTTAAGGGTTCAAGCCAGGTCTAGTGTCTCTCTCTTCCTGCTACCTGTGGTTCCAGATGTAGAACTCTCAGATACTTCTTAGAACCATGCCCTCACATAAACCACCATGCTCCCTGCCCTGATGACAGTAGTCTAAGTCTCTGAAGCTGTAAGCAAGCCTCAATCAAATGCTTTTCCTTATGAGTTTCCAGGTCATTCTGTCTCTTCATCGTTATAGAACAGTAAGACATTATATACTTTTTCTTGAGTAAAGCATGCTTTTAGCACATTACTCACAGTTCTGAGGAATCTTTTTCCTGACTTTTTTTCTGAGGATTTTCTTCTTTAAAGATTCATCAGATGTCTGGGGATATTTTTCTAGAAGCTTAAATTAGAAATCAGGCACTACAGTCCTGGTCAAAAATTGTGTGCATAGGCAGAGTAATTGATGCCTTTCACAGATGGATGATTAGTCAAGGGCTGGCTGTTTTAAACTTAAACTTCTCAATATCAATATTTGGCTGGCATTATGGCTATATGACATCTAGTTTCCCTAGAATTTTTTTTGTTTTATTTTGTTTTTTACTATCCTTTCTTCTGGATATAAACCTAAATTTTCTGCTTCTGACAGTGGAGATGAGGAAAGAAGCAAATTTGGTATAATAAGTTTCCTTTGGTGGTCAATCTTTTCAACTATCCTAATCTGTACCTAATCTATAACCTCCAGGGAGAAAACCTGCAGTACGTCATGTGGACTGAGAAAAATAGGTGTGGGTGTTCTGTTTTGTGTCTCCAAGATCAGCTCACGTCACTCTGTTCAGAAGGGTCTGGTGACTACAAGTCCCAAAGGCTTCCTTCTTTTTTTTATTCCATTTACTGTTCATCTCAGTCACAAGACATCGCCCCTCATTCCTGCATCCGCTTTTCTCCTTCCAATACTTCTTGTCTCTCACACGCCGTGATGTTGTCTCTTATACTGTTTGACCTTGTAGATTGCTTCTAAACATTTTTTTGTCTGTCATTATGGTAAAGTTTGTAGAAAGAGTGGAAGGAGGGACATGATTCAAGATGACACATCTGACTAGAAGGCCAGGATTTAGAATTAGTTCTGTTGGATGTCATCTTGGTGCTTCTGACTATCAGTGCAGCTTTCCAAGATCACCCAGATCCCAAAACTATCACCCATCAAACAGTTGTGTAAATCCAACGAGTCAGAATAAATGCATAGTACATTTCTATTTTGTGGTGTATCTTGAACAGTATTTGTACTAGCTCTTCTTTGAAGGTCTGGTAGAATTCTTTGCTGAAACCATTTGGCCATGAGCTTTTTTGGTTGAGAGAATTTTGATGACTGCTTCTATTTCCAAGGGAGATATATGAGTATTTAACTTGTTTATCTGATCTTAATTCAAATTCAGGAAGTGGGATCTACCAAGAAAATTGTCCCTTTCATATAGATTTTCAAATTTTGTTGCCTATAGGCTTTTGAAGTAAGATCTAATAATTCTTTTGGATTTCCTTGGTGTCTGTTGTTATGTCTCTGTTCTCATTTCCAATTTTGTTGCTTTGGATGGTGTCTCTCTTCCTTTTGTTAGTTTGGCTAAGGGTTTGTCTATCTTGTTGATTTTCTCAAAGAACTAGCTCCCCAGGCTCATTGGTACTTTGTTTTTCTCTTTGTTTCTAATTTATTGATTTCAGTCCTGAGTTTGATTATTTCTACCTGTTTACTCCTCTTGAGTGCTTCTGCTTTTTTTCCTAGTGCCTTCAGCTGTGCTTGTATGAGATGTTTTCAATCTCTTTATAAAGGCATTTAATGCTGTGAACTTTTCTCTTACCACTGCTTTCATTGAGTCCCATAAGTTTGGTTATGTCATACCTTCATTTTCATTGAATTTTAGGCACTCCATAGTTTCTTTCTTTCTTCCCTGACCTAGTTGTCATTGAGTAGTGTGCTGTTCAGTTTCCATGTGTGTAGGATTTTTGTTATTTTTGTTGTTGTTGAGGTTCAGCTTTAGTCCATGGTGGTCTGATAGGATGTAAGGTATTAGTTAAACATTCTTGTATCTGTTGAGGCTTGCTTTGTGACCTACTATTTGGTCTATTTTGGAGAAGTTTCTATGAGGTGCAGAGAAGAAGGTATAATCTTTTGTGTTTGGATGAAAAGCTCTGTAGATATTAGGTCCATTTGATTCATGGCATTTCCTAGTGTCATTATTTCTGAGTTTAGCTCCTGTTTTATTGACCTATTCTTTGGTGAGAATGAGATGTTGAATTCTTCCACAATTAATGTGTGACTTATGGTTAATTAATGTTTCTTTTAAAAATTGTGGGTGCCCTTGAGATGTCATCTTGGTGTATTTTTCTTTTGATGAGTATGAAGTGACCTTCTTTGTCTCTTTTAATTAATTTTGGTTGAAAGTCTATTTTATTAGATATTTGAATGGCTACTCTACCTTGCTTCCTGGTTTTCTATATTTGGAAGACCTTTGTCCAGCCCTTTATTCTGAGGTAATGTCTAACTTTGTTGCTGAGGTGTGTTTTTTGTATGCAGCAGAATGATGGATCCTGTTTATGTAGCCATTCTGTCAGCCTATATCTTTTTATTGGGAGTTAAGTCTGTTGATGTTGAGAGATATTATTGATCAATGAGTGTTAACTCTTATTAGTTTGATGCTGATGTTTGTAGTGTGTTTGTGTGCTTCTTTTCTTTTGGTTTTGCTGTGGTAGAGTAATATATTTCCTGTGTTTTCTTGATTTTAGTTTACTTTCTTTGTTTAAGTTTTCTTTCTAGTATATTCTGTAAGGCTCATTTTGTGTATACATATTATTTAAATTTGTTTTCTGAAGTGAATGTAAGCGTGTTTTTGTTTTGATCCACTGTAGGATATGAAACAGACTTATTTGAGAGCATGTGATGTTTGTCTACTGGAAAAAAAACTTGTGAGAGTGTACATGATATTTGTTCACTAGAATGGGAACTGGCTCATGTAGGAGCTTGGTCTTTAGTAGTTGCAAAACATCATGTATGGACTGGGAGAGTATAAATAGTCTAAATAACAAAGACCAAATGCTTTTGCATTGTTTTGCATTGCTTGGCTTGTCAATGCTTTGCTTGGTGATGCTCTTCCAGAAATTCATCAAGAGAACACTTCAGGTTCCACCTGAAGTCTCTTTTGCTGAACTTCTGCTTTGCTGTTTAATGGGTCTTCTGGATTCTTGATGACAAAGAGTAGAATTGGCACAAATAACTGAGTCTACAAAAGGTCTACTTCTGTTCCTATTAACCTTCTTTCTTTCTTATCTAGGGTATGTGAGTTAAAAGGGAGGTATAGGCATTAAAGAACTGCAAATAAAGTAGATTTTAAAAAGATCAATGCCTACAGTGTTTGTTATGGATTATATTGTTTTCTCCAACTCTGGTGACTGAAAGTTTGCTGGGTATAGTAGTCTAAGATAATATCTGTGCTCTCTTAAGAGTCTGCAAGACATCTTTTCTGGGCGCTTAGGGCATTTAGAGTCTGTGTTGAGAAGTAAAATGTGATTTTGATAGGTTTGTCTTTATATATTTCTTTCCTATTTCTATCTGTTTATATTTAGAATAGATTTATATTTTCTCTGTATCTATTTATGTTTATAAATGTTAAACAGATTTTAAAATATCTGTTTAATATTTTTTTTTGCTCTGTACATTTAGTGTTTTGATTATTATGTGATGGGAGGATTTTCTTTCTTTCTTTTTCTTTTTTTTTTTTTTTTTTTTTTTTTTTTTTTTTTTTTTTTTTTGGTCTAATCTATTTGACATTTTGAAGGCCTCTTTCATGTTTATAACATCTCTTTTTTTAGGTTGGGGAACTTTTATAATTTTGTTGAAAATATTTTCTGGGCCTTGGAACTGGGATCTTCCCTTTCTTCTATTCCTGTTATTCTTAGGTTTCATCTTTTCATAGCATCCTTGATTTCTTGTATGTTTTGTGTTAAGATTTTTTTTTAGATTTAACATCTTCTTTGACAAGTGTATTGATTTCTTCTATAGCATCTTCCACACTTGAGATTCTTTCCTCCATCTCTTGTACTGTGTTAGTAATACTTACCTCTGTAGTTCTGTTCTTTTCCTTAAGTTTTATATCTCCAGGATTTCATTCAATTTTTGTATTTCTTTATTGTTTTTATTTCCATTTTCAGGTCTTGAAGCATTTCATTCATTTTCTTTATCTATTTGTTTGTAATTTTCTTCTTCTTTAAGTGATTTATTCATTTCCTCTTTAATGGCCTCTCCGTGTTCGATTGTTTTTCCCTGTATTTCTTTAAGTGATTTATTTGTTTCATAGTTAATAGCCTCTAACATTTTCAAAAGCATGCTTTAAAGGTAATTATTTTCAGTTACAGATTTTCTTAGAACATCCAGGGCTTCTTGCCTTGGGATAACTCAGTTCTGGAGGTACTGTATTGCCCTTGTTTTTGTTGGTTGTGTTCTTATGCTAACCTTTAGACATCTGATTGCCTCTGGCATTGGCTAGCTATTCCTGACACTCTCTGGATTTCTCAAGGGTGCAGGAAGATCACTAGGCTGGAGGCCGTATGATCCTGGAGCAGCCCCCCTCAGGATGGTGAGTATAGTTGTGGACTGGCTGATGGATCTTCAGGTATATGCCACCTTTCTTCTCAGGAGGCTGTGTCCCAGTTAGACCCACACACAGAGTTGGACTGGTGTTTCAAGCCTATATGACCCTGAGGACCAGCAGATGTCCTCGGGAACTCAGGAGGTGTCTTCTTGCTATGGAACTCCCAGAGTCAGAAGCTTCACAACTTGCTCACTGAGTGGTTTCTGAGCTCAAGCATCTCAAGCAGCTTGTGGGATGAGCACCACCATTTTGGTGCTCCTAAAGTCTGGCTGAGAGCTTTGGACAGGGTTATAACATCTGGAAAGCCCTGGGTTTGATCCTCAGTGCTACAAAACAACTCCCAGTCAGCACATATCTAATCTTTCATTCTTGAGTTGTAACCCACTCTTCTCAGATAAGCAGAGTATTGGAAACAACTATTTTCATACATGGCTCATGAGCACATGTACTTGTTATATAGCTGTCTGGACTGTGAATGGCATTGCATAGCTTTGATCATAACTAATACAACTAATACGAAATCAAGTAACATAATTTCTTATAGTGTCTTATTTTCTCACGTATTAGAACCCTTCATATGCTTGCCTTTGATCATATCTGTTTGCTAGGCCTTGAAGGTACCCATAAAGAACACACAAAATTTCTGTCTGCATTTAATTTCTAGAAGAAAAAGAAGAGGTAAGATCAACCTAACAGAAGATAATAGAATATTATAGTACGAAGTAAGATTTTCATAAAATGCAAGTAAGACTAAACTATAGCAAAACTGAATAAAAGTGATAACAGAATCCATGATATTTATCCATTTGAGATGCATTTTCTGTAGAATTTAATTCTGTTTCTTAGACTTTGTTAATTTGTTAGCAAAAAATGACCTTACTGTAGTTTGACTCTGCTTTATTTTAATCTTTATATCTTCTGGTGCTGATATTTTTATTTCTTGTGACTGGTGTTAAATCATCTTTTCCTATAGCCACTTCCAGATGATCCAATGGAAACACTCTACTCTTTCATAAAAAGTACATTATCTGATAGGTGAGCAACATGAATATCTTTACTTTCAAGTTGTACAGTCATATTTCAACTTAAATTATATATTGAAAGTGCATATCACAAGAGAAAAAAATGAACTCTAACCAAGCTGGCTTTGTTTTTAAATGGAAACTGCGTCTTGCTTCAATTCAGGAATTTGATTTAAAGAAAAATAAGAAATAAGCCCATCTAGGTAATGAAAGAGTTAGGGAAATAGTCAATGAGATTCATAACAATCTGGTGATAGTAACAGTGGTGGATGCAGACTAAAATGGAAATAAAATCAAACCAAACCATAAATAGCCATGAATGCAGTTGCAGCAATGCACACTCATCTTTCAGACTTTCGCAGTTGGGACTTTACTGAAATAGATTTTAAGAGAAGCAGGTGATAGCTATGACATGCTCACCATCCAACTTCTTGGCTGTCAGTCTCCAGGAGAGAGAGCAGTTTGCCTTATAGACAATTAGCATTTTCTCTGGGCAGGCACCCTGCTTTGCAGCATCAGGTCATCTTTTCTCTTGGCTGTAAACAGAGATGGACTGACTTTATGACATGACATTAGAAACAGATGGTGGTGTTTATGAAACATAACATAAGCAATATGAGGGAGACAAAATGCTTGAGAATGCATTAAGGATTTTAATATTGAAGTTCCTGCTATTACTATAAAGGCTTTCCCCCACATTTCTTGGTAATAGTAGTTTATGAAAAGAAAGAAATACTAGGCATTTTACCTAATCTTATGAGAGGCATTAGGTGCATACACATGTCTAGCATTATTAAAATAAAATGATTCTAATTGTACAGCAAGCAGTAATTACAGAATGCAATTAAGGAAGGGCAGTTTAAGTGCTGTTCATTATTTCACTAATGCTTATTATTTTTTTCTTATTAGTGGGAACTCTTTTAATAGGGGCTAGGAGGTGGGAGAAAGGAATTCTCAGCAACATTTCTTTGATGAAAGAATTTAAATACACAAAACACTTTTCTAGCAAAAGGTGCAAATGAATATTTGTAATCCAAAGCTAATATGAACAGAACTACTTATGTAGTGCAGGCAATTAGCCCATCCAGAGAACAGTAGCCATTCTTCTCAGTGCTTAAAGTGAAGTCAATATATACTCTGTTTGGAAATTTATTACAATGGCAGACATAATAAAAAGTCTTCCTTCCAAAATTGTATGCTGTCATAACTGGCTTATATGAAAAGGGCATACAGTCATACTTCTATAAATATTCCAGAAATGTTTCCTCATACTTTTAAATGCCTCAAGGCAATGAGAAGAATGAGCACTATAGTGCATGAGGACTTGCCTTGGGAAGCAGGAGTGGGTGGATTATGTAGCCTAGATACAGGATATGATGGATAGAGAACTCCACCGATGTAGCTGTTTAGTTCTAGATGCTTCTCCTATAGGTACAATGCGTTCAGTAATGCAGTCCAGCTATATCTGTACAAACAGTGGCAACATTACGGTGTATTGTCCATGTAACTATTCCGATAACTCAGATTCTCCTGTGCAAAATTTACCAAAAATGAGGGGTTCATGCAATGGGTCAAATGCCATTTCTTGTAGTTATAAGAACACACTGAGGCACCCTTGTCTCTTTTCTACCTTACTGTCTGTTTCCATAAAGAATTAAACTAAGAAGCAATAACTAACAAAGCATGGAGTGCCATAAAATTCTACTTTGAGGTGTGTGTGTGTGTGTGTGTGTGTGTGTGTGTGTGTGTGTGTGTGTGTATTCTTGAGTGTGGTGCCCCACTAGAAGAAGGACTTTGGTATTCTAGATTCTAGAGCTGGGCTAATGATGTTGTGATCCATCTGGGAAGGGCACTGAGAATTGAACTTTGGCATTCTGCTAGAGAAGCAAATAGTCTTAAACTCTGACCCTTTTCTTCAAGTCCAACTTTGGGTGATTTCTAGCATCATTTCATTTTTCTTATGTGCAAATGTGTCCTCCCTATGGACTTATTCCAGGCAGATGTGAAAATGAAATGTGCTTGTTTTGTAAACTTGGGGAATCATTAGAATTTCTTTTTCTCCTTTAGTATTTCTCACAAAACCACCAGCAGAGTCTTTGACTTGTTTCTTTCTTTCCACAGATACACTTATTTGGACATTTATAGTTAGTCTGAAAATCATGAGCTCTGGTATTGTGCTGTAAAGTGACAGATAAACATATTCACCCATCAATTAGAGTGCATAGAGTGTGCGGTTCTGATGCAAGCCATAGAGAGGTCCTGCAGGATCGATGATGCTCATTTGTCAGGTGGATAGGAGAGGAATACAGGCCAAGTGTAACTCAGCTTGGGTATGAGGTCAGAGATGTAAAGAACAGCAGCGCTGTCTACATAAACAGGGGATTTGAGCTGAGTCTCTAGGGTAGGGTCAAGTATCCTATTTCATTAGGTATCTCAAATGATTCTCAGAGCCCTTGTTTAGCAAATGTTTTTTTTTTTCTATAATTGTGGTACCTCTAACTTAGCTTTCATTACCAGCCTAACATATATGCCATATACATGCCAGTTGAAAAATATCATACCGATTTTCTCACAGTGTTGTCACAGTGCCTTGGGTGTCGTCGGGCACCAACATTCTCATTAAGCATTAAAGAAGCTGCTAGCTGAGATTCAGGTCACGATTAAAATTTTCTGCACCTCTGACTGAAGCAATTCCTTCAATTCTCGAATATGGAGAAAGTATGCAACCAGAGCCTGTATGAAGCCTCCATGAAGCAGAAGTATTGTGTTGGTTTTTCATTAGAGGAAACACAATCTGTATTTGTTTTTAGGTGATTTAACTATGATACAGTTAACATATGTTGTACAACCAGTGATAATTGTGGTGGTGAACTCTTCCATAGTGATATTTGGAAAGCACAGATAAGCCTCCTTCTATATAAATCATCATAAAATAGATTTTTACATTAAGTTAGTAATTTACTACATCAAGTCAGTTAAAAGTTATGTGTTCAAGTAGAACTTTTAAATACTGAAGCAAAAATAGGGTAATAGAGTTAAGAACAATTTTTAGGTCTAACTAGATGTTTTAAATTGATAATGACGAGATGTGATGGAGATTGATTTGCATTCAGAATTTTAGATTCATCAAGATAGGAAAGATGTTTTCTCAAGGCTGTCAAGTACAAATAGCCAAAACAGTAAGCATGTAACATTTATATAACTCCTGATTGTGTCACGGTTCTTCTTGCTATAGAAAGTTTATTTTATATACCTGTAATAATATAAATGTATATGTAAAAAATAAAAAATGTTTTATTAATAATAAAATAAAAAGAGAAAAGAATAACAATATTCATGTATTGTAATGCATACTCATGCCTTCAGCTTCAACACATTTAGAAGATCTACTCATGTCAAGGAATTATCTTCTGAGATAGAAAAAAAGTACTTGTTTACTTAGGTCTGAACTTGGATTTCATGTCTATAAATTAGGAATAATGTAGATCTGGGAGTATGATTTATTGCTCTCAACCAGTTGTGCTTGTTAGTAAGAAAGAGAAAACATAGTTACGTAGCGATACGGTTAGACAAATATGAAGCTTCTAGAACAAGTGCTGACCAAGATAAGCTCATTTTATATGTTCGTTTGATTGTCACCCCCATAAGAATTTATCATTAATCTCATAAGTTAGCATTAAAAAATGATATAAAGGGGGCTGGAGAGAAGGCTCAGAAGTTAAGAGTACTGGCTATTCTTCCAAAGGTCCTGAGTTCAATTCCCAGCAAACATATGGTGCCTCACAACCATTTGTAAATGAGATCTTGTGACCTCTTCTGGCATGAAGGCAAAATACTGAATAAATAATAAATAAAATTTAAAAATTGATATGAAGGAAAAAGAGTATAAGAAAATGTGACCATTTTTAGAGATTTTGTCAAATTGTTAAGCATATTAAGTAATTTCTCTTACAGAAGTTTAACATGAAATGATACCAAGCACAACATACCAAGCACAGAATCCACCTTCTTCCTTTGACTGTTCATTAGCTCAAACATCTCTGTTAGGAATTCACCAACATCTACTGCAGATACCATTACGTTGTTTCTTCCTTACTGTGCTCTGTGAATCATTGATTTTGCTATTTCTTCCTTCAAAATAGTTATTTTCCTTATAGTTTCTCAGTTCAGATTTTTCTACTTTTCGCATTATTAAAGCAACAGAATTGATACACATACTTTTGCCTGACTACTAAACTATGAAATACTTATAACCGGGAACACATTTCCCCTGCTTAGAGGAAATAGCATGCATACCTCCACATGCATGCTATGATTTTTAATAGTGAGAAACTTAGGCTGTAGTCTCCTCATGTGGCTCTTTGCTAGTGCCTGTGCAGGTCAGGTCTGGCATGCTCTCCCATCCTTACTAACCATTATGTTCTGAGATTCTCCCAGCCCATCAAGCTGGTCTCCAGGACTCTCACCCAGGACAGAATAAATGTACGCTGACTATGGAGCAAAGTATAGAAAGATAAGACAAGTTGTTATCAAGATTAATTAGGTCCATATTGAAAAATTTGAGTATACAGATGCTTAAAGCTGGCGCAGGAGAGTTATACAGGTTACTTGAAGGATACTGGGGTACGAATGCCAAAAATTTGATTCAATTATTGCATCCTAACTCTATTAGTTTGGAATGCTTCAAATTTCAGAGAAATTGGCTTTTTTCAGCTTTTAAACAAAAGTCCCATTAGACAGAAGAGAGGAATCTGGCACTGGATCATGAAATAGTCCAAGAAAGAAAGTCAAAATTATAGTCTCATGATTAAAGGCTTTTAAGTGACCAACAAGGAAACAATGCACATTGAATAAAATAAGGACCACATTTTCATAAAGCAGAGAAAAATATAACTCATGGATGTGGTTGCCAAGGTCACCATAATTAATAAAGCCTGCTTGTAGTTGTAGAAGAATAAAATTATTATTGCAATTAAAACAATCTGGAGCTACACAAATAGCCTTGGAAGTTCTTTGGTAATTCACTTCTGTGAAGCTATTTCTACCATTGCCTTATGCTCAGGCTCACATTCTTGTCAAAAATGAAGGCAAAGGCATTCAAAATCAGGCAGTATGCTGGGTGATTGATGAAGCACATTTTGGAACAGAGGGAGGGTGGAAACTCTCACAGTAAGGTTTCTGCATCCGTTATCCCAGGTGATGGGAATGATGATCTAGGCTCTTGCCTCTTTCCTGGAGCCCTCTCTTCCATCTTAGGTAGTCTATCACGTCCCACTGAATACTCCTGCTGCACAATGGCAAATGAACCTCTCAGCCTCAACGTTATGATGATAGCAAGGATGCCAACTGACAGTGACTCACAGAACCCTGAAGCTGAGATAGCATAGAAAGGTGGCGCCATTTGCCATGCACACAGTGATCACAGCAGTCTCCGTTTGCATTGTCTGCATCCTTTTAAGACTTAGTAAGTTGTTTGTTATAATCTCAAAAATAAGAGAAATGATTGAAACAGATGTTTATAACGTGCTTTCTGTAATGCTGCCTATAACCGCAACACAATTATTGTGAGAGCAAAGAAATAACCAAACAAAAATGATGACAAGAAAGAAAATAATCAAAGGCTTTAAAAATCAACAATGAGACCAAAACTTAGTCAGTGTTGCTATATATATAATACACATATATTAAACAGGATGAGTCATAGAGTCCTCAGAAAACTTTCCATTAAGTGGTCTTTTAAGGTTATAAAACTCACAGCATTAAGAGTCTTAGTGATCAAAGAACTATCCCAGACCGGCAATCAGCAAAAATCTGTGCTTCCTAAAATTAGATGATGAATGCACTTGAAGTATTTCACCCCATCTGGGAGGTGCTACATATGAACAGAATTGTCTAGAACTAAATCACAAATGGAGAAACCACTGTGATTAGAGTTTAAGTATTTTTGATATAAAATACTGAGTCTGTCTTCATTGTATGTCAGCTCCAAACAAATAGTGACTGCTTCCTCTTGTGCTGGATTTGAGAAATATTAAAAAGCTGAGTGGGAAACCAAATAGCCTCATGAAGCCTTTGAGGATTTTTACCTCCATATTCTTGATGGAATTGCAAATACACCAATACAGTCAATTGGGAAGTAACAGTCATCTTACTTTTAAGGGCCAGAGAAGTCTGATTATATTGCTTACGACTCAATTAAGGCTTTCATGAGAAAGGACACAACAAAGAATCTCTGTATATGTCAGAGCTGGATGCCTGGATTTGATTCATCTCAGATTCTCGCCTTGAGGTCTTCAAATATACATTGGAAACCCAGATAGGGCCTTATGCACAGAAAAAAACTATAGGGAGGATTTCTTGCCCCAACATTTCTTTCTGCATAACCGTTGAAGAGAATGCATTTTCCCAAATATCTACACAACAATTCTGTGTATCTATCTAACATTTGAAAATCCTAACAGGACTGGGGATGTAGCTTGGTGGTAGATGACTTGCCTACTCTGGGTTCAACACTCAGAAGTACAAATCAAAAGAGAAAGTTAACAAGTATATAACTTGAAGATAACTTACCACTGCAGATCACTACAAGAGAACATCTGATGATGCATTAAAATTGGTAACACGGACATCCAGTATCTCACTCATCTCTTCAGTCTGAAGTATTCTTTAAGTGCTCCCTAAAAATAAAAAGGATGTGAGAAAGAAACAGCGAGTGCTGTCTCAGAAAGGGATATATACCATGAAGAAACAGCAGAGAAAAAAATTTAATATGTATTTTCCATTTTGAGTGATCATAAAAGACTTGCATGGTAAGGTAGTTGGAAATGATGAGGCCACCTGGGGCAGAGCTCATCAAGCTGTCGTTAAGCTATGCCTTACAGATGCCTCGCATGCTTCTTTTCTAAAACAATTCTCTGTTTTAATATACACATGACTGTTCATGCTCTAGAGACCCAGGGAAGAGCAGCAGAATATAACTGAATTCAGAGGCAGCTCATCCTTGCAGTCTTTACTAATAGCAAGCTGTGATTTGGGGAAGGGAGAAGCCAGGATTTCTACTTTGGTCAATTTGTCCACTTTTAAAATACCTTTAAATATTTTAAATTAAATATATTTTCAAAACTTATACACAAACCTTTTTTTTTACATATGAATGACATACTTCTTGATGTTTCAAAGTGTGGATACATTGTGAAATATTTATACCGAGTTAAATGCTTTTGTTTTTGCAAACATCATTGCTGTCTGGTAGAATATTTCTAAGTCTTTTATTTTTTATGTTTTGAAATGACCAAGACATAATTAGTTTTAGCAGGTATGTCCAAACTAAGACTTGTGTGTCTCATAAGATCAATGATGTTTTTGAAAACAACTGGACATAATTTAAGAAATTTACTGAAGATATTATGAGAGTGTTTGTGACCACTCTTTGTAACTATAGTGTACATTTATCAAGCATAATTTGGTAGGTGACAATGTCAGATAACAATATCAAAATGTTGTATGTATCTGCAAGGCTATCCTACTAAGCTATGACACCCAGAACCTCCTGTTCCTATGTAATTGAAACTTACAGCCATTGATCAACCTTCCTTCATTGTTCTCTACCCATTTCTTTCCTTGGCCACTGTTAACCATCTCAACATTTTCTACCTACGAGTAAAATCATGTGGTATTTGTCCTTCTGTGTTTGGCTTATTTCACTTAAGTTGATAAATACCATTTCCAACCAGATTGTTGTAAATACTATAATTCCACTCCTTTTTAATGGTTATCTTGTACAGATAACACATGTTGTTTATTCATTTTTCAATAATGGACATATCAGATTCTACCATTTATTGGCTATTTGGATAGTCGTGTGAGAATATGGGACTTCACTTGTCACTTTGATGGACTGAATTTTGTTTCATTTCCTTTGAATTTATACCTAATACCCAGTATTGGAGATGCTGAATGCTACGGAATTAATGCTTTTTGAAAATTTTGAGAAGCCACCATACTAGCTATATGAATCTATGCTCTCATCTAAAGTATAAGGGAATCCCATTTCTCTATATATTTACTAGCTCATGTTGTCTTTTTGATAATATCAGTTCTTATAAGTGTGGTGATATATCAGTGTAGTTTTGAGTTCTATTTCCATGGAAATTGCAAACTCATTAATTGACTTACTCTTCATTAACTCTGTCTCCTCAAATACCATTACTCAGCATTCTATCTTGAATGAGCCATTATAACTGGAAACTTGACATTATACCTGTGTATTTATGAACTATCTGTCTATATGATTTAATGTCACTAGCCATCCACATGTTATTGCCTAGGTACAATTGGGATTCTGGATTATCTTATCATAGCTGTTTTTAAGAAACATACAGTAACTGTAGCTTTAGGGACTATTTTGTTTCATACAACAGGGCCAAAAGGAACATTTTTATTGCTGTTCTCAACACTTTCTTGACTTATCTTTTCTACCATTTTAATTTTTTTCTAATACAATCTGAATCCATTAAATAGAGCAGCTTAATGGGTTTGATATAAGTGTTCATTATAAAACCATCTTTACATTCAGACAGTAAACATATCCATGTCCTAGAGAAGTTTATTAATGCTGGTTTTTTTTTTTTACCATTTTCTTTCAGAAATTATACCCTGTCTCTTTTTAGGGTCTCTTAAACAGCACATTGCTATATTTTATACGTCTGCCTTTTTCATCTAATTATCTCTTAATAGGCTGCCATGATTTTCTTTCTGCTACTGTATTTTCATATGGACATTTTCTTTATAAATGTATGTTAACTTAAGTTCCTGTTTCTCTATGAAAAATATTTTTTTCACTCTCAATTTTGAGACGTATCAGGATTTATAAGGTAGATAGCCATCTCAATTGACTGTTTTTTTCTAATTATTTTTAATATGACAGTTCATTCTAACTTCCATGATTGAAGTCTCTGCCAATACAATTTTTCTCCTTTTCAGGTTTTTGGAATACTACCTGACATGACAGGACTTGTTTCCTGAGTGCCTGTCTCTCGCCCTCTCAATATTTCCATTTAGCTCTAATTTTCTATTTTGCACATTTGAAATAAAGGTTTTCCTTATAATTTCTAAACATTTTATGTTCCTGTCTCCAAAATAAGATGGTAATATTGTCATACTTTCTCATACTTCTCTTAAAATTTCATAGCATTCACTCTTACAGTCTTATTCAATAACTGAAGTGAAAAAAAAATGTCTGTGGTGGTTTTGTGGACAGTTTGTTGAAAGTGTTATCTCAGTGAAGGGTTTTACTTGCTTTTACGCAGAACAGGTGGAGGTTCTATCAGCAGCGTCAGGCCCATTAAAGCCTTGTACTGGCTCCTGTGCCCTGAAAAGCTGCCGCATTCTTTGTGGAGTCCCATTCAGGTAAATCCAGACTGACTACATCACATAAATCAGAGTGAAGTGAAGTTTGTGAGATTAAGGGGGAGTGCATGCTTTGAACTCAGATGTTTGATTTTAGAAAGAGGAATACTTAGGAAAAAGATGGTACAGTCTCAAGAAATGGGTTCAAGCTTCTTAAGAAAGAGTCAGATTTACATGTCTCTACATAAGCTATTCATATGAGTTCCTGACTTTGTATTATAAGCTTCGTTGTTTAAAGGATAAAACTTACAACTACAACAGAAGAATAAGCATTCAGAAACACTTTTAAGAACTTCACCTAGGAGCACTATCTCTTCATCACTTCTGTCCATCCCCATCCAACTCCTTCTGTGCTCCCTATTTTCCTAAATTCATGATCTCTTATTTACTATTATTGTCAGTGTGTATGGATGCACACACACACACACACACACACACACACACACACACACACACACTCAAACACACAATAAATGCCTTCATTTAGCATTGTTCATATGTACATGTGTCCAGGGTTCCCAGGGCTAATCCACTTGGGAGGGGACAACCTATGTGTGAGCTTGACCCTAGAAGCAACCAACTTTCTTTCTGTCAGCAGCCACTGCCTATCTGTAGCTCTTCATCTAGGGGTGTGACTGGGTAAAATCTCTCCTGTTCACACAAGCATGTCAACTGGTGTTGTCCCTGTTGTTCTTGTTCTTGCAAGAGTTGTTGGGATTTCTTGGGAGTATTTTTCTGTCATATTGATCTAAAAGATCAATTAAGAAAAAAATTTAAGATTAAGGAAAGCACAAAAAATTTGTGGAAGTATATAAACTGGTTTAGGTATTCCTCTTGAAGACTTTCCCTTTCTTAACAAAACCTCAAAGTGATTTTACAAAATATACTGTTTAAATGTATGGATAAGAGAGGGATCAATCAAAATACGCACAACATTTTTCACAAATAGGCAAAAATAACGATACAATTCATATGGAAACAGAAAAGACACCATACCGCCCAAACAACCCTGGAGTAAAATGGGAGATATTGCTATTCCAAAGTTTAAGGTATATTATAAAGATATAGCTGTAAAACCTATGTGGTACGGTCACAAAAACAGGTATGTAGAATAATCAAACAAATGAGAAGACCCCAAAACAAGTACACATAAGTACAGCAGTTTGATATTAGACAAGGAGTCAAAATACATTCACTGGAGAAAAAACAGCATCTTCAACAACTGGTGCTAGGTAAACTGTATGCTGAAGAATGAAAATAAAACCTTATGTTCCCATGCACAAAACTGGATCAAAGTAGATAAAAAAAAACCCAAACATAAAACCTAAAGCACTAGGAACAAAACAAAGGATAAGATAAACGTGTAGGAAAGGATATTCTGAACAGGACTTCATTTGCCTAAGGACTGATTCAAAAAACTGACAAGTGGAACCTCATAAAGCTAAAAGGCTTCTGTACAAATAAGAAAACAATCAATGAATCCAAAAAAAAAAAAAAAAAAAAGAAACACAGAAAATGGGGGATAAGCTTTGATAGCTATATATCTGGGAGCAGCTTAACATCAAAATACACAAAGAACACAATAAACAAATGACCCATGTATAAAATAGGCTATGGAAAGGAAGAGCAGGAAACCAATGCTATAAAGTTGGAAAGAGAAAAAACGAGGAAAGAGTTCCAAAAGGGTAGGAGGGAAGGATGTTATTAACGTAGGAGAAGGAGAGACAAAGTACAAACCCTCAAGCAATCATTATTTTAAATTTAACTAAATTTACCTATAAGACATTTGAATGTATGTACACACACACACACACACACACACACACACACACACACACACACACACACACATACACACAGAGCAAGTTAAGCCACTTGCGTTGACAGTTCTATCCACAGGAACCATAAACTAAAACCTCACTACCAGTCATGAGAAACCTTTTTTTGAGTGGTTGGTCAGCATAGTCCAGATGACTCCAAGAAGAATGTAGACTATTGATGTAACTCTCCATTGCCTCTCAGGGTTTGAATGTGCAACCGTATTGATGAAGGCAACATACACTTAGGACTCAGGACCCAGATGATTCAAGCTGTATCTGACATCAAAGCCTCTTTCCTGTGACCTGGCTTCCATGGTACCAGAAAATACTAGGCAAACTGCCAAGGAGGAAAGCAATTAACAGACCTACCCAGGTGCAACACCCATGAACCATGGCAAAGACTTGCATGTCATTATACACACAAAGGTGAAGTAAGTGTCCTTGACATGTTGGTGACAACCAACAGCTGTTTAATTGAACTCAAAATCCACTCAATGATATCACGAAACCTAGTCAGCTTCCTGGATCCAGTTAGGTCATGGGTATTTGACAATCTACTATTGCCACTTTGTTAGGCCAGCATGGGTCCTTACTACATTTGAAGTTTTACCCTTATACCTGCAGATAAGTGTAGCTCTTACCCCTCATCAAAAAAATCTCTTTATAGAAAATGGAGACTATCACAGAAAACCACAACTAGACGCAATGCAGAGATCAACAGATGGTGGTAAGCTCAGGCCAACAGCTTCTACATAAAAGGTCTAGAGGACATTGTGGAAGAAGCTGGGGAAAGACTGTAGGAGCCAGAAAATCAGAAATTAGGCTGAAATGTTTTTTCCCTAGAAATGGCTGCATAAAAAAAGACCAAAACAATGGCTATATGAATAGGTATATTAATGTGGAAGAGGATATTTTTCATGCTATCCCACTACTAGAAAAAGAACTACAGACAATGAGAGGAAGATAGTTAACTTCTCCCAGGGATAAGCCTTTCATTGCTTTTTGAATGCAAGGTGGTCAGGAATGGAACTGTATACATAAAAGCAATAAAAACAGAAAACCAGACTTATTGGTTGTATCTGATTACACACACACACACACACACACACACACACACACACACACGCACTTACACATGCACACATATGTATAAACTTATGTAACAGTAATGATAAAAGAAAATGAGGCTATCAACTTGAAAGATGTATGGGAGAAATTGGAGGATAAGTGTGAGGGCTGGAGGGAAAAAAAGAGAAGACAAAAGTGATGTAATTCTATTTAAATTAAAAGGTATATTTAAAAGTGGTATTGTAGAGAGTACACAATAGCTGAGATGACAGCCTGAGACTTTTTGTAGGTGAGGTCTATGGGGCCCCTTTCAGAGACGGAACAATAGGAGATCTCACTCTGATCCAAGAAGCAATTTACAGTAAATAGCAATTGAGAAAGGATAAGTCACTTTCTCTCCTGGAGCATCACAGGTTCTACCAACTACAATCTAAGTCCTATGCTGAGATGTGCAGTCGTCATCAAACCCCTACCCAGACCTAGCCAAGGGACAGAATATTCTCCACAGTTAAGTGGATACTGGGGACTGACTTTCACATGAACTCTGGTGCCCCTTATTTGGCCATGTCTCCTTGATGGGGAGGCCCGATGGCACTCAGAGGAAAGATAGCAGACTACCAAGAAGAGACTTGATACCCTAGCATCATATTCAGGGGGAGAAGGTTTCCCTCAGTCACAGTCATAGGAAAGGGGAGTGGGGTGAAAGCGGAAGAGAGGGAGGAATGGGAGGATGCATGGGATGGGATACCAACTGAGATGTAATATGAATGATTTTATTTTTCAATACAAAAATAAACAAAACAAAACAAAACAAAAAATGATACCCATTGTGTGTGTGTGTGTGTGTGTGTGTGTGTGTGTGTGTGTGTTTGTTTGTTCTATTTTGTTTTGTTATTTTCTCTGTCTTGTAGTTCATTTTTAGTTTGGTTTGATCTTAATTAGAGAGAGAGGGAGAGAGAGGGGGAGGGGAGAGGTAAGAGAAAGAGAAAACATGAACATGATAGGGCAAGGCATGGGGTGGATGAATAACAATATGATTAAAATGTGTTGGATAAAATTGTTCAAATAAAAACATTTTGAAAAAATAAAATAAATGTAAGACAAAGGAGAAGCCAATTCTAACACTGACACAATTAAACTCAAGGCCACGAGCATTTTATTGTTTTAAATATCCTTTAAAAACTACGATGATCTCTGTAGGAATCTTTGGGTTCACCAGTTGTCTTGAAGTTTCTTGTTTCTGAGCAGGAAACAGAGGAGGTCCCAGGGGCTTCTGGTCTTCTTCTTCTTCCTAAGTACTCTTACATTTCCCCACCTTTCTCTCTTCCCCAACACTTGATCTGGTCCCGCTTCACCCATTTACTTACTCTACATCAATCCAAGACTCATCCTGTTGCTCCTGAACGGTCATCAAGCATGTGTTGCTCATGTTCTTCTGTGTAAAACACATTACTTGAATTTGCTAATGCTGGCTAATTAGAACTTTTTTTTCCTTCTGCCTTTGCCTTCTCACCTTGGAGATGTCTTAGAGTAGCTTCAGAATATCATTAGCTCTTTATAAAGCCAATAAAATATTAAAATAACTGTCTGCTGTCTTATTGAACATTTAATTTTTACTGTTTTGAGAGAAAACATTACCCTATCTAATTCTTCATATTTTAAATGCAAGAAGGGATATAATTTTCTTCTCAGTTTCTCCTTTCCTTAATTATGGCAATGTGATTTAAAATCATACACAGAACCACCTATTTCTATGCTATAAGTATATTGTGTAAGTGACTTAAACACTGTGTTCTTACTATACTTAGTTTTAGTTATTTCTCTATCGTGTGGCTTCTGTATACCTTTTATTTGACCTTATTTTTCAATTCTGGAGTTTTAAACCTTTGGCCTTTATTATTTCTGGTAGGTTGATTAGAGTAGCATTTAGTATCTAATGTTACCTCTGAAGTGAATGTTTCAATTGTTGATAGTTTTGTTGATAGCTACTAAATTGATAATGTATGTTTTAAGTCTATAGTTACTTTCCCCCCAAAATAAAATTGGAAACTAGAAATATTGCTCATTTCCACACTTTCCAATTATCTGTTATTGCTCACCAAAAGTAGCTATTGCTGCATTCCTAACTTCTTCCAAATGTAGTGACAAAATAATAACCCATTGTTATTATTATTTAAGAGACTGTGGATTAGTCATATATTTATATTTATCTGGACCATACTAGGCAGATAATTGACTCCCTTGAGTACCTGAATATAGAATCAAATGAATTGAATAGTACAGCTTGGGATTTGTTGGCCTCAGTCAGCCTCAGTCATGTTGTAGTACTTGGTTCATCAGGCTCAAGTGAGGAGTGACTTCCCCATATGTCATATAGATGTTGATTCCACAGGAAGTAGCAGCAAAGTTCCACATGAATGAACAGCCCTTTGAGATTATGGTTAGAATGAGAATATCCACCATTGTTCAAACAACTGACAAGGCATAAAGAATAAGATTCTAGGAAAAGATGAACAGAGGTTTCCCCACAGTGACAATCATGCTATTATTTCTATTTTTTCCTTACCTATTATCCCCAGTTCAAAGACTTATCTCTAAAACTACCCAGTGACCATTCCTAGATACACTAACTCACTGAGAATTACAAAAATATTCTAATTTTCTCTTCCTCCTTTCCTCCTCCTCCTTGTTCTTCTTCTTTTCTTCTCCTCTTCCTCTTCTCCTCCTCCTCCTTCTCCTCCTCTTTTTCTCCTTTTCCTCCTCCTTTTCTTTCTCCTCCTCCTCCTTTTTTTCAGTAAGAAGAATTTCCCTAAGAAGAGTATGGTTCATCAGCTATTTAGTTATACTCAGGAACAGTTCAAACCAAAAAAGGAAGTTAATAAATATGTATTTGTAGATGGGATCTCAATACACTGCCCAGACTAGTCTTGAGCTTTTAGGCTGTCGGCACAGCAAGCACTACAGCTGCACACTGTGAATATGCTGGAAATAAAACTTAAATGTTCACTTCTTTTCCTTAAAACTTCCCTTTAAAATTTCTCTAAACGATCGATTTATTTGCTATAAGTCTTTAAAGTTTAAGGCTTTGCTTCATACTTTATTTTAAGGACTTGTTCATTTCTATGCCTAAAATTATCCCATCTTGACGAGTAAGGGGAAGTAAATTAGTTCTCCAGTGTGAATGACCATAATTGTCTTTTGCAGTTTCCTCAGTAACTATTATGACAAGACTCCTCAGAACTGTTTTGATATCCTCTTCCAAGTTCTGGATTTTATCTAAATATTTCTAATTCTTTTATTTGAAAAATCTGAGTCTTTGGCCTAAATCTATGTGTTGCAACCAGTTTACTCTTTGCACAGTTTTTCTGTGACTGAGCAGAATTACTACTTTTCAACATAAAATAGATTACATGTTTACTTAGCTATTTTAATCTGAATTCATGGCAGTTCCTGGGTTTATATAAAATTTCACAGTATTGGTTATTGCTTATACTGGAAAAAAATCTCAGTTTTTGCCTTACTATTCATGTATAGATCTTGAAATAACCATGTCAACACTCTCATTAAGAGACAGTTTTGAAATAGTTTCTCAGCAATGTTAGGTTTGGACATGAATGTTCCTAAAACTACGGACACCTTACTGTGAACTTCAGTCACCTACAAAATAACTGTATGTATCATTATGCCACCAGCAGAATTCTATTTATAGTTAATTTTGTATTATTTTATCTTCTCCTTTAGAAATGATGTAGTCACACAGTGAAGCTGTTTTCAGACTACTTTTCCTTTTTCTCCTAACCAGTTGTCAGTCTTTAGTTGTGTCTTATGAACTTAGGGCCTCTACACACCTGCATTCCTATTGAGATGCTTGTCCCACACAAGCTGTAGTCATCATTGATTTCTTTCCCCTATCCATTAAAATGTTTGACTTGAATATAGCAATTAATCTTTATTTTCATCCTAACTGGATTTAAAATTTCTTAGTACACAACACACTTCTATGAGTGTTGTTATGTAACTTTAATATCTTAAATTTTAATATTTTAACACTATCTTAAATCATGATATTGGGTTATGCTCAGAATTAAAACATATATCTATGAGCTCATACTTTAAATAGTAGAAGAAATAAATGCCAGCAGAGGTATAGTTCTTCCTTATAGCAGAATTTTAATTCATAAATATAGGAGTCATAAGAGAAGAATAGAAAACATCATAATTAGAACAGAGAGGTAATAATTATGACAGGTGACAACAGTGTTAAAACTAATATATAATAATCTGAAAAGAAACCAGAATGATCAGTATCAAAGAATCGTCTCCCAAGGTATTTATTAATTAGGAAGAAAAATTAGTTACTTTTTAATGAATAATTGAGTGAACAAACAGCCCCTGAAACTAACTGACTGGCGTTCACATTATCAGTACTAGGATATACATCTTATTCCCATGATATAAAAACTATATAATTTCTGTGATATTCTATGAGAAATTCTTTAACTCAACATGAGGAATCAGCAAACAAAGGAACTTGGGTGATGTTTTTAGGATCACTGACTGATACTCTGCAGCAATAACAAGGCTTGGAAAGATGAAAACGGACTACAGTGCTGACAGTCCTGAGGAAACATGAAGGCTCAAAGTGAAGCCACACTAAGTCCTGGGACAGAGAATGTGCACAAATGAAAACTGTTACGGGTGTCCAAAATCTGCCTGTCAGTCACATTCTATAAAATATTAGACTTTTTTTTCTGTAATTCTCTCTATGCAGTGTGCTAACATGAGAAGAAATCAGGTGCCTTTACAGGAATCCTCCGCACTGTTTTTTCTGCTCTTTACTGTTTCTAAAGTTATTTTAAAATATAATGGGGTCCTGCACAAACTGTTGCACCAACCAAGGACAATGCAAGGATGCCTCTGACATGAACTCTGGTGCCTCTGATTGATCAATTCCCATTGGTGGCGAGGCCTGGCGGGCACACAGAGGAAGGGGAAGCAGGTTATCCTGATGAGACCTGATAAGCTGTGGTCATATGGTAGGGGAGGAGGTCTCCTTTTGTCAGAGGTCTAGTGGATGGGAATAGGACAAAAGAGGGAGGGTGGGTGGGAAAGGGAAGATATAAATGAAGGGATAACAATCAAGATGTAATCTGAATAAATTATAATAAATTCATATATATATATATATATAATTTAAACCCATAAGTACATTTGATCACATCAGAATCACCTTTTGCTTTTTGATTAAATTAGTATTTCTTTGGCATGTGCATGTGTGTGTTCAGATAATTTTAAGAGTACATATTAACTTTTATGTTGACTTGCTCTGATATATTTTCAATTCTTTATTGTTCACTGTTTTCCATCAGAGTATCTTTTTGCCTTTCTGTGGCAGGTTTTATTTCAGTAATTGACTGTGCTGGTTGTATCTGCTACTTGTCACTCATGGTGTTTGACTATTATCTCTAGTTTGCATCCTGGGGTTTATTAAGTCCGTACCTCTTTCCAAATTTGTGGGAACAAACTGTTTCCCAAATCATAGTAAATAGAGGAATTTTCAACTTTTGTCTCATTGCCTGGAGGTTTAGTGTTCTATGATTTCATGTATTTTCCAGTGTCATGTTTCAGGCCTATATTTTGAATTCTTGGGCATTTATCTTTCTTCATGGACCCCAAAGGGAGGAAATAAACAATGGAAGAGGTTCTCATCTATCTTTTACAGACCAGTGTCACCTCTCTCTAGTAGAGTCTGTGTGACAAAATAACACAGGCCTGAGACCAAGACCCCCTTTTAGCCTAAGACCCTCAAAGAGGGGAGAGTCTCCTGGGCTGGGGTCGATGTTCCAACAGAGAAACTGCAGTGTAAAAACTCTCTTTGCTGGGAGCTATCTTCTGTTTCTAACTCTAACTGCATTTCCCTCCCAAGGTGGGGACTCCTCAATTGTAACAATGGTTGCTATGAGACCCTGGCCTGGGACTGCAGCCAGGAACTGTCCGTGGCTGAAGTACTTCTGCTTCACTTCTATTTATTAAAAGAGACATGGCTAGAAATTAATCATTAGTTAATAATGCTATGGCCTACAAAGAAATAGAGTGTTTCAAACGATTCTAGGTAACAGAAACAATAAAATAAAATAAAATAAAATAAAATAAAATAAAATAAAATAGAGAAAAAAAAATTTCCTGACACACAGGTGCTAGGCACAAGTTTTGTTAGGGAGAAAGTTTCATTAAAAGAAAAGAAAGGAAAAGAAAACAAACAATCAATCAAACAAAAAACATTGGCACTGGACAAAGGGAGCACATACATATTGATACTAAGCCAATAACTTAGAAGTGATGATGTCTTTTTACTATGTACTCTGTACCTTGTATTGTTTCAATCAAAGTCGTAATTCAAATTATGACAAAACTATCTGTACCTGTACCATGTATGCTTGATTGCTCATTGATTTCCGCGAATCTGCTCTGTGGGAAAATGTAACCAAACCCCCTTGCCCTGCTTTCAAGAAATGTATATAATGCTAGACTGCTTGCCTGATAAATACACTCAGATAGATTCGATCTTGAGTTTTGTCTGTTTGTCACTTTGCCTTATCTCTGCTCACCAATGCTCCAAGAACCTCTAATCCCAAGGGCCTAACCCCAACTGAGCTAGTGGTCCGTGGCAGACTGGGAGTTTCCTGCCCATGTTCCTCTGATTTCCAGGACGCTAGAATAATTATTGTTTGATGTCATAGCAGTAGGAATGCAGCTACTGCATATATAGTTTGCATTGAACTCCTAAATTTCTCCAAAGTTACCATGGCTTCACCTATAGACCAAAGTTCTGGCTTTAATTTTTTTCCTTCATTGCAGAGCTTAAGACTGTTCCTTTATTGTGGGCGTAACACATTCAAAAGAATTAAGTGATATACTATCCAGATTTTTTTAAAGTTTCAAGCTGTAAGAGAAGATTCATTCCATAGTCAGAGTTTTCCATATTGCCAAAGTCTTTCACCAAGTCTCACAAAGCAGCCCTACCTATATTTTCTGCATAATGTAGGTACATTAACCTATGAGTATAACTTTAGAAAAAGTTGGTGTATTTCTTGAAACTATAAATATCATTTTCCTTTCTTGTGTAAGTAAGGTAAATAATCATGTCTAATGTCCAGCAGTGAAAGGCAGATTTCCTTGGAAATTGTTTCCTCCATTAAAATTTACTCGTTGACAGCAGTTGCCCTCGGTTGCAAGTGATGTAAATGTAGTGGTTCTGTGGTCATCATATCTTTTCCTTTAGTGTAGGAGTGTGAGAGAACATTAAATTTGTTCAACAATGTAATCTCACCCCGATCTATCCACATTTAAGGTTCTTTTTTTTTTTTTTAAACTTAATGGCTAAAATATTGTCTTTTATGGTCATGTAAGTCAGGAAACTCATCATTTCATTTCATAAATAGTTCCAGTAGGTCACATGCTCAGGAAAAAAAAATCTTCCTCTTTATGTGAGTAGGTATATGGTGCTCTCAGCACTGATAGCTTGTGTACCTGCCTGCATCCTAGGAGGATAATTCAACTCATCACAGTAGGAGGTGCAACAACCAGATTCTTGAAGCAAGTGCTAGTCTGCAAGTCTGTCAGTTGGGGATGGATGGATTGGGGGCTATCTTGCTAGCAGTTTCTGCCCCAGCAGATCACAGTGTGGGTATGCGTCTTCTTGACAGGAGACAGAGACTACTGACAGCCACTTGGTCCAGTGTGAGGAGAAGGACACTTTCCGATATCTTAACCTAAATGTTGAGCATACTTGTCTTTGAAAACTGCTCTTCTCATCAGGGAAACACACATCTCTTTAGGCACTTGTAGTTATGTCAGTCAAAAGATGTTGACCTTAACAGAGTAGACAATGTATAGAACATAAAATAAAATGCTTAAACCGTCCCCTGAGGGATGGGAAGCGAGAAGCAGCAGTGCTTTCAAAAGTAGGTGCTGATGTAAGCATATTTTCTTTCAGCCAACCCAAGAAAATACCACCCGAAAAGGCATACAAATTAACATTGTTATCTCTTCAACTAAAGTACAATAAATGTAAAATCTTAACTACCTTGGAGTAATCCTCATGAGAAAACTTATTCACTCTTATTTGAAAAGAAAAAATAAATTACAACAGAGAAAACTTTCTGAGTTCTCATTCCTAGTAACGATTAAAACAGTAAGTCCCAGTGCCTGGGAATCCAAGTAGAGCCCTCTGGAAGAATACCTGGTAGAGTGTGTATTTCTTATGTTGAGGTGAAATCTGTCTGTATATAATTTCAATTCCATCTGGTGAGCTTCGCCTGCCATTATAGGAGGAGCTACTGTAATTCTTCCCTAACTACCCTGTGTCAGCTCTCAAGTAACTGCTCACCAAGCACTCTCTTGTTTACAGGAGAAAGATTCCAACTTTTACAAACTCTTCTATAATATGTGATTTTTCTTACTCTTCTTGCTTCTTCTAAATCCATTGAATTTGCCAGCAGATCTCTAAGCAGCTTCTGAGACACACTATGCTTCTGCACATTTGGCTCAAGCAGCTGAAGAGCACAAAGACAGAACACATTCTTAACATCTTCTTCCAATTTAGACCCTTTCATAGCCAGAAGATCCCTAGATAGAGAAATTTTATAGAAAAGACATAAAAATGAGAGACTACCTAGGCATTGGGGCCTATGGAAGTTAATTAAATATATTTTTGTTAGCACTGAAGAACAATATGTAAAAGTTTATCTTTTATGAATGAGACACAGAGTACTCAAACTTCTATGGTTGCCTCTGAATGGAATGGTCCACATCATCCATTCTGCAAACATTCCCTCATCTTTCCCACTCCTTCTGTGTGATGTATGTAGGCCAAACGCTATGTAAATCTGCCCTGAGTGTGGAGAAGGGAATTACTGTCTTCAGTCATGGTAGATGGTGTGGAGAGATGGAACACCTAACTTTATAACAAGTCTCCTATGACCTTGTTCATAAAACTTCAGGGAATTCTCTTTAGTGACTATAGGAAATAAAAATTAGGCCCAAATCTCGAAGGTTCTGGGAGTGTAGTGCTTCTTTGGGGCTTTGCAAATGAAGTTGACAAGAAAATTGTCTAATATTTGAAACGGTTTGGTTCGACATATTTTTAGTCATACTAATTTAGTTTAAGATCTGCATGCTGACATTGGATTAGTGTGACTGAGATATTATTTCTTCTCGCTGGTCTGGAGTGTAGCTCATTGGTTAAACAAAAGCCTGTGCTCAAGGTCCCAGTCTTGATCTTGAACCCAACTCCTGGCATAGAAGAGTAATTGCAAAGGCAGTCATGACTGGTAGGCAGGTCCGCTATAGAAATATAGAAATAGTTAATTAAAAGCAACCACCACTTCTTTGATGATTTTGGGGGAAAAAGGAGCAAGAATTAAGACAGCCTGTATTAATGTGTGCTTACTAAGGGCAGGAATGAAGAAAATAAACAGAGAAGGATGTGATTAGTATTCAAATAAAATAAAAAACAGAATCATAAAGGTAAATAAGAATGATAAAGGTGCTGTGTGATGATGAAAGAATTCCAGAAAAAAAGGTAGAGTGAAAGCAAAAGATATAAAGATATTCAGTCCCACAGGCACGCGTGCGCGCACACACACACACACACACACACACACACACACACGCACACACATACACACACGTCATCATAACACTTGGGAAAGAGAAGCAGCAAGATCCTCAGTTTCAGGTTAAGCCCATTTCCAAACAAACAAAAACAATAACAAAAAAAATAAATCCATAAAGGAAGAATGAGAATAGGACAAGTCCCAGTCAGTGTTAGTCACAAAACTGAAATTAAATATTAACTAAAGGAAGCATGAAAACGAAGGAAAGAGAACCGTATGGGGTTCCAACCCTATATCTATTCTATGCCTCATCTGGATTCAAACGCAGAGTTTGACATTATGCGGCTACTCACCTAGCTACAGGTCCAGAGATTGGCTCGATGCAGCCCCTCATGGTGGTGCGCATTCAGGGCCTGGCTCTTTGCAGTTCCTCGAATGCGTGAAGCATAGAGTCTTTCTATGCTGTCTCCACTGGGAGGCTCAGACAGCTCTGTACCCCATTGCACACTGCACAGTTTGATTCAACGTATTTAACCTTTACTTATCAACGTTCTACAAGCCAGGTCTCTGAGTATAGCCCTGTGGCACATGCTTTAGGTTAACAGAATGAAATGTGGGGGAGCATTCCTTCTGGGATCATACTGTTGCAAATTCAGGACATGTCCTTTTGCAGTGGCTCCTTCTTAATGTTCTGGTCAATGTGGAGAGGAACTTCTGGAACAAACTATGGAGTCTCCTTTCTAAAATCTCCTCTGTTTCTTTGGTACCAAGACTACAGGTTTTCCATTATCACCCATTTCATAGAGCAGCCATCCTTCTACCCACGCTAGCTTATTTCTCAGTGTCTTTAAGGTTTGGGGCATGGGCATCATCTGCTGTTACTTCTCTCTGGACCTCCATCCCTGCTATGTCCTGGGACAGTCCTGGGACTCACCTAATTTGTTTCCAGTCACTGTGATTATCTTCCTTCCTTTCTTCAAGCCTTGTATTTTTTTTTTAAAGATTTTAGTAATATACAGCTTTATATTGAAGTTTTTTTTTTATTGGAGTTGCTATTTTCTCTTACATTTTGTCCATTTGGGAAAACTTTTAAAATCTCTTTAGGGTGTTGAACAAGGAGACTTTATGGCCTATGACATAATCTAACATGTTAAGTCTTTTCTTTAAATTATTGCACAAAGTCAGACTGAAATGAAAGACCATAGTGAGTTAAAATGTTATCATATTTTAGAAGAAATACGTTTCAATAAACTGTTCAGGTAAAAATAGCTTCCCCTGAGGAAACTAACTCTGGAAAGATAATTATCTACTTAAGATGCCTGCAATTTTCAATTATGGTTGGTTAGCTTCTGAGTTGTGAGCATAAGAAATGCTGAATTACTTGACAGTTGGAGTGTGATTCAAATAATTTTTTGCTAACGTTCAGGACACTCAAGCAAGTTTTGCACATGAACACAACCGGAACAATTGATCTCAGACAGACTAGCTCAATGTTTGACAAATAATAACTAAAATCTCTTTGTGGAAATAAGGGGGAGTATCATTATCTCCTCCATGATTATTTGTGTATATACGTATTTGTGGTGTGTGTGTGTGTGTGTGTGTGTGTGTGTGTGTGTGTGTGTGTGTGTGTGTATTCATGAGTATATGTGTCTGCGCTAAGAACACCACCAAGTGTCTTTATCATTCTCTGCCTTACTTTTATTTTTTAATAGAGTTTTTAAACACACAATATATTCTGATTACAGCTTCCCCTATCCCAGCTCCTCCAAGATCCTGCCTATATCTCCTCCCATTTGAATCCCCATCCATTCTCTCACATATTGGAAAATAAACAGTCATCTAAAGAATAAAAAGAAATGTTTTAATGAGTTACATCCTCAGCACTATTAAGTGGCTTTTATTTAAATATATTTCATTTAATTAAAATATTGTAAGTCATTCATTTCCCCATCCTTTCTTTGCTCCACTGCCTCTCATGTCTGCCCCCATGCCTGCCTTCCTCTAAAACACACGGTCTCTTCTTTAGCCATGGCTTCACATATATTTGTAACAAATAAACATGTAAGGAATTTGTCTACTGAGTCTACATTTGAAAAATTCTTGGAGTAAGAGATTTGTTCTTCTTTGTAACATTCTAATGTCTGCCATTTGGACGTGATGTTGCTTGTCAGTGACTTCTCATTTTCTCTGTTTGTCATATATTTACCTTTTTTGTTCTTTTTAAAATATCTACAGAATATTTTTAATTCATTAATTGCCAGACTTTCTTCCTTTACAGCAAACATCTGCATGGGCTGCTATAGTTTTCTCTTTCCTATTTGATAAAGTTGTTTCTTACCTGTTTGAATATGTAGTGATATCACTAAAATATATTCAAAAATAAACAAGTAAAAAATACATTCTTATTAAAACAAAAACTTTTAAATAATCATAAAATAAGATAGGCAGCAAAAAACCAAAAAACAGAATGGGACTAGATAAATGAATAGAAGTAAAGGAGTCAAGAGAAAATCTCAATAAATATATGTAGATGTAGATACATATATATTCAAACAGAGAAAAATCCCAAAGAAACACAAATTAGGAAACCATGGTATATAAGCAAAGGACCTGAAGGTTAAAATTATTTTTCAAAGAAAACATTAAGAGACAATGTACCTCCAAAAATGTCTTAAGTTCATCTGGTGCTTGCCGCATACTGTTGGGTATAAGGTTTGCCCTTAACACTGGGTTGTATGCCCAATGAGAATGTTGGAGAAATGTAATTTTTCATTTGTGAGAAATGACCAATTGAAGGTAGTCACTAGTTTAGGTATGGCACCTTGCTTTGTAAGACAGTATCCTTCATGGAACCTAAGGCCTGTTTCAGTTAGAGGCAGTGGCTGGTGAGCCAGGCCCTGGGATCGATGTGTATCCATACTCTCCCATCGCAGCACTGGGGTTAGCAATGCCTGTTGCTGCACTGCACTCTGACATGAGCACTGTGGATCTGAACTCGGGTCCTCATACTGGCATAGCAAGCACTACCTCTTGCTTGATCCTCCGGACCCCAGCTTCATCACTCTTGGGTGTTGCAGATTACCACTTGCTTCTCTGGGGATGACTGTTCTTGCTAGATGCCACCCGTTGTCCATTAGAGATCAGATTTAAAATGTAAAGCAAATAAAAAAGTAAATAAAACTGGGATATACTATTTACTCATTGTATTAACTCTAAAGCTAAAACCCAAGTATATCTTCTAAAATAAGTTAAAGTTAAATCTTGTTTTAGAAAAAAAAAAAGCCTGTCTAATTCAGTAAAAGATGCACATTGTTGAGCTAGGTTAAAAAACCCCAAATATAACTTAAAAGCACTAACATTTGGGGGTGTGATGTGGGAGTCACATGGGCTAAGCTCATGAGACACTGCCAATCTGTATTGTGGTGTGGAGGACTAAAGGTGGTAGCAACCTTAGGGACAATTCACCTATAACAAACAGAAACCACAGGGATCACCTTTGTTTATGTTCTTGGGACATAAGAATACATAAGAATAAGATGCAGGGTGACAAAACTGAAGGTGAGATGTGTGAACTGTGCTTGTTCTCTCAGTTAATGGCTGCAAAATTGCTATGGTGTGTTGAGAATCATGTTTATGGTTTGTTTTTGTTTTTTTTAAGTCGGAGACCATCCATATCTTTCTGGGAACCACATATGATAAAGGACTTTAAAGTGCACTGTGGCCAGGCCGGGCATGGTGGAACACACCTTTAATCCCAGCACTCGGGAGGAAGAGGCAGGCGGATCGCTGTGAGTTCGAGGCCAGCCTGGCCTACAAAGTGAGTCCAGGACAGTCAAGGCTACACAGAAAGACCCTGTCTTGAAAAACCAAAAAAAAAAAAAAAAAAAAAAAAAAGCACTGTGGCCTTGAGGAGAAGGTCTGAATTTTCAGGGTTTGTGCTGAAGCTCTGGATACAGATTTTGATAGGTACCAAAGATCCCCCTTTTAATGTAGAATGGTGATTCCAGCCAAGCTAATTCTTACCTTACTGCTCAGACTCAGAGCACAGGCTCGTGAACCCATCCCCCTAGGTCACTTTCTGCCTTTGAGAATTATTTTGTCTATTAACTTAGGGACTTTTCTTTATTTTATTAGTAGTTAGTAATAGTAGCAGTTCTATGCTTACATTGGCTCAGAGAATTCCTTGTTAAATATGGGTGCTTCACTCAGAGCATGGCGTGTATCACTGGTCTCATCACTAAGGCTAGTAGCATCTTGTCACTATGAGGAGCAAGAACACCCTAAGACACCTTCGGACAACCATTTTCTACAAGGACAGCACCCGGTATATTAGAGCATGGAATTCTCGCTCATTACTTGTTTTGAATTTCAAACTTTGGTGTGCTCAGTCCAAGTTACTCCTTTTATTCTACATCTCAGACTTTTTTTCAGGCAGTGCATTTCCCTCTTAAGTTTGCTGTTCAACCAGAGCTATCCGTTTTCCTCACTTTACCATGAGCTCTGATAAGTAAATTCAGAATAATGATGACTTTATTTGTATGAAAATTCAGACAAGACTAATTTTGCTCATTTGAAATCAGAAGCTTTAGGTGGTATGTTTTAAGGGGATTGAACTATTTCTCTTAATGTAACCCTGTCTGTTACATGAAAAATATATTTATAAAGAAAATTTGTACATGTATGCATCTGCATATATACATAGATATGGAGATAAAACTGAATATGATAATTACAATTTTCATGGTGAAAATAAAATTAAATCTTAAATGCAATGGGTTCATACTAAAGAGGAAAGAAAAAAGCCAGGACGTTGGGTCCATGAAAAGTAATGTTCACAAAGGGGAGAACCTCTCTCTTGGATGTTTTAAATAAAGGAGGACAAAAAGAAGCTACTTAAAGAGTAGCATTTGTCAAGTAGCTAAAACGTAAAATGATGCTGTGGTATGGCCCATTTATTCTTGTCTGTAGAATATTTTATATGTACAGATTCAGGTAGAAGGACAGAAATGTTTATCATTTCAAAAACATTACTGGTTGTAAAATTTGCCTAAGCAGTTCATAGATACTCTCTTTGAATGTGCTAACGCCATTAATACTGTATTTTGCTATCTTGCTTTTTGTAGACATTAGTATTTAACTTACATTTTATATGTCATTCAAGCTATTAGTTAATTTTATTAGAGTCATAAATAAAAATTGGGCCTGAATTCATTCCAAAATTTATCTATTAATCTACCCAGTTCTTCTAAATTTATCTAAAGCTAAAGTCTCCAAAAAGACTGAATGAAAAATGTCCTGAGCCACAGTACAAGTGGTATTTCTTAAGTAAATGTGGTAGATTTCTTATCTTCATGAGAAGGAAGGCCTTTGCAAAAACGATAGAAACCACCCATAGCAGTGACCGTGATTCTGCTGAAACTCTGTGAACTGCCTGCCACTCTGGGTCAGCTTTAGAATACCTTCAGTCAAAAAAGCTGAGTCTGGCTAAGATAGTAACTAATAAGCTTGGCTGTCAAAACACTTTTCTTTTATATTGGTAAAGGGGTAGAAAGGATGTTTTACTTAAATATAACATGATAGATGACAAAAATGGCAGGTTTTCAGTGGATAAACCAGAAGATGCCATGCAGTGCATAAGATACCTTTACATTATACACTGGATTCTTGCAGTGGGAATGTTTGCAGAGCACAGGGACAGAAGACTGTTAAACAATAAATGTTCCTACACAGGGCTAAGAGCACTAGTTTTATATAATTAAATCCACTTCTCCATTGCAAAACTTATCCAGATCAATAAAGCAAAGCTAAAATCAATAAAAGTAATAATAATCATATCATTGTATCTATATATCAAGGTGTTCCAGCAACCATGGTCATAGTTATTTCTATTTAAAACTTCCCTGGTAGTCTAACTGTGTTGAGTTTTTCTGCAGCTAAGACATGTTATACCATTTCAGTTCCTTCCTTAGCCTACTAACAGTTGACCTTGAAGAAATAGATGTTCATATTTTTAAAAAATATTTTTTACTTTTTACATACACATGTATATTATACATATATACAATTAACTACTTATAGCAAGAAGAACCGTGACACAATCAGGAATTATATAAATGTTACATTCTTAGTGTTTTGGCTATTTGTATTTTGCATCCTTGAAGAAAACATCTTTCCTATCTTGGTGTGCCTAAATTTCTGAATGTAAATCAATATCTATCATATCTCATCATTATCAACCTAAAACATCTAACTAGACCTAAAAACATCTTAACTCCTAAACAACTAAGCTTAATTGTAGAACTAATATATCTAGTCTTCAACCCCATCAGATATTTGAGAAGGAATTAAATTGATTACCTGAGTATACCAGGAGTGCAGTTAGGAGCTTTCCAAATGAGAAGATGACAGAGACAATTTGCTACCTGAAGAGTCTCTATAATGTTGGAGCATCATCTCCAGCCTTCTGGCCCAATATATCTGACAGACATATTAGTGAGGCAGGAACTATTGAGGACTTTCTTATCCTTCTTGGCAGAGTTTGGTCATTGACTCTGCCTGCATCTGTGATAGAAAGGAGGAAATTTTTGCCTAGTGGCTTGTTTGCCACATTTGAAGCCATCTCCAAAAGGAGGTTCTTTGATGCTCATCATCCTCTTATTAATAGCTTTATTTGCTTTTGATAGTATAGAACAAACTATCCTTATTCAGATCATCGCATTCAGAATTGTTTTTATGCAGCACTATTTTTGTAATGAGTTAAGTAAATTAAATAATTAAAATTATGGGCTGGGGAATTCCTTCAGATTTTAAAGTGCTTGCTACACTTCCAACTAGCCACATGGCAATCCATGTATGAGGAGAGGTCACACTTCATTTAATGCTTCTATTACAAATACAGGTAATTTTAGTGTGATTCTAGAAGCAAAATTTCCATCCTAGAATAATGTCTGATCCTTCTTAAAATTCATAACTTGTACAAATCAGTTTTACACAAGAGCCATATTTTTAAAGGAATATACATAACCTCATTTCTCCAATTTTGTTCAGGAAAATATGTGATTGCTCAGAAATCTAGATGATTGAAAATATAATATAGTAACAAAAATCATATGTATTGTATAACAAGAATACTTGTAATTACACATTCTTTTATATATTTTAAGTTGAATTTAGAGCAGCTACAGAATACATGGCTTCTTTCTTTCATGGATGTATTAGAGAGGGATCAGTAGGTTTCTGACAGGAGAAATCCTAACAGCCTAAAACCAAGGGCAAAGCTAGCTTTGGTCAGATTCTACGCCTGGGGTAGGAGGGCTGTCAGAATCTCCACTGCATGGCGTGCCTGTGTCACAGCATATGTGCAATGTTGGTTTCCTTCCCAGACAGGCCACCCATTATGTTTACAAGGTGACTGAAAGAAGGCTCTCTCAGGCTGTGATCTTGGAAGGAAGAGAGTACAACGTGAGTTGACTCATCCAGACTGATGATGGATGGACAGCTCTGACAATCCTCACTTTGCTGAATTTCACAAAGTCTAATGGTTTTCAAAATAACAAAAGATCTATTCTAGGTACTTCTGTCTCATCAGAAAAAAAAATGTATTAGGCAATTGAGAGTAGATATCACATTGTGTGGTTCATTTTCTTCCCCCATTGGACACTCTACTATATTTTGTCCTCAGCAGATGGTACATTACAGACTTTTTAGGTTAAAGGGGCCTTGTAACAAATCACATGTCATTTCTCACAGAGAGGTCAAACTATTTTTGTGTTTAAAAACAAGTCAATTCCAGGCGAGCAAAAGATAGTATTCTATGCTAAACAGGATTACATGAAGCAGTGTCGTTCAAACGACTCAACCAAAGTCGCAGATAATAAGATGATAAAGTTTCCCCACATAGTGACTTTCTCATAGAAAACACATCAAGGAGGATTTTTAAAGTAAAATATAGGGAGAATGAACAACATTATTATTATCATTATTATTAATCTTCTCATATTGTTGGGTTCCTGTAAATGATAGAAAAGAAGACAAACAAGAACAAAAGCCAAGGAGATGCAATGGATCTCTGTACTCAAAGACACAGAAAGAAAAACAAGCTGGGTATCAACAACCATATTAAGTAAATAAAAGTAAAGCATATTCACCATATCTTTGTTTCTAAGTATATTTGGATGAGAAAACTAAGCATAGAAATAATTCAGTCTCATTTCATTGGATGTGCTTGGGAGCTACATCACTTTGACACCACCTGAAAATAAAGGCACGCAATGCATCACCAAGAACCTTCGTTTTGGTCAATACCATGCTTCATTTGCCGCAAAGAAGGATACCATAACACAGCCATTGTGCTTCCTAGTGGCACATCTCAGTATGTGAGAAATACAGTTGTCAAAGCACAGAGCATATAATGTCAGGTATGACGCATACTTTACGAAAAGCAAGAGCATTAGCATCTGCAGAACAAATGGGTAGAGTTTTAAAAAACAATTTCTTCTATTGTAATAAAGAAGGGATTTAAAGTAACTGACACTGTAGATTGTAAGATTTGTATTTATGGAAAAGCAGCACTGTTCTAAATTACTTGTATAAATATGTTCAGATGCATTTTAACTGCATGTCTCATGTTATCCATTGCACACAATACACTAAACTTTGCTAAGTCAAATGACTACAAATATGTAATATTTCAAATGAATTCCTTTTTTCAACTCAAGATGATTGTGCATTTTTAACTCTGAAGGGCAGAAATAAATGTACATAAACAAAAAATTTAAAGAACAAAAGTCCTACCAGAAATGTCAAAGAAAGAGCTATGGAAACACTTTAAATGAAGTGGTTCCTAGTCTGACATTTGCAGCACATACTGTTAACAGTCTTGGATACTGCCTGAGGCGATCTCTGTGATGAGTTTGTGTTTTCACACATTGTGTGATGTTGACAGGTGATTAAAAAAAAGTCACATTATGGAAGACGTGCACAGTACATGCCTTCTGAATAAAGTTGCTGATCAAGGAGTATCTCATTGTGGAAAAGTGTTCTTCAGGCATTTAAGCTACTTTTTGTTTGGTTTTTAAGTATTTGTTATCAAGTTTAAATAAAATAAATGGAAATTTTTTCTGGTATATTCCAATTGTTTTATTTCTCAAATTCTTGTTTTTCTGCCTATAAAATCAAGATAGAGATAGCTATCACTATAGATTATTTAGAATTTTATGTGAGAAAGTGAATATTAAGAAGTTGAACAAATTGCTATTAGATAGCCAATTGGTGTGTACTTCCCTGGGAAAGACTTTCCACTAGTGTCAGCATCTCTCAGTTGCTTGTAGTTCCTTTTGCAGGGTTGAAGTCTGTTGGGCTTTCCCTAGATTTAAGAACACTTTCTGTTTTTCCGGAGGACTTACATTTAGTTTGTGGTACCTAACTTTGAGCACCTAACAACCACCTATAACTCCTGTTCCAGGAGATCCAATATCATCCTCTGGTCTCCACTGGCTCTTGCACATAATTGGAATAAACACAGAGAGATGTACATAAATAGCAATATCAAATCCTTTTTAAAAAATTAAATATTACATTGATACTCTGTTTTAAGATTAACTCAAAGAAATGTACAGTTGTTTAGTATACTGACACATGTCTGCCCATGTGTCTCAGTGATTTCTCCTCTTTCTCTCCAAATATTTGGTGCAAAGAAGCTTTGGTTATGCTCTACCTTTCCTTAGGATACTGAGGGTTGCAAGGTAGCCTCTTTAGAAAATGGAGCATCCTGTCTTGCCCTGGGTTCAGATCTCTGGCTGCCATGCTGATGTCAATGACAAGGGAGTCATTCCAATATTCCAGGGCTGTGCCTATGTTAATAGAGGTTAAAAGTAAAGCCAGGAGACATCCAGAGACCTGTAACCCCATGCCATGTGGTACGGGGCTGGGGAAGACACTCAGGGACCTGCCCTTCTTGCAAGGCGAGTGCGAGCCATAGACTCACATAGATGTCTACCTGCTGCCAAGAAGTGTAACATCACAAAAGGAACACATCCAGAAACCCACCAACTGCCATGCCGTGCGGGGTGGGTAGCAGAGAGAGATGTCCAAAGACCTGCCTGCTGCTCACGGCTCATGCTGGCTGTAGACACACTACCTGCCGCCATGCTACATGGGCTGATTGGAGACACTAGAGGCCCACTAGCTGCCATACCACTCAGTGCTGACAGAGGTCACTCAGAAGCCTGCCAGCCAAGTGGCCCGTCTGCAGTGATAGCCACCATGATGTGCAAGCCAACATGATGTCACATGACAGACATGCGAAAGAAAGAAAAGCAGAACAGGCTGTACTGCTCACTGGCTGCAGCACTCTGGAGAGCTGGCCCCACCTCACTGATGCCAGCACTTGGGAGAGCAGGCCCCATACGTCACCTGGGCAGCAGGGTAGAGCTGGCCCTGGAGGATGGGGCATGAGTGAGCCAGTGTCAAATGTGAGAGCAGAGGAGAGTTGCCCCTACAACTCATTTGCTGTGAAGTGGAGTAGGTGCAGAGGTCATGCTCTCTCACCTCATTTCCTTTCAACACCTGTGGTGGTTGGGAGAGCTAGCCATACACCTCAGTAGCCAGAGGACGGGCCCTGCACCTTGCCTAGGTAATACAGTGAAGCTAACCCTGATGGCAAAAGCATGGGTGAGCCAGCCCCAAGGGTGTGAGAGCAGAAGAGCTGTCCCAGAACCTTACTGGCTATAGCACTTGGGAGAGTAGACCCCTTGCCTCACTCAACTGGTCAGCACAGTGGAGCTGACACTGGAGGTGTGGGTGCCAGTGAGCCAGCCATGGAGCAGGAGAATTAAGCCTGCTTTCTGCTGATCCCAGATCTGGGTGGCCTAGCTGGAGCAGTCCTGGAGTGCTTGCCCTGGTGGCATGAATAAGCGAGAGCTGACAGGTGGACCAGCTCATCTAGCACACAAGCCTAGATCCAGGGTTCTGAGTTGGCCCACCCTCAATCTGCATCATCTGTGAACTGTTCCGGTGCATGAAGAGACTGGTCCTGCTGATCCAAACCTACAGGATCTCTATGACGCAGGTCAACAACAATATAACCGGGAGAAGTCTCTTGCTGAAAAGCCAATATTGATGATGTCACAGAAACCAGAGACCTCAAACCGGACCAATGCCTCATTGCATTAAACACAGGTGAAGGTATGTGGACAGAGGGGTATCTTATAAGACACATTGTGACACACTGCAGCTTCAATGATGAGAAGTTTTCCATGCTTTGTTTTATTTTGTTTGGGGGGTGTTTTCTTGGGGAGGCAGTTTACAAGAATGGAGGACAGATGTGAGTGCACAGGGAGATGAGGGATGGGTACATTTTGTGAAACACAAAGAATGAATAACGTGAATTTTAGAAGTAAAAGAAAACGAAGCAGAGAGATCTTGCTCTCTTTTCATTGGTTTCCATTAAACTCTTGACTTTAAAGAGGTCTCAGTCATTCAGAAACTCCGCCCTTGTTGGCATGAGTTGAAAGTCAGTAGTAGCATCTTCTGTGGGTTCCACTGATCATGCAGCCTCCCAGGTTTGCATTTATCTGTCCTATTAGAACACCCACTTAACCATTTCTGTTTCTTTTTTCCTTTGTAAAACTGAGACAATACTACCTTGCACATTTGAGTCCATACTTGAATAAAAAGTCCCCACAGAACCCTCAGAAACCTACAGAATTTCTAAACATAATCATTGACATCGGCAGCCACCCTGATGGTGTGAATGCAGCAGCGTTTTATTGCCTCACCATCAGAGCTCCAGTCTCAGCTTCTCCTCATACTATTCACTGGCTTGAGTTCTTGGTGGGAATCTTCCTTTTAAAAATGTTAGCTATAACACTTGACATAACTCACAGGAATAGCCAACGGTGTCATAGGCTAATTTGCATTTGCCTCTTCTATCTTTTTGTGGCACTACGTGGAATAAATCAAGGATGAATTGACTTGGAGAGGAATTTTAGGGTCCCTCCTTTATGTCTTCTAGAATTTCTTAGTTTTAGTCCAATCTTCAGTAACTTTGACTATAGTATTGTGAAATGTTTGTTCCTAAAGGGAGAAATTGTGATCTCCAGTGCCTTTATATTTTCATTTAATGCCCATTTCTTTCTCCATAGACGATACTGCTATCATTACCACCTATTATAAGCTATGATTACCACCTATTATAATATTTACATTTCCAGAAGCAACAATTTCAGAGATATGTGAAGTAGGCGATGATTTTCTCAATCCTCTCATTTTTATTTATTTGAATGATTTTGTACACTACTTACTAACTTGATTTAGGAATTATACTAATTCTGTTTTAGATTAATTGCATATTAGTTGATCCTCGTTCAGGAAGACTTTTGGCATCCTCCCTCCTCTACCTTCCTGGCGAATAAACAGAACCTAATCTTCTAATCCTTAGACTATTAAACTTATATCCAGTCAGCTTTCTCTTTGGGTATGGTGATTATTAATTACTAATTAGTTTGTGTTTCTGATGAGGTTGTGAAATATTGGGCCTCATATTTTATATGCTGTCCTTGAGCTCCCGTGAGTTTAAGATACCGTATATAGTAGCAGCTAACTAGACCCATACAGAATGAGGAAATAAAATTACCCCAAACATTTAAGAATAAATTTAAAGTGTTTCAGGTGACTGGTTATACTTCAGCTGTCACAATTATAGTTAACATTGTATTCAAAGAATATTAAAGACCAGTTGCTATATTTTCAACTGATGTTTTAAATAGCCTTATATGATATAGTACACCTATAATAGGAACCGAAATCTCTGCCCGTGCTCACCTTGAAACTACTCAGACTTCTTTTTCTTACAACTTCCTCTAGCCTACTGGGAAAATAAGTTTTAAATGTTAATTTCATAGAAGTTGTGAAAATGTGTTTTGGAAAGAAGCCATGCATCAATTTCTCATAGCTAATAAAAGACGAACTCTGAAGAGAATAGCTTGGTACCCCAAAAGAAGATCTAAAGTTGTATTTTCTTGTCAGAACTATATAGATTCATAATACTGGACTTTACAAGTAGTCCAAAAATTGAATTATAGTACTATTTAATTATCACTTGTCATCAAGTTTTTAAAAATAAATTCATTGCTTAATTACAAGTAGTTTCTCAAGTAATAAAGTAATACCATAGAGTTTTAAGGATTTTTAACAAGAGGTAAATAAAATGGAAATGTAGATAATGTTCGTTTTTACTTGAAGAAGCTAAAGGCTTCAGTATAGCTTTAAAGGATGTTAGTAACACATCTATATTAGCCAACTACCAAATATGAAGTCATTAATAAGTACTTATATATTGTGTAGATACATGCCCACAAAACCAAAGTTGGAAACATTACAGAAATCTTAGAAGCAGAAAACTGCTTGATGATTCCATAAAAGGCAGAGCAAAGAAGAATCTGGAAACTTTCTTCTGCTATTCTTGTCTCACATAAAATCCTGTGAGGTATTAACTGAAAAAGATCCTTGTTATCTAGGTTACTGTGAGTTCATAGGCCTAACCTAATTTTACTTAGGGGTATTTCGGCATTTCTCACTTTCTGAAGTGAGCAAGAACAGAAACTAGTCTAATGTAAATTAAAAGTAAAGAACACTAACTGCCAAAGTGAAGACTATATCTATTACTTATAATTCTGGCAAAAATAGACTACCAAATTTACATATGACCAAAAAGAAGAAACATGTAAAGCAGAGCATAAGAAAAATAATGGAAAGAAAAACAGAACAACTAGAGTGATTGATATTAAAATACTATATTGTTAAATAAAAAGGCAGCTACATCTTTTTTTTTTCAGATTTCATGAAATGGGATTTAGACATCCTGTTAATTTACAATGAAAGTGAAAACAGAATGGAAGTTTGAAAGAAATGTTCCAGTATTGTCTGATGGAAATGTATTGTATTCTGTGAAAAGAATTGAAAACAAAAAACCAAGAAGGGAAAAAAGTACAAGAAAATCACACTGCTAATTTCCAAGACCTAGTTGTACTATCACAGGTAAATGAATGGGATTATAGATTTGAAAATGAACGTGTTAAGTCTGAGGAAACTCTCATTAGGGGGAAAAGTTCAGCCTTATACTTGTTCATTCTGTGCACTAACAGAACACATGGCTTCGCGTAGTATCATTGCGCACGGGATGGAGTGAGTGCAAGCCGGAATACCAAGTGAGAAGCTGCCAACCACAGGCAATCCCAGCTGTGTGGAAAAACAGAAGGAAGGTGAGAGAATGGTATCGCTGAGTGAGACACAGTGAGAAAGCTAGGAAGCGGTATTCCTCCACGGTCTCTACTTCAGTTTCCGCCTTCGGGCCCTGCTTTAGTTTACCTTCATGGTGGGTTGTGACCTGTAAGATGAAATAAACTCTTTTATCCCTAAGTAGTTTTTGGTCACTGTTTTCTCATCACAACAGAGAAACAGATTCAGGAAATGACAGATTCTCCGCACCAGGCAGTGTGTGTCTTGTGTGTGATGCTGATTCCTGCCTTTGGGCAAGGAGCACCAGGCGATGCATGCTGGCTCAGTTTCCCCCAGCACATTCAATTTATCCTCAGTGTTGTGGGAATTTCAAAGAGTTCCCACTAATGTGTTAGTTATCTCACACAAAGGATGAAAGGTGAGTAAGATAAAACAATTAAGGTACAGAAGATCCCTAGGGTGTTCTAGAGTGGGGAGGAAAACAGAGTTGACAGGGTATGCCACTCCGCGTTGTTCTATTCCTACAGATAGACAGCAGCACATCCTAATGTAAAGTAAGCTTTTAGGGAGCGACTCATTAGTCCTGACGGGTTCAGCAGTAGTAATTAATTTACTAATGTGAGAGGAATGCTGCTAATGGGAGGCTTTGCAAATGAGGGAGTGAACAGATAAGAGCATCCTGTTCCCCAGTCAGAAACTCTAAATACTTAGTATGGTGAGTGACTGCGTCAGGGCAAAACTAAGGCCATATTCTATGTGTAACATATATTCTGCAACTGATGGGGCAGTCTGTGAATGTTCTGTGAGAACTTGTCCTCTAGGTGACTTCACTTCTCCTGCGTTCCAGGAATGACCACGCACTGCCATAAACTAGACCTGCTAGCAGTCTTTAGAAACTCCACCAGAGCGATTAAATACAATTAACTCCCAGTGATCCTCTGAGATAAAAACAACTTCCCTGGAGATTTGGCCTCCTGGACCCAACCTGCCTGAAGGTCGACATTCCTGTGATCCACAACTTTCCCTGGAGATCCAGCCTCCACCCAACCTGCCTGAAGGTTGACATTCCTGTGACTCACAACCCCCACTTACGGTTTTTTTTTCCTAACTTCCCTATGACTCCAAACCACAATTACATTTTTCCCCCTTATAAACTCTTTACCTCTGAAGCTCCCTCCGGTGTCACTCTCCTATCCTGCTGTATCAGGAAGGATTGTGACCCGAAGCTCAAGCCTGTAATACCGGACCCTGTGTATGTCGCATCAGTATCGAGTCCTGGTGGTCATTTTGGGGGTCTTGCGATCTGGGGGACCTTGGTATTACACTGGGCAATCTTGGTATTACAACTGGAGCTGATAAAAAGACAGTATTAAAGGTTAAAGAGAAGATTTTGTGCAGAGGACCCATGTCCAGGTCTCAGCACCCAGTCTGAATGATGCACAACTCCAGAAAACTCTAGCTCCACGAAAACTCTGTGATTCTTGAACCCAAGTCTAAAGTGCTGTTATATAATGGCACCTCATGCATTTCTCATCCTCCAGAATGCAAGAAACAAATGTTTCCATTTAGGTCCCCAGTGAACAGCATCCTGTCCTAGCAGCCTGTACAGATTAGGATTAAGCCACGATAGACACACTGCTCTGTTTTAGTTTTATTTATGTGTGCATGTGTCTGTACAGGTTTGCAGGTTGAAATCCAGAATAAGATGTCAAATCCCTGGTGGTGGAATTGCAGCTATGTGTGAGCTATCCCAACATAGGTGTGGAAAATTGTGTTCTTGTCATATGGTGGAGCAGAAAGGACACCTACATACTCAGCCATCTCTTCAGTTCCAACAAACTGGGTTTGAACCTCTGTTTTGCTGTAAATACTCACTTAGTGATTCTTCTCTGATTCTGAGAGTGGAACTGAGGTTACTGTGATAGTGAGTGGCAGCGCTTTAGCATCTGACAAGTGCTGCTTTTCAACCCTCTTTATTTTCTTTTATAATCTCAATTTAGTCACATTCCAAGGACCTTTGTTAAGTCTTTTCAGTTCTCTCAGTTTCCAATGCCAAGCTAATGCATGGTAACATCAAGTGGGCCTTGCGTTGCAAGACAATGAGAAAAGGCAGACACTACAGTAAAAACAAATGGGTAGTAATCATAAAAGGTGTACATGTATGTTGTATGCTGCCTGTTTATTAGCTCTCTTTTGAAAAGCCTAAGAGGCAGATATTAGAGGCAAAGCTGAGATTCAGAGAAGCAGGCATGAGAAATGCCACAAGGCTAAGAAGTGTTCAAGCTGGGATTTGAGTCAAAGTGCATTCAATATAGGAGGCACAAGCCTTCTCTTAGAACCACAGCATGTTGATGCCATGGCAGTAACAAAAGGGAAATCATCGAGCATGCTGGACTCTACCTGAACATGAAGTGGCAAAAGGCAGAGACTGATTTTAGAACATCTGAGAAAGAATAGACTGGTTTTAGAGCATCTAAGAAAGAATTCCTATAGCAGTTGTGCTCAGCAGCACAATCATGGCATTTCTGTGTGCGGTAACCTCTAGCCAAGACACCATCTCAAACAGTTGTCCTCCATGCCCTTTTATCCGTCAGTTATTCAGTCATATCAGTTTAAACCATAGTACAAAACCTCTTCCAGGAAAAAAAAATTAGTTAGCTTAAGTTATGATACTGCGTAGTCCATAAATTTTCCACTTTTTTGTCTAAATCTAGGGTGTGAAATGAAATACCACGGCCTTTATCACTGCCTCCCCATTAGAACAGCTGGTTATTAGGTCCCAATTGCCAACACCCCCCAAAATAGCCACATCACTGACAATTTCCAAAATGACAGCCTGGGCTCAGCTCAGGCTGCACTCTGACAGAGTAAACAGAAGGATTCCTGGGGGACAGACAAAAGCTTGCAGTCAGCCTTCCTCAGAAATCTGTGGAATGGGTGTCTGTCTGCCCTGCAGGAAGAGCTGCCTCCTTTATTTCTCTAAGGCATGGGGCAAATGGGACACCTAATCTATTAGCACACACCTAGAACACACATCAAAAGACCCTGAAGCTTCTGGCCAAAATCCTTCCTTCCCAAGCTTCTGTATATGTCTAGACTGTTCTATCTTAAAGCTTCCTCCATGTTGAAGCTCCTTTCTCTCTGTATAACTGGCAATGATTTCCCCACATTTTTGCTATTCTGTCTGCCAGCAAGATGTAGCATGGTAGATGTCAGTGTGCTTTTCCTTCTCCCCATGAGACACAGCCATGTAGCAGGTTCATGTGTCCAATAAACCTTTCTTCCCACCCATGGAGTGGTCTATTTTGTGCGGTTTCACTGCCCCTTCCCTTACCATGATGGGAGATCTGACATAGGACACATCCATTTACTGAAAAACTTAGAATCAGAGCGGCCTTAACTTTTTCCCCAGGAATTCTGCTCCTGTGTGATGTCATCTCTTCTTCGCTTGGTCTGGACCCTTCCTGCTTCAGATATCCATCCTATTACCCTCATGTTATCAAAGTCCTGTCCCAGTGTCTCATCTTCTTGTGGCTCAAATCTCAGAATTATAGTTGTTGTTCTTGTTTTTCTAGCTTGTTCTGAAAACCCCTCTGGTGTGCTTAGTAAGAAGAAAGCCACAAATTGTCTTTACCATGGTATAATTTCCGCTATGTGTGAGTAGCAGATAGAATCCAATGTGTTTCTTCTAATTATGTTTTCAAACAAAAGACAAAAATTTGGGAAGTCTGTAAAATCATGTATAGGATAGTGCTTGGAGGGTAGACAGCAGTAGGCAGCAGGGTACAGTTAGATAAGGAATGGAACAGTCCATGGACTGACTAGGAATTGAGGTAGAGACTCCTGGTGTGGCTTTGCTAACAATGAGCAAAGGAAGCCCAGGAAGCTGCTCAGATATGAAGAAAGTAAGTCTACATTTCAATACTGCTCCCTAGGAACATACATTTTGTTAAAACAATAGTTCTAAGGTTATGTTCATTTTATTTTAACAATCTGTTTCTTTTCTAAAAGTACACTGGACAAGTGCACTTCCTTGTGTTCTAGGTAACTTTGGTCTCCAAGGAAACACCAGAAGGTAGAGAAAGGCATCCCATAGCAAATGACAGGTTGCTGCTTAGCCTAGAACAGATTGTCCCTACCACGGGCCGCTCTGTCAGAGCATCTCACCTGCCAGAGCTCTTTTTCTGACATCTGAGCTTGACCTACAACATCCTCTGAACCAGGGCCTAACTGTGGGAAATATTTTTCTTGGTTATTGCAAAGTGGTAAGTTTCTTGGCTTTTGAGACCTCATTTGGAGAGAATCAAAACTCCAGGGGACTTTCCCAGCAGAAACAGTGACATTAAATGGCACTGGTAAATGCCTCCTTGCAGCTGCACTGGAAGCCAGTAAACAGCTAATTGAGCACTCTCTCTGTTAACTGAGGGAAGGCATTGATTTTTATTTTCTTATCCCAAATTTGTCTCTCATTTTGAACTCATCTGCAAATTCAAATACTTAAGTGCATAGGAAATCAAACCAAACTAATAAAAACCCTAAAACACCTCGCTAGTCTTTAGAGTCTCCTAAAATGAAGAGCTTGCAATATGCTCAGTCTCTCATGAGATGTGACAATACATCACTTCCTACTTCTCAATGTCACATAGACTATGGGATGAGGCCAGGCTGACTGGGAGGTTTGACAGCCGGCCAACCTTTCCCAGGGCCTCCCTTGTCTCTGGCTTCTGGATGCAGAGAAGAGTTTCCTGTCTACAGGATTAATTTTCATCCTAATTGAGATGGTTTTGGTCTCCAAATCTTTGTGGGTTTTTTGTTTTGTTTTGTTTTGTGTTCCCTGTTCAAATCATCACTCATGTAATTGTGTTCTCACCAAAGGTCACATGCTTTTTTATTGACTTGCTTTCAGCAGGTACAATTTGCATTGCAGTGAAAGCCATGATTATCAATACCTTGTCTTATGAGATAGAATACTGGACTCTCCTTTATGCATAAAAACTATATGCAAAATATTTTATTAAAATATTTTATTGACTTGAATTTTCTTTATTTCAATTTCATAATTATATACTAAAAAATGTTTTAATTATTGCCACACTGAAGTTTCTACACAAAGAGATGTGGTCCTATTAAGAACTGGGCATTTTATAAAACTCCTTTATAAAAGAACTCTGTAGGTTGGCCATACATTTTACTCTACCCATTATAACTTGGGAATTATTGTGGCCTCTATTCAGATGATTTTGACTGGACCCTGTGAGCTAGTGACTGCGTGCTATTCCCTGTCTCTATGAAAACTTGGGCCAGTATGTATCGACAAATGTGTACAGGAGGCAAGTGTGTGAGGAAGAGAATTAGGCAATCTGAGAGCTGTGCAGGGGAAGGATAAGGGAGTGAGGCAGGTAGCAGATAGTCATGGGTACCGAGTGATTCAGCTATCCTGAGATAGACCTTAGAACAAAATAGTCTTCATTAATAAGCATATAAAATGTGAAGTGAAAGGAATGTACTGGGATGGAAGTTTCATATACCATAACCATATGAGTGTTTACCATCAGTGTTTTAATTTTTGCCAAGAATCTTCCCAAAGGAGGTAGAAAGATTTAGAAACCCAAAAGTAATGCAGGAAGTACTTTTTTTTAAAAAGATAAATTAAATTTGTTTGCTTCTTTCACATCACTGGCTATAAAACCCAAGGCTTTACTTGTTCAAGGATATGCTTTACCACTAAACCATTCTCAGAGCAGCTAGATAAATTATCTTGACACTGCCCATTTCTTATTAGTGGGGAGAAATATCTTGGCTTGTATAGAATTCTTGTCTGTACTTTAAGTACTTTAACTCAGATAGTATCTATATATATATTAAATTTATAGTATGCCATATATTTATTACTGGAATCCTCCAGTGTTTTATAGTAGTGGTAGTACTTAAATCTTTCTGTAAGAAATATAAAAAAAACATAAATGATTTTATAAAAATAAGTCCACAATAAATTCCTGGAGAATCATTTACTATAATCTAAATTACATAATTCATTATGACTGGAGAGGCTCCAACACTCAGCACATAACTGGAAAAATAGAAAAAGGCAGCAAAGCTTTTCAGATCTTCCAAAAAGCTTAGTTGTTTTTAGCCTACTTCCTTTTTATTCAAATGAAAGTTCACTGCATTCCTCAATATGATAAAGATTTTACTATGTTTACTTATTTACTATGCTATGGGCTCACTAAAAGATAAAACCATAAGTAATTCAATGTTAAAAGTGCATATTTCACACTTGGTTTTGTGAATGAATAAAAATTCTATCATTATCATTTTAAGTTTATTTAATTGGGGGATTTCTAATCTTTTTTGTAAAAAGACATAAAAGTGTTTCCAGAATGTTATTTTGAGGAAGTTTAAGAGAAACACATCAGAAAATAATAGTTTGATAATCTCTTTAAAACTTAAGAAGTAAATTACTCAAGATACCACACATTCTAGACACAGGACTTGGAGAAATCAAGCTAGCACCGATTTGAAAGCCTCCTTCATTCAGATTAGCTCTCCTAGTATCCAAAAGTGCTGTGCAAGCCTCCAAGGGAGGAAACTAACTAAACGTCCAGCCTATATGTGAAACCTGTGAACAACAGCAGTGATGCACTGGGGCACTTATATCTTAGGTGTAACCTTTAGCTATCTACCTGTGCTCAATCCCTTTTCAATGGCGGAATATTTATTTCTGATACAGTGAACCTAGCCATGCACTTATGGCTGAAGATGTCTTAGGCCTTAAAGAAGAGCCCACTTGTGCCATGATCCTAAGTCAGAGGTATCTCAGAAGTACTCAGTGTTCCTAATTCTATGACCCTTTAATACAGTTCCTTATGTTGTGGTGACACACAGGCATGAAATTATTTTTGTTGTGACTTTACAACTGTGATTTTGTTACTGTTATGAATCATAATCTAAACATTTTGGAGAATAGAGGTTTGCCGAAAGGGTCATGGTCCACAACTTGAGAACCATCACTCTAAATGCATTCTAAATATTGTCTTTATTCTCAAGAAAAACAGTTATTAAAGAAGCTACTTTTTGCAACAAAGTCTATTAGAGAGAATAGCTGCTCAAATACAGAAAATAAACAACTATCTGTGCATATCCAAATTAATCCCTATATATTAGAGTCAGGAACATTGTGAAAGAGGGGGAAGATATATATCAAGAGACAGAAAACCAAGATATGTTTTGCAAGATATCTTCTAAGCATGATAAGGTAATATGCACATGAACTCTCAACAATAAGGTTTTCTAACCTATATCTTCATAATGGCCACACCAATTAAGGTCAAATATGGTTGAGAGAAACTTCACAAGACCCTATCCATAAATAAAGAGTTTTAGTTAATCGATGTCTGCTGAGGGAGAATCAGTTTTTTCCAAAGATGAGCTCCCTTTGATGGTATTTAATCTAAGATGGCCAACCCTAAGTAAGTATATACAAGCAACACTAAATGGACTCAGTAGGGTTGGTGTGTGTGTGTGTGTGTGTGTGTGTATGTGTGTGTGTGTGTGTGTGTGTGTGTTTACTTTTGCTTATTTTCTATCCTAAGTCAATGACAGTGACTATAATCTTGTTATCTACGTATCTATCATCTCAATGAAATTAAATACCAGAATATGTATCTCACTCTGACTTCCAAGACACAATTTCTGGAATAACATAAACAAGTTTTAATGTAACATATTATTAAATCAAGAATTGAGCTACAGAGATGGCTTACTGATTAAGAGCACATACTGCCGCTGAGTGTGGTGGTGCACACGTGTAATCACAGCACTCTGGGATGCAGAGACAGGTGGATCTCCGGGATGCAGAGCCCAGCCTGGTCTACAAAGTGAGTTCAGGACAGCCAAGGCTACACAGAGAAAAAACCCCAAATAAACAAATAAAAAGGACATACATTGCCTTGAAAATCTTAGTTTAGTTCCCAGGACTTATGTTGGATGCTATATAGAGTGTGGACCTTTGGCTCTAGGAGAACTGACTTCCTCTTCTGGCTCCAATGGCCACCCGCACTCCCATGCACAAGTCCATGGTCACACACACACATAATTAAAAGACATCCTTTTGGAAAGTCTAATACTTATTTAACTTAAATCCTACATTTAAAGGAAACAAACCCCACTTAAACTTTAGTGGAAGAATTTAACATGTCAGACCTAGCTGCTGATAAATGTACCGATCTGCTGAATTGATCTGAGGGAAATGCAGACAGAAAAGGTAGGAACAATGTTAAGAAACATGAAAGTAAAAAATATCTTATATATATGTGAAATGAAAGAACCAGAGGAAGGAAAGGAAAGTGTACCGGTGGAGGTATTTGAAATTGGAATGTCTGGGGCATTCCTGAGCTAGTGAAGATATCTTAAAATATCAACACTGCATACCAATCAAGAACAAAGCTTAGAATGGCATCAGAAAGGAACACTACATTCTACACCATCCCTAAGAGAGTCTAACTTCAAGTCTTATGACTTCTCATGATCTCATTGCCATATTAATAGTGTCTGCATGAAGTACTTGTCACATATTTATTTTCCCATTTTTTAAATTCTTCTCTATTACATTCAAACATTAGTTTCCCTTTCCTCTTCTTCCCCCAGTTTCTCTTCCTACCTTCTTTCTTCCCCATATCCACCCCATACATCCTCTTATAAAACAGAAAGGCTTCCCAGGGATTTCAACCAAACACTGTATAGCAAGTTACAATAAGACCTGGAACATACCATCAAATCAAGGCTGGGCAAGGCAACTCAATGGGAGAAAAAGGATCCCACAAGTAAGGAAAAGAATCAGGACAGCCACACCCACTCCAACTGTTAGGATTCATACAAGAAAATCAAGCTCCTCAAACATAACATATATGCAGAGGACCCTAAAGTGTCCCTGATATCTACAAGCCCCCGTGAGTCCTGGTCAGTTGACTCTGTGGCACCTGTTGTGTTCTCATAGTATCCCTGATCCCATTGTTTCCTCCAATCCCTCCTACCCCTTCTCCACAAAACTCCCTGACTTCTTTCCTGGGTTTGGTTGTGGGACTCTACATCTGCTCCCATCAGTTGAATAGTGAAGTCCCATTGATCAATTTGATGAGGATTTTCCTAGGCTCTGTTCCCAGAACAATCTGTAAACAGGACATACTGTAGGTCTAAGGTTTTGTGGCTAGGCTCATGCCCCACTCACTCCACTAAAGGCCTTTCCTGGTTACAGAAGATGGCTGCTTCGGGCTCCATGTCCCCCATTACTAGAAGTCTTTGCTAGGGTGACTCGTACAGATTCCATGGAGTTGTCACTGCACTGGTTTTCCACCTCACCCCTGAGATGTCCCTCATTTCTAGTTCTTTTTTGCCCAATACTTTCTCCCTCCCTCCCCTGATCTGATTCCTTTCACTCCCAACCCTACTAGGATCCCAGTCCACCAACGAAATACATTCTGTTTCCCCTTTCCAGGGAGGTCCTTGCATCCCTCCTTCAGACCTCCTAGTTACTTAACCTCTCTGGGTCTGTGACAATAGCATGATTGTCTTTTACTTTACAGCTAATATCCGCCAAGTTAGTACATACCATGTTGTCTTTTTGGATATAGTTACATCACTCAGGATAATTTGTGTTCTAGTTTCATCCATTTCTCTGAAAATTTCTGATGGTGTTATTCTTAACAGCTAAATAGTACTCCATTGTATAAATGTACCACATTCTCATTATCCATTCTTCTGTTGAGGAACATCTAGGTTGTTTTCAGTTTCTGGATATTATGAAGAAAGCTATGATGAACACAGATAAACAACTGTCCTTGAGATGTAATGGAATTTCCTTTGGATATATGCCCAGGAACAGTGAATAGCTGGGTCATGAAGTAGATTGATTACCAATTTTCTGAGAAACAGATTTCCAAAGTACAAGTATGCACTCCCACCAGCAGTGAAGGAGTGTTCACCTTGCTCCACATCCTTGCCACTGTGATCTGTCACTTGTGATTCTTTGATCTTAGCTATTCTGACAGTGTAAGATGGAATACCAATGTTGTTTTGCTTTGCATTTCCCTGGTGGCATAAGATGTTGAATATTTCTTAGTGTTTCTCAGCTATTTGAGATTCCTCTGTTGAAAATTCTCTCTTTAGACCTGTATGCCATTTTTATTGGATTATTTAGTTTGTTGATGTCTGGTTTCTTGTGTTCTTTATATATATATATATATATATATATATATATATATATATATATATATATATATATATATAATATTAACCCTCTGTCAGACAAGGAGTTGGTGAAAAAAATCCCATTCTGTAGACTAATGTTTTGTCCTATTGACAGTGTCCTTTGCCTTACAGAAGCTTTTCAGTTTCATGAAGTCCCATTTATTAATTGTTGATCTTAGTACATGCACTATTGATGTTCTGTTTAGAAACTTGTCTTCTGTGGCAATGTATTCAAGACTATTCCCCACTTACACTTCCATCAGGTACAGTGGATCTTGCTTTATGTGCCAGGCTTTGATACACTTGGACTTGAGTTTTGTGCAGCATGGTAGATATAGATCTATTTTCATTCTTCTACCTGCAGCCATCCAGTTAGAATAGCATTATTTGTTGAAGATACTTTCTTTTTTATTGCATATTACTGGCTTCTTTATTAAAAAAAAACCAGGTGTCCATAGGTAGGCAGACTTACATCTGGGTCTTAAATTTGATTCCATTGATCAACCTGACTCTTTTTGTGCCAACACCATGCTTTTTTTTTTTTTAATTACTGCAACTCTGTAATATACCTTGAGATCAGGGATGGTGATACTCCCAGAAGTTCTTTTATTTAATAGTATTGTTTTATCTATCCTGATTTTTTCCCTATATGAAGTTGAGAGTTGCTCTTTCAAGGTCTATAAAGAATTGCATTGGAATTTTTATGAGGATTGCATTGAATCTGTAGATTGATTTTGGTAGGATGGACATTTGTGCTATGCTAATTCTGCCAACCCATGAGCATGGCATATCTTTTCATCTCTGATATTTTTTTCATTACTTTATTCAAAGACTTGAAGTTTTTATTATATAGGTCTTCTCTTATTTGGACAGAGCTGCACAAAGATATTTTATATTATTTGTGGGTATTGTGAAAGTTATTTCCTTGATTTTTCATTTGTACGTAAAAGGGCTATTTGTTTTTTGTGGTTTTTTTTGTTTGTTTATCTTTTTTTTAGTTAATCTTGTATTACACCACTTTCCTGATGTTGTTTATCAGATGTAGGAGATGCCTTGTCGAATTTTGGGCATCAGTATCATATCATCTCAAATAGTGACACTTTGACTTTTTCATTTCCAATTTGTATCTACTTTATCTCCTTTAGTTGTCTTATTGTTCTAGCTAGAATTTCAACTACTATATTGAATACCTATAGAGAGAGTGGAAAACCTTTCCTTCTTCCAGATTTTAGTTGAATTTCTTTGAGTTGCTCTCCATTTAATTTGATGTTGGTTATAGGCTTGCCTTTACTTCATTTACACTTCCCTTACTGGGTATAGGTATGTCCCTGATTTTCCCAAGACTTTTACCATGAAGCGGTGTTGGGTTTGTCAAAAAGTATTTTCAGCATTTAATAAGACATTTATGTAGTTTTTCTTTCAGTTTTTTTATATGGTAGATTACTTGATGGATTTTTGTATGTTGAACCATCCCTTCATTCCTGGGTAAAGTGTACTTCATCACAGTTGTCACAGACATGAGGATAAGTTGTAGAGGCTCGGCTTGACAAAGTTTCAGAGACCTCTGACTGTCCAGCATGATCTCTAGACACCCAGAACAGCTGTTGAAGCTTTGTTTGACAGAGTTCCAAAGATCTCTGGCTGTTCACCACTGTCCTTAAGTATTATGTATGGTCCAGGTGTAATTTTGTCTAAAACTCTGCCTTTTTCTCCTAAAACTCTCTTTTTCTCTTTATTTCTCAGCCCCAAGGAAATTCATACAGGGAAAACTTTTTTCCACACTTAGCCTAGGCTTAGATATTATACTTGTTGGTTTAGGACTGGGAGTAAGTCAAGTTTATTTTTGTTGTTGTTTTTGTTTTGTTTTGTTCTTTATTAGAAAACACTCAGCTCAAGCTATATTAGAATGACAATTTTGTAAAAGCAATGGCTTTAGCCTGGGGAAATTCATGATTCAAATTTTTTGAGTGTTGTTTAAGAAATGATAATGAGGTTACACTGACCATTGCTTGGAAATTGATTGATTTCTGCTGAATGCTTTACTGTAAGTTATACAGAACTGTTTGTATTTCCTTGTTAGACGGTTCTCTTACTTTTTTGATTCTTGGATGCCATATTGATTGCATAAGATGAGAAAAATCATCACATAATCTGTCATGAAAAAATTGAACTTTATTTTAATAAAATACTGTGATTGGCCCAAGAAGAATGGGAATCAAGAAACAGACATGAGAGAATATGTTAGAGTCAGACCGAATGGCAAGAGAGATAGATATGTGGGGAACAGCAAGCAAGAAGAGAGACAGAAAGATGGGTGACAACAAGCAAGGAGTCAGACAGACAGCCAGCAAGACAGAGACAGATAGACAGCCAGAAAATAAAGTTTTCCTGGCATTTAAATCCTCCAGCTTGTACCTCATATACCTGAGTCTCCAAGTATTTCTTTTTCCTCTGTTCCTCAACCTCTCCTCAACAACTAGTTCCTCTAGCTAGTTGTTCAACCAATGCTAGGTTTCCCTTAACCAGCTGTTCACCATATGCTCAATTCTCCCTGCTGCGAACCCACCTCTCTTCTGTCCTCTTCTCTCCACCTTGAGCTAGTCTACAGGAGCATAACATAGTGGATGTTGTATCTGATGTATTTTTTGGATTCAGTTTGTGATTATTTTGTTGAATATTTTTGCACTAATGTTCATAAGGATAATTCGTCTGTAATTATTTTTTTCTTTATTAAACTTTTATGTGCTTTGGCTATCAGGGTGAGTCTGGCCTTATTAAATCAATTTGACAAAGTTCCTTCTGTTTCTATTTCTTGGAAAAATTGGAGGAGTATTGATACTAACTCCTATTGAAAGTCTGGTAGACTTCTGTACTGAAACTATCTTACTCAGGACTTTTAATGGTTGGAATATTTTAATGAATGCTTCTATCGCCTGGGGCATTATAGGTCTACTTAAATTGTTTACCTGATCTTGATTTAAATTTAGTAAATGGTATCCATGAAGAAAATCTGCCATTTTATTTAGAATTTCCAATTTTGTAGAGTATAACTTTTTGAAGGATGACTTAATGATTCTTTGGATTTCCTCTCACCTCTTGTTATGTCCATCATTTTATTTCTGATTCTGTTAATTTAGATATTATTTCTCTGCTTTTTGGTTCATTTGGATAACAAATTTCTCTATCTGTTGATTTTTTTTCAAAGAACCACATCTTTGTCTCATTGATTATTTGTATTGTTGTCTTTGCTTCTATTTTATTGATTTCAGGCCTTAGTTTGATTATATCCTGTCATCCACTCCCCTTGGGTGTGTTTTCTTCCTTTTATTATAGAGGTTTCATGTATGCTGTTAAGTTGCTCATTTGAGATCTCTCCACTTTCTTTACATAGGCACTTATTGCTGTGAACTTTCCTCTTAGAACTGTTTTTGTTGTGTTCCATATGCTTGGGTATGTTGTGCATTAATTTTCATTTAATTCTAGGAAGTTAGTTTTTGTTCTTTATTTCTTCCCTCATCCAGTGGTCATTGAATAAAGAGTTGTTTGGTTTTCATGAGTTTGCAAGATCTCGGTTGTTTTTGTTGTTGTTGATATCCAGCTTTACTTTGTGGTGGTCTGATAGGGTACAGGGGGTTATTTCAATTTTCTTATATTTTTTGAGACTTGTTTTGTGACTCAGTATGTAGGCAAGCTCTGGGAACGTTCTGACAGATGCTGAGAGAAAGGTGTATTATTTTTTGTTTTGGGTGAAATGTTCTTTAGACATTTGTTATTTCAATTTAAGTCACAATGTCTGTTTGTTCTATCATTTCTCTATTTCATTTCTGTCTGCATGACTGTCCATGCAGTGTATGACTTAAATGTTATTAATGTGTCTTTTACAAACTTAGGGGCCTTTGCATTTGGAGAACAGATGTTCAAAATTGAGACATCATCTTGGTGCATTTTTCTTTTGAGTATGAAGTGTCCTTCCCATCTCTTTGATAAAGTTTGGTTTGAACTCTATTTTGTTAGATATTAGAGCCATTACACCAGTGGGTTCTCAGATTTACTTGCTTAGAAAATCTTTTCCCATCCTTTACTCTAAGGTACTATCTATCTTTGATGTTGAGGTATATTTCTTGTATGCAACAGAAGGGTGGATCCTGTTTCTTATCCATTCACTTACATTGTGTTTTTTTAAATTTGGGAATGAGCTCATTGATTTTGAAAGATATTAATAAACAATTATTGTTAAATCTTGTTATTTTGATGTTGGTGGTGGTAGAGTGTGTGTGTGTGTGTGTGTGTGTGTGTGTGTGTGTTTATGTTTGTGTTACAAAAACCTTCTGTGAGATTATTTATTTCTTGTGTTTTTTTAGATGTAGCTAACTTACTTGGATGGGAGTATTCCTTTAGTTCTTTTTGTAGGAATGGATTTGTGAGTAGATATTGTTTAAATTTGTCATGAATTATCTTGTTTCTTGTATCTGTGGTTATTTGAAAATTTTCTGGGTATATTAATCTAGGCTGATGTCTGTGATATTTTATAGTACTCAATACATCTGTCTTTAACTTCATTGAAACGTTGTGTATAACTCTAATAGTTCTGTATTTATATGTTACTTGTCCTTTTTCTGTTGCATCTTTTAATCTATCTATGTTCTGTATGTTTAAGGTTTTGGTTATTATGTGGCATGGGGACTTTATTTTCTGCTTCAATCTATTTGGTCTTCTATAATATTCTAATACCTTTATAGGTATGTCCTTTTTTAAGTTAGAAATTTTTTCTTCTTTGATTACGTTAAATATTTTTTGGGAGTTTTGAGTTTGGATTCTACTCCTTCTTCTATTCCTCTTATTCTTAGTTTAGTATTTGAACAGTGTTCTAGATTTACTGGATGTTTTACCCTAGGAATTTTTTTAGATTCAACATTTTATTTGACCAATGTATCTACTTCTTCTAATGTATCTTCAAAGCCTCAGAGTCTTTCTTCCATCTCTTGTGTTTGTTGATGATGCTTGCATCTGTAGGTCCTGTTCATTTAACTGGATTTTTTATTTCTAAAATTCCCTCAATTTGTGTTTTCTTCATTGCTTCTATTTTAATTTTTTGGTTTTGATCAATTTTCTTCACCTGCTTGTTTTCTTGGTATGTTTAAAACAATTTGTTAATTTCCTCCATGTTTTTGTCTGCATTTGCCTTGATTTCTTTAAGAACATTTAAAAAATTTCTTCTTTAAGGACCTCTATTATTGTCACAAATTGCTTTTAATGTGGTTTTCTTGTGCTTCAGAAGCATTGGAATATTCAGGTCTTGATATTATAGGATATCTGGGCTCTGCTACTGCCATATTATCTTGGCAGCTGGACTTCTAGTGGATACCTTGGCCAATGGTGTAGCAGGGGGTCTCTGCTTGTCTGACTGGTATGGCTTGTACCTGTTCTTCTGACTTGTGTGACTGTCACCTGAGCAGCTAAAGTCATCTGGCATTAGGGACAGGGTATGAGTTTGTCATAAACTATCTTGTTTTCTCTATCTGTGGTGATTGAGAGCTTTGTTGGGTATAATGGTGTGATCTAGCATGTGTGATCTCTTAAAGTCCTCAAAACATCTATCCAGGCCCTCTGGCTTTTAGACTCTCCATTAGAACTTCAGAATAATTCTAATAGTTCCTTTTTAATATATTACATGTCCTTTCTCCTTACAGTTTTTAATATTTTCTTCATTCTGTATGTTTTGTCTTTTGATTATTATATGGCATGAGGACTTTGTTTTCTGCTCCAATCTATTTGGTGTTCTGTAAACTATTTATAGCCTTATAAGTATGTCCTTCTTTGGGTTAGAATTATTTTCTATGGTTTTGTTAAAAATATTTTCTTAACCTATAAGCTGGGATTCTTTTTTTCTCATTCTTATTGCTCTTCAGTTTTGTTTTTCGTAATGTGGACAGTGAGGTGAGGGGTCATGGAATGGGTATTTGGGAACTGGATATGGGGAACTGGGCAGTTCAGTTGGCAGGTAGGTCACTCACCTGTTCTTCTGACTCATCAGATATTTAAAGGTAATAATCAAATTCCCACCAGACCTGTTCCTTTTCTGCAAACAAGTATGTTTTGAGGTTTTGTATCAGTTTTCAACTATCTTTGTCTTTTGCTTTTGTTTTTGTTTTTTTGTTTTGTTGTTGTTCTTTTTGGGCTTTTGTTTGTTTGTTTTTCAACTCCCAAATCAGTTTCTAGCTAAGATCCTATTAGGGTTAAGGAGTATAACCACTTTTCATTGTTTTACATCTATTGAAGCCTCCAAAATAAACTTTTTGTAGTAACTAAATTATATTTCTGACTCACAGTTAGGTCACAGACATTAAAGACTTTATATATTTTCAACATATTCTACTAAGGCTTACTATAGATCCTAACATATATACTTAATATTTTTGGGTTAATGTTTCATTTTGTCTAATATGGACTTTTATTTTTATTTAGTTTTTCCATTTTTTATTACCATATTCAAATTACATCTCAGTTGTTATCTCATCCCTTGTATCCTCCCATTCCTTCCTCCCTCCCGCTTCCTCCCTACTTCACTCCCCTATGTCTGTGACTGAGGGGGACCTCCTCCCCCTGTATATGCTCATATACATATAAAGTATCGAGTCTCTTCTTGGTGACCTGTTATCCTTCCTTTGAGTGCCACCAGGCCTCCCTATCAAGGGGACATGGTCAGAAATGGGGCCTCAGAGTTTTTATGAAAGTCAGACCTCACTCGCCACTCAATGGTGGAGAATGTCCTATCCATCAGCTAGGTCTGGGTAGGGGTTTGAAGTTTACTGCCTATATTTTCCCTGGCTGGTGCCATAGTTTGAGCAGGAAAGACACCAGGACCCAGATCCACTCTTTAAGCTTCTTGAAATGAATAGAAAAATATTCTTCACCAGGGGTGGTGGTGTATGCCTATAACCCCAGCATTCAGGGAGGCAGAGATAGGAGGATCTTTGAATTCAAAGTCAGCCTAGTCTAAAATATGTGTCCAGAATAACCAAAGCTACACAAAGAAACCCTGTCCTGAAAAAAAACCCAGAATAATATTGTTCATACAGGATTTGATGATCAAACATAACTGTGACCGGTTTATAGAAAGTACTGTTTAAATATGATTATTACTTGTTACATTTGTTCCTAACATTCAGCCCATTGATATTCATAGTGTTGCTGCAATCCCATTCATGACAACTTTATAAATGAAGGCAGTGTATCTCAGAATATGAATATGAACCTACCCAGTAAATGTTGGATAGGGGATTGCAGCTATCCTTTCAGCTTGGTCTCTCCAAAACTCATACTAATCTTTAATTCCTATTGTGGAATATTAATAGCTGCTTCTTTGTGAGATCTTTAAGAGATGATTAGAGCTTTATCTACACAAATGAGTCAATTGGCTCATGTATTAGGGGATGAATATGCTAATAAGCTATCTTGAGAATATATCTTCCATAGATGCCAATTTTGCTATATTGCCAAATTGTCTCTGACCTTTTGATGGTTCATTTTTCAGCGATCTGACATTATAAAAGCCCTTACCAGATGTAGTCTCTTGACCTTGACCCAGAATCATAAGCCAGAATAAGCCTCTTTTCTTTATTTTAGTCCATATGACATTTGGACTAAAAATATACCCATGTCTTTCTGATAATTTTTTCTTGTACATCATATTAATTATTTTCTTCATCTTTGGTGAACATGACTTAAAATTCTTACACGTTAGTGAACTTGTTTTGACAATTTCCAATATCAACAAAGGACTATATTTAGACCTACCTCTTGCATACTGTTACTATCTATTGCAATGTATTCTCCAAGGTCTAAGTACGTCATCATATTATTTCATCATGGTATACATAAAACATAGCTGAACTTTATCAAGGCTACTGCCAAAAGTATGTTGCTGTGCTCTTGTTGATAATTATAACCCTAAATTGCAATCAGAGAGAGATGGATCAAAAAACAGTTGTCTATCTGTGTCTATAAACAAATACGATGAGAGTATGTGTGCCATAGTGTAAATTAGTGTATTCGGGGAAGTTGAAGCATAGTAAAGTTTTGAAAAACAAAAAGGGCCTCATATATCTCATACAATAATTGGCATTAAATCAGGAGCACCAGAGTTCATGTCTGAGGCAGTCCCAGCTGCCCCTACAACTGTGGAGAATGAGCTGCCTATTGGCTATATATGAACAGAGGGGGCTAGATTCTTTGCATGCATTGTCTTTGGTTGATGCAACAGTTTATGCACCGCCCCCCCTCGCCCCACCCCCCGCCTCCTGGGTTCAGATCCGGCAGTCTTGATGGCCTCCTTGTGGGGACCCTGAACACTCTGTGTCCTTCCATTCCCTCCATTCTTCCATACCACTCTCAGTGTCCTACCCAGAGTCCAGCAGTGAGTCTCAACATCTGTCCTGATCACCCGCTGGGTGCAATATCTCAGAGAACATCTATGTTGGGCTAATATCCACTTAAAAGTTAGACCATGCAGGCGCACAGAGGAAAGGGATGCAGGCTATCCATATGAGACTTGCTAGGCTGTGGTCAAACAGTGGGGGAGGAGGTCCCCTTCAGAAGTCTAGGGGAGAGGAATAGGGTGAAAGAGGGAGGGAGGTGGGGGAACTGGAAGATACAAGCAAGGAGATAACAATCGGGATCCAACATGAATAAATTATAATAAATTTTAAAAAGCAAAAAAACATTTGGCATTAGCTCATTGGTGGATAGAGTTTTGTTGAACACATGTTCTGGAGAGGTTATCTGGTCTTAATTACCATCACAAGTTCCTTATCTTTTAATCTTTGTTATTGACATCTATGCACATGTGAAAGGGAAACAAAGAATGGAATGCTCAGAATAATCCCTTTGAAACTGGTAGAAATTTCTCATGAAAATGCCTAACTCCACTGTGGTGGTTTGAATAAAAACGGCTCCAAATGTCTGTAGGAAGTAGCACTATTATGGGACATGGTGTTGTTGGAGGAGGCGTGGCTTTGTTGGAGGAGCAGTGCCGCTAAGGAGTGGGCTTTGAGGTCTCAGAATCTCAAACCAGTTCACTTCCTAATGTCTGCTCATCCTGATGTCGAACTCGCTGCTCCTTCTCCAGCACTGTCTCTTCCTGTATGCGTCCCACCATAACAGTAATAGAATAACCTTCTGAAATTATACACTAGCTCAAATTAAATATTTTTCTTTTATAAGAGTTGCCATGGTCATGGTGTCTCTTTTCTAACAACAGAAACTCCAACTAAGACATCAACTAAGTAGGTGTGTGCCCTCTGCTCTCATATATTTCTAGCAGGACATTTATGTGAATTCTAAAGAAAATGAGTTAATCTTAACTTTAGTACAAAGTTTTTAAGATAAATTCATACATCAAGTTCATGAGCTGATAACTGAAAGAAATTTGCTACACTACAGGATCATTTGTGCCTTCTATGTTGCTTTATCATTCTCTGTCGAATATTTCTTTCAATAAAATGAGATATAGAAAGGGATTTAAATGTATACTTGGTTATGATTCTAAAAGTTTAGCTTGTACCATATCTTTTATGATTCTTAACACTGCATAAATGAAAATTTAAAGGGGAGATTTAAAAATATAAAATGAAATACTAAAGAAAGCAATGAAGAAAACATTTCTTGTCAGACAGGATCTAGGATACTTTCCTTGATTTCAAGTCTCTGGCTGTGAGGTCGTTGTGTGATTCTTTCCCACTGAGGGTATATAGAACCTATCCCTAGGATTTTAACCTCTAAAATACATAAAGGGCAAAGAACTTTCATTTCTATTTTGACATTAGGAAGTACTATAACTTCACTCATTCAATAGCAGCCTTTCAGCAGGCTTAGAGAATCTGGATACTACGATGTGAGGTCTTCTATGAAGAGGGTTCCATACATGTAGGTAGATTAAACCTAACAGACTACACATACCTGGATGTTACTGCTTGGGATGTAAGCTTGGATTCAATTTATTCTCCACTGAACTTCAGATATGACTACAGCTCTGACCAATATCAATTAGAATACTGTGAACTTTTAAAGCAGGAAACTTCATTCCATGGTATATTCCGAGGCCTGGCCATAAAGACATAGAGACCACGAGACAATACATATGAGTGATTTACTCTATAAAGTTTGTGGTACATTTTTATTCACAAGTAGATAAGTACTGTACTGGATCACTGAAGAAGTTGTGTGTGTACTGTAATGAAGGACATTCCCCAGCAGGGTTTCAGAGAAGGCAAAGTCGTGTTTTCAGAGCAGTCTACCAAATATATCTCTTGGAAAGCATCTATATGTTTTCAGTTTGTTTGAAACTGAATACTCAAAAATTTTGATATTTATGAACTTCTTCTGTGGCGCAGCCCCTGATAATTTTACTGGAAATAAGTACCTTCAAATTATATAAATATGTGCAACTGTCGAAGAATAAAAGCTGTTATCTTAAAAGCAAGAATGTAAGAGTCTTGACTAGGTACCACACTTTTCAGGACAAATTTTAGAAACAGAAGTACTTTAATGCCTGATTCAAAGTATTTCATATGACAACAGATTAGTTGTCATAAAAGTGGGGGCAGTGTCACAGTCAGTTAAGAAATGTCCCTTTACTCAGGAGATCACCTATACTCAAAAAGCGTCAGTGGACAGAAGAATCATTCATCCTACAGTAGATGGCCATAGATTAATGTCCATACAAGAGAGAGGGAGAGAGAGAGAGAGAGAGAGAGAGAGAGAGAGAGAGAGAGAGAGAGAGAGAGAGAGAGAGAGAGAGAGAAGAACATAAAATTGGGGAGACAGGAGAAGGACTAGAGTAGAGGGAGTGAGAAGTAGACCTGATCAAAACTTACTACCTGTATATACAAAATTATCAATCAATAAAAACAAATCCTAACAATGACTAAATAACAAATTCCCAACACATAAAAGGAAAAAAACTGAAGAGAAACAAAAACAACAAAAAACATTTTTTTTCCAGAGAGGTGCAGCAAGGAGATTGTATCTGAAAAGGCATCCCTGCATTATACTAACTATCTGTCCTATTTCTCTTTGATTTCTGCCTCAAAATGGCTCTGGGCATATGGGCTATATCTAGTAAAAGGTTCAGTTTTATGTTGCTTAAATCATCTTTTATAATAGTCATTTATAGAAGAAAGATCATGATGAAATCTAGTACAACAAACCACATCCCTGATTTTAAAGTTGTTTGGGCTGAGGCCATGCTGCTACCTTTCTAGAGACATTGCATCTTTAATTTTCTTCCTCTATCATGATGTAATCAGCCCTGTAAAATTGAAAACATTGTTCGTCCCCTGCAACATTGTAGTAAGAAAATTTAGCATAAAAAATGAATAAAATGGGCTGAGAAAACCCCACTGATGATCCCATAGAAAACAACTGAATGCTCACAAATTCTTTCATTTATGTTCTTTTAAGTAAAATTTTCATTTATTCTTTATACTTTTTTAATAGATTTATTTATTTATTTATTATTTATAATTTTTATACATTTATACAATGTATATTTTTTAGCATCTTAGTCAAAGATCGGGCAGCTACAGTTGTCTTTCATTCCATTAGCTTTATTCTTTATATTGATCTTATGTTTCTGTGACTATTTTTAATGCTATTGTTTTCCTGATTTTTGTTTCAGTATGTTTTTGTTGGTGTATAGGAAAACTACTGATTTTTGTGTTGGTTTTGAGTACAACAGGTTTGATGAAACTGTTTATCAGATCTAAGAGCTATTTTAGAGTAATTCAAGTTTCTTATGTACAGAGTCATATTGTTTGAAACTCATAGTCTGCCTTCTTATTTTCCTATTTGTGTCCTTGTTTTCTTCTATTCATTCATTGCTGTTTCTGAGACTTCAAACACTGTATTGAAAATAATGGAGAGAGTGAGAACCCCCACCAGGCTCTGCTCTTAGCTAGGATGTTTTGATCGTTACTCAGCGTGGTGCTTGCCAGAGGTTTATTGGATATTGCTCTTATTATGTTGAGGTATGCTCCTTCCATCCCTACGCTCTCCATGAATTTATCATGAAAGTGTTGAAATTTAGCAAAGGCCTTTTCTTCATCTATTGAAAAAAATTTTAATGTGCTTTTTGTCTTTGAGCCTATTTGTCTGATGCTTAATACTTTCTGACTTACTTGGATTGAATTATCTTGGCACCTCTAGAATGAAAGCAATATAATCATAATTTATTATCCTTTTAATGTGGTCTTGAACTTTGTTTCCTAATGCTGTTGTTTTTTTTTTTAATTTTGCTTATTCTTCTTTTATATAATAAATCCTGAGTGCAGCTTCTCTTCCCTCCACTCCTCCTCCTAATTCATCTGCACTTTCCCTCCTTACCGGAAACACCTCCTCCCCAATCCCCTGACAGAAAAGAGCACGATCCCCAGGTACAATCTTTCAGGGAAGAACAAGTTACAGTAAGGCACGCACCCTAAGAGGAAGGCTGGGTGAGACAAATCAGTAGGAGGAAAAGGGTCCCAAAACCAAGCAAAAGAGCTAGAGACACTCCAACTGTCAGAAGTCCGCACAAAACACCATAACATACACATGCAGGTGCTGGGATTGCCGCATTCAGTGAGCGCTTATGAGCCCTGATGAGTTTATTCCAACATGCCATGTTCTCCTTGTGTCCTCATCCCTTTCGGCTCCCACAATTCCTCTTCCCCCTCTTGGCACATTCATTCATCATGGAGATTAGTGTTTAATTTTGTTGTTGTTGTTGTTGTTGTTGTTGTTGTTGTTGTATCTTTATATGATTTTGATATCAGGGTGACACTTCATAAATAGGGCTTGGAAGCTTTCCTTCCATTTCTATTTCATGGAATACCTTCTGTATATTGGTCATAATTCTTTGAAATTCTGCAGTAAACTGTGTCCTAGGCTATATTTAATTTCAGAGATATTTTATTACTGCTTCAATGTTGTTGCTGGCTATAGGTCACTTTAAATGGTTTGTTTCGTGTTTTAAATTTGGCCCATAGTATTTATCAAGAAATTCATCCGTTTCTTTTAGAGTTCTCCATTTAGTGGAATAAAAGTTTTAAAGTAAGTACTCATATTTTTTTCTGAATTTCACGGGTATCTGTTATAATGTCTCCTTTTACATTCTAACTGGATTAATTTAAGGCTTCCTTCTCTTTTGGAAAAATGTTGGCTTAGAGTTTGTCATTCTTGTTTATCTTTTGGAAGAGTTCCCCCTCAGTCACAGTCATGGGGGAGGTGAGTAAGGAGAAAATGGGAGCAAGGGAGGAATGGGAGATACAAGGGATGGGATAACAATTGGGATGTAATATGAATAAATTGATAAAATATATTAAAAAATAAAAGAATCAATTATTTCATTGATTCTTTGTATTGCTTTTTCTGTGTTGCTGATTCTGTTTTATTAATTTCACTTCAGATCTTGATTATTTATTCCCATCAATAATTTTGTGGATTGGCAATTTCTTGTTTTTCTAAGGCCTTAAGGTTCATTATTCAGTTAATAATTTTATATCTCTTAAACATTTTTTATGATGGCACATTGTAATGAGCTATGAACTGGGGGTGCTTTTATTGTGTCTCAAAGATTTTGGTGTTACTGTTTTAATTTTAATTCCATTCTAGAAAAGGTTTTTTTTTTTTTTTGGCTTGTTTTGTCTTAATTTTCTTTGTAAGTGTCCTGACTATCATCTGATAGAATAATTTTTTGTCTCCAGGAGTTGGTACTCTATAATCTTTATAATGCTGACTGATAGCTTTTTCCCATGATGAATGGACAGAACACAGAAAGTTATCTCCATTTCCTTGTCTTTGTTGATAGTTGGTTTGTGTCCTACTCTATGGTCAATTTTGGAGAAGGTTCCATGGGTGGCAGATCAGAACGTGCCTTCTTTAGTGTTTTGCATAGGTAAGTCTGATTATTTCCTAGCTCCAGCTGCTAATAATATATTTTTCTTTCCTTTTACCCTCAGATGGTATCTATGCTTGATGATGAGGTATGCTTCTTAGAGGTAGCAAAATTGGGTACTGTTTGCTAATTCAGTCTTTTAGTGTGTAAGCTTTCACTGGAGAATTGAAGCCATTAATATTTGAAGTTAATAATGATCATAATGTCTTACTATCAGTTATATCTAATTATATTGGTTATCCTCTTTGGCCATTTAACTGTGTTTATATTTCTATTCATACTGAAGCATTTTTCAAAAATTATCTATAGACTGGGTAGTGTCCACATATATCCTTGATCTATTATTATCTACACACACACACACACACACACACACACACACACACACACATATGTATACGTGCTAAATATAAATAAACAATATACATTTCTACTTCAATTTTAATAAGTCGTTTTGCTGGGTGTTATAGTATGGATTGTCAGTTGTTGTCTTTGAGATTTTACATATATCTTTCTGGACAGTTCTGGCTTTAAAAATTACTATAAGATAGTCAGCAATTATGCTGATGAGTCTACCTTTATAATTTCCCTGGCTTTTCTCTCTTGTTATATTCATTACCCCTTCTTTACGCTACTCTTTTAATGTTTTAACTATAATATTTCATGGGAAGGTCCTTTCCTCATCCTGTCTATTTGGTTTTACATCAGCTTAGATCTCTTAGATACTGCTTTCATAATTTAAATTGATGCCACATTTCATTCATCTCCCTTTTTTTTTTTTCCTTTCTTGGCCTTTCTTTTTCTTTTGGTTGTATTTCATATCTCCTTTTTGTTCTTTGGACATAGTTGCAGTCATTCTTTTAATTTGGAAATTCTTCCAGGCCATGGGTCATTGAGGCCATTATCTTTGGAATAGAAACTTTTGGACTGCACAAGTTGTCATGATTTTTCACATTAATTTTCTTTTTGGATTTGTGCATCTGAAGTACTTTTTCTTTCTTCCTTTCTTTTTGCTCAAAGAAATATTCTTCTTTCAGGGAAGGCATGTGTAATATTCAGGAGAATGCTCAGTTGTTAGAACTTTGGAAATCTATCTGATGCTATCTCAGAAAAATGGGAATAGGGCTTCCTGAAGACCCAGCTACTCCAATCCTTGGAATATACCCAGAAGGTGCACCAACACACAACAAGAAAATTTGCTCAACCATGTTCATAGCAGCCTTATTCATAATAGCCAGAACATGGAAACAGCCTAAGTGTCCATCAGTAGAAGAATGGATAAAGAAACTGTGGTACATATACACTATGGAATACTATTCAGCTATTAAAAACAAGGAATTCCTGAAATTTGTGGATAAATGGATTGAGCTAGAAATGATCATAATAAGTGAGTTAACCCAGAAGCAGAAAGACTCAAATGGTATATACTCACTTATATCTGCGTACTAGCCCAAGGGGCATGTCCCACGAAGGCCTTCACTTACCAGGAAACTGAGACAGAGGACATTCTATTGGGACTCTAGATGAGAGAAGCATGGGAGAATGGCAAAGTAGAAGGATCCAGAGGGTCCTAGAAACCTACAAGTAGAACATTATGATAGGCAGATTTGGGCCCAGGGATCTCGCTCAAACTAAGGCACCAGCCAAGGACAATACAGACGGTAAACCTTAAACCCCTACCCAGATCTAGACAATGGTCAGAACATTCTCCACAGTAGAGTGGAGAGTGGGAGATGACTTTCTCACATACTCTGGTGCCTCACCTTTGACCATGTCCCCTGGAGGGGGAGACCTGGTGGCACTCAGAGGAAGGACAGCAGGTTACCAAGAAGAGACTTGATTCCCTATGAGCATATACAGGGGGAGGTAATCCCCCTCAGTCACAGTCATAGGGGAGGGGAATAAGGGGAAAATGGGAGGGAGGGAAGAATGGGAGGATATAAGGGATAGGATAACCGTTGAGATGTAACAAGAATAAATTAATTAAAAAAGGGAAAAAAACAAAACAAAACAAAAAAAGAAGTTTGAGACATTGTTTTCCTTCTGAGATCTGGAGGGATCTGATATAGATTTCCTTCTAGTTTTCTTTAGACTTTTCTACTGTCTGTGCTAACAGTTACTATGCAAGGGTCAGCACTTTCATGCTTGTCCTCCTCTTTGTCTTCTTCTGGTGTGGAGTTACAGATCTGAATGCCTACCTTAAGGGAGCTCTGGTAACTGGGTGTTGGGGGCCTTAGTTCCCAGTTAAGCTATGTGTGGGTTACAGGGAGGCTTATAGGGCAAGGAGCAAATGCTATCAGGCAATGCCCTCTGTCTTCTTTTCAGAGTATAATTACACCTTAAAAGCATATAATGTTGCCGGGTGGTGGTGGTGCACACCTTTAATCCCAGCACTTGGGAGGCAAAGACAGGTTGATCTCTGTGAGTTCGAGGCCATCCTGGTCTACAAAGTGAGTTCCAGGACAGCAAGTGCTGTTACACAGAGAAGCCCTGTCTTGAAAAATGAAAACAACAACAAAAACAAAAAAACATATAATGTTGATAATATTGCTTGCCAGAATCAGGAAACATCTATGTAATTATAATGATAACTTGTCTACAAGAAAATATTCATCTTACAGCTATTCTGGTAAAATATAACATTATAAACTCTTGTTTCAACAAAGGTACAACATATATAGCATATGGATAATTGATAAATAAAAGGAACAGAAAGTCTGTTACGTGGAAAAACCCATTTGTATACCTAAATATTAAGTATTATTAGTACAAATATCAAGGTTTCTTACACAGTAATTAGATAAACAAAATAAAAATCATTGTTCTTAAGTTTCTTTGCATTCTAAGGGAAATATTCTTTCAAACTACTATTATATAAATGTTAAAGAGTGTGTGTGTGTGTGTGTGTGTGTGTCTGTGTATTTCCATTCACACACATGCATATGTGCCACATGTGTGTGGGTACCCAAAAAGTCTAGAAGATGGTATTGCATCTTCTGGGCCTAGAAATACAAGTATTTTTGATCTATTCAACATGGATGCTGAGAACTAAATTCAGGTCCCTTAAGAAAGCGGCAGGTGCTCTTAACTACTCATCCAGTTTCTCCAGCTCCAAACTATTATTAGATTTTAAGGTGTTCATTTAAAAGAACTACATCAAATTTAGAATGCATTTTTTAAAGCAATACATAAAATGTCAATTGAGTCTCTTAGAATTACTTCTAAATTAACAAGGCAAATATTCTGCATAAAGATGCATTTTGGTTTTCTTCCAAACAAAGGCTATCAATATTCATTTTTCTTTCCTACCCTCTGTAGAATTATTTGGAAAAATGAAGTCCCACATGCCTTTAGCAATCACCTCTGCTTTTTAAATAGACAAGAAACACAAATCATTGCTTCATTTGCGACACATGCAAATATGTCTGCTCTGTGTCAGAAAGTCTGGGGTGGTGGCTTTCTATTGGCCTTCAGGGTTCTTGTCAAATTATTTATTGTTGGCATGACTGAAAAGGTGTAAGAATGATTTGTAACAAGTTAGAAAAATGGGTACATTTATTATGATAAATAAGGCTTATAAATTAATTTTAGATACCCATTCTATCTGGAAAAATCCTAAAATGTTTGTCTTATTCTTGATGTTTTAAAATGTGGTTAGCTCAAACCTCATAGTATTTTTCTTTTTTATTTCATTGAATAAATATTGAAATGAATGAAGATTTAAAGTCACATCAAAACAGTTTTTCAGCTTTAATCTTTCTTCATTTTCTCACTTCTGGTGCTCTACAAACCTGATGGTTGTGACAGGATTATGGTAAAATTTTTCAGTTATTAAGCTCTAATGTCTAAGTTATTATTTATGAAACCATATTATAATTCTGACATATGATTAATAATAGATACTTCTCAAAAATAATATACTCAAAATTTGACTATCTATAAAGGAAAGGCAGGTAAATCCATAATTAATGAGCATTTTAAAACGGCTTACTAATAAATTAATCTCATTCTTAGTAATTTAGAAAAGTTTATTAAATAAAGACATAATAGATTATTTTTGTACTAGAATTCTGTATGTACTTGCTTCCTGAAAGAAAATTAATGGATTTTATGTGGCTGTTTTATTGATGAATTTATAAAATGAAGATGATGGCATCATATGGGATTAAAACCTGGAAGCCAAAGACATAAGATTTAATTTTTCTGTAAGTGCTTACTACCTTAATTTCACATCAATTCTTTGACACAGTTGTCACATATAGAAAATAATTTATTTATGTTTTTTAGTATATACCATCCTAGTAGTCCCCATTTCTCATGTCACTAGTTTTTCTCCCACATGACTGTGCAGTATTCTTGCTTCTGAGTTAGTTGACTGTAAAATCAACATGGATTAAGACTAAGTGCAAATAAAGGTCAGTTCAAGGCTCCAGTCACGGTTCAAATGTCCAAAGTCCAAAATATGTTCAAGACATTAATACTTTGTATTCTAGATTTATACAGGCTACACAGATTTATATCCAAAGGTGTCATCTTTCACACTAACTGGTTGTAGGGTCTCATAGTCTAAGTTTATTCTGCCTTAAGGGGAATTATGTTGATGATGAATGAAAAATGACACAGCTGATGACTAGGTAGCTAGTGATTCTCCTGAAATGAGCTGAAATGTTTTCCGACCAAGCAGGGCTTCTGAAGCTTTCTCACTCATGTTCACTTTTTGTCTTATGCTAGATATAAAGATCCATTACATTGAGATGTAAATCAAATATTTACTCAACATAAATAATTTAAAAATATATTTTAAGATAATCTCTTGATAAACAAATAATTTTATCACTTGGCTCAAATTAAAGTAAATGTGTATACTAAAGGGACAGATGGGCTTGTTTATTTTACATAAAGAATTAAAATTCTGAGTGAATATTTGACACTATGGGACATGTAACATCAACATTTCCAGAACAGATCAATAATTTTATTTGTAAGTCAGCAGTGCATCAAAAGCTGCTTCCTACAAATCCATGATACAGATTAACAGAAATATGTGTGGGAAAATTTTTGGAATTCACATTCTAATCTCAAGTTAAATCCATACAGTTTTTAATGAAACTTGGCAACAACTCAAACAATAAATTTTAAGCCAAATATTCTAACACAACACCGTCCATGATACATCAATGATGAGAAATGATAATGGTAAAATATCAGAAGGTTTTCTAGGTACAAGTATGGACTGAATAGGCTGTATTTGCATATTTAGGAACACACACACATTTATATTTAGACATATACACACTTATAATTGGAAAATAGAAGCCATACATTTTATAAAGAATTGTGGCGGATGGTACATCAGAAGAACTAGAGGGAGAGAAAAATGGGAAAATATGTAATTATATTTTACTTTCAAAAAGAATTTTAAAGTTTTTGCTTCCTATAATTACATCATTATGTTTCTATATAAGCAGAAAACTTTAATTGCCTAGTAAAAAAAACCTAATTCATAAAATGCCATAGTCTAGAATGTGAGCCAACATGGTTCAAGAAGTGTCTATTAGCATCATTTGGCATGGTGGCATGCACAAAGTCAACTGAGCTAACACTTTACTGACTTCCTGTGATGGGCAAGGTCTACAAGAAGGACCTAAGATTTATTATGTTTATTTTTGAATTGATTTTGTTTTCTGTTCAAATCCTTTTATGGTTTGCCAGCTTTTTTAAGACCCCACATCCAGCCTATGAGTTTGTGACCAAAGTTGGAGAGGCTGTGTTCAAAGTGAAAGAGACAAATAGAAGATAAATACAGAATACAGGGAATCCAATAATCATTACTTTCTGTAACCTTATGCTTGTCATTGCTGTTGCTGCTGTTGCTGCTACTTGTACTCTAAGCAATTACGCTAACCCCAACTCACCTTCTGAGTTAAATGACAGTTTTGCAAACAGAGCATCCAGTTGATATGAATTTGATCTCAATGCAGAATGATTTTGAGAGTATTATGTTAAAAATATTACATGGTTGATTGAAATGTGTCTATACGAATGCTTTATCTGAAATTTTCTTTATCTGTCTTTTCTTTTTCATTTGCTGAATCTGGCAATCATACTTACTAGACATGTGTGTAATTGGCCCTAGAGGATCAAGAATGATTTTTCTATTAATTCAATCACCAAATGCACACACAACATTCCAAAGCAATACCAAAATGAGAAGGACAGAGGCTGCTCTGCTTCAGCAGGGAAATTCCATGCATTATATATTTTTTAGGCTAATGAAACATCTCTTTTAGAATTTCGGTTCTCCTTCTCTTTATCTGGGTCACAATTTTAATGCAGTCATTTCTTATGCATGAGTAGATGTGCATAAAATAGTGACAGCAAAAAACAAAAACAAAAACAAAAACAACAACGTCAAAACAGTAAAGTAAAAATGTGCTCATAAGGATTTAAGAAGCTGTGTTCTGGAGTCACCCAATATCTCAAAGGGAGTCTCACTTATGTATATGGTAAATTTAGTCTATATGGAAAACATTTGTTTTTTTATTATAAAAATTATCTCTATTTAAGGAAGCATAACCTCTATTTTCTGTGTGTTTAATTTTGACATATAAGAATGATGTTTATATAAAATTATGTTATTTCTTATTTTTTTCCTTCTGGATATGTGAACATTGGTGAACATGCCCATGGAAGCCAGAGACATAGGATGTCTGTGAAGGTGGAGTCACATATTGTGAACCACTGACTTGGGTGCTGAGAATAAATTCTGGTTTGCTGAAAAAAGAAGCATGCTTTTAATTCCTGGGCCATCTGTACAACTCTACAGTTTCATGTTTTTAAAAGGTATGTTTTAAAATCCCTTATCAATGTCCCAATGTCTTCTTTTTAAAAGTGCATTATTTATATGCACACTATTGTTACATTCTCATAATATAGATGGATACTACACACCCTGAGGCCATGCTGATACTCAAACTTGAGAACCATTTCTAGCCTTTCCTTCACATCACACATTAATCTAAATATAACCCATGCCTCACAGACCATTTGGAGGTTACTCTTCCAATGTCAGAGTTGAACATGAGGACTATGATTTGTTCTTTTATTTACAAAACCACTACTCTAAGTAAGAATGTCAGTTTAGCAATGTGCTTGTCTTTCCTTTAATTTTAATCTTATTAATTTTTTTCAGATTACAACTCAATTGTTTTCCCATCACTTGTATCCTCCCATTCCTCCCTCCCTACTGCTTTCACCCTCTTCCCCTCCCCAGGTCTAATATGTAGGAGGACCTCCTTCGCCACTATATGGTCATAGGCTGTCAAGTCTCAACTTGGTAGCCTGCTTATTGTTTCTTTGAGTGACATCAGGCCTCCCCACCAAGGGGAGCTGGTCAAACACAGGGCACCAGATTTCATGTCAGAGTCAGTCCCCACTCTCCACTTAACTGTGGAGAATGTCCTGTCTATTGGGTAGATCAGAGTAGGGGTTTGATGTTTACTATTGTATTGTCCTTGGTTAGTGTAATAGTTTGAGCAGAAGCCCCCTGGGCCCTGATCCACCCATCAAGATGTTCTTCTTGTAGGTGTCTAGAACCCTCGGGGTCCTTCTATTTCTCCATCTCCTCTATTTCTCTTACCTAGAGTCTCAGTAAGATGTCCTCACATCTATCCCAATCTCGTGGAAAGTGAAGACTTTTTTTGAGACATGCTTTTGGGCTAGTGCCCAATTGTAAGTGGGTATATACCATGTGAGTCTTTCTGCTTCTGGGTTAACTCAGTCAGTATGATCATTTCTAGTTCCATCCATTTGCCCACAAATTTCAGAATTTCCTTGTTTTTATAGAATAGCTGAGTAGTATTCTATAGTGTAAATGTACCACAGTTTCTTTATCCATTCTTCAACTGAAGGGCATTTAGGTTGTTTCTAGGTTCTGGTTATTATGAATAAGGCTGTTATGAACATGGTTGAGTATATGTCCTTGTGCTGTGGTGGAGCATTTTCTGGGTATAGTCCAAGGAGTGGAATAGCTGGGTCTTGAGGAAGCCCTATTCCAAGATTTCTGAGATAGCGCCAGATAGATTTCCAAAGTGGTTGTACTAGTTTGCATTCCCACCAGCAATGAAGGAGTGTTCCTCTTTCTGCACATCCTCGCCAGCATGTGGTGTCACTTGAATTTTTGATCTTAGCCATTCTGATGGGTGTAAGATGAAATCTCAGAGTCATTTTGATTTGTATTTCTCTGATGACTGAAGACACTGAGCATTTCTTTAAGTGTTTCTCAGCCATTCAGTATTCCTCTGTTGAGAATTCTCTGTTTATTTCTGAGCCCCATTTCTCAATTGGGTTATTTAGTTTGGTGGTGTTTAATTTTTTGAGTTCTTTATATATTTTGGATATTAGACCTTTGTCAGATGTAGGGCTGATGAAGATCTTTTCCCAGTCTGTAGACTGTCGCTTTGTTCTGTTATAAATGGGACCTCATGAGGCTGAGAAGCCTCTGTAAGGTATCAGACACTGTCAATAGCAATATGCTTTTCAGCAGTACTCAGTATCTTAGAATTGTTGGTTTTTGTTTGTCTGGTTGGCTTTTTAAAGACAGGGTTTCTCTGTGTATCCTTCACTGTGCCAGTACTTGCTCTGTAGAACACTGTGGCTCAAACTCAGAGATTAGCCTTCCTCTGCCTCCTGAATGCTGGGATTGAAAGCATTAGCTACCACTGCCTGGCTGGCATTCCTATTTTAATGTTGCAATCATTTGCCAAAAAAATAGTTGAAAATCAAATGAAAGCCATTTCTTTTCCAATTAGTGAAAAGCTTTTACATGTGTAAAACTTTAGGGAGGCCCGTAACAGGTGTAGCACCCTCAAATCAGCTCAAGGGTCCTTACCCTGAGGGAATAAAGGCAGTTTCTCCCCACATGGAGTAAAACTGCTTCTAGTAACCTAACCTTCCTGTACCAACATGGCCTCGTTCTTCCTTTCAAATGTTTTCTGTAATGTTGAGCAAAGAAGGAATAGTCACATATTTAAGAAGTCAATTGGTTACTACAGAGACTATAAGTTTTATAAGACTTATAATACATACAAACATACATACATACATACATATGTCCATGCCTTCAACAAATTTCAAGATAAACCAAAGGGGAAAACCTAAGTATTCATAATTGTCTTAGAATTTCTGCTGTTGTTTTTAAGTACCATGACCAAAAGCAAGTTGTGGAGGACAGGGTTTATTTGGTTTACACTTCCACAGCAAGGCTCATCATTGAAGGAAGTCATGGCAAGAACTCAAACAGGGCAGAAACATGAAAGCTATAGAGAAGTGCTGCTTACTGGCTTGTTTCACATCGTTTGCTCAGCCTTCTTTCTCACAGAACACAGGACAACCATGTGAGGGATGGCACCATCCACAGTGGACTTGGACTTCGCCCATCAATCACTAATTAACAAAATTCCCTACAAGCTTGCCTACAGCCTAATCTTAAGGATGATTTTCTTAATTGAGGTTCCATCCTCTCAGATAATATTAACTTGTGTCAAGCTGACATAACACCGTTTAGCCCAATCGTTATGACAGGTCACCTATGGAACCCGTGGTAGTAATGGTGACCGTCATATCTACTATTGGTTCTGAACTTTGTGTTTCAAGACTGTGATAAAATACATTTTCAGGAAATATTAGCCAAACTGAAGAAAGCTGCACCCTCGATTTTTACTTACTTTATTTGTACCTTTAGGTTTTTAGCTAGGTGAGGAATTCATGGTCTGGATTTCATGTGTCATGTGCCAGTTTGAAATAACTGAAATTGTGTTCCTTTCCCCTGAGATTATGTAGTAAATGACCAGATATCCTACAACCAGTGCCAGGTGTTGCTATGAACTTTTCAGTAGAAGGAATAATATAAAGACCTCTGACACAGTGAAACATGAGGATGTACTACACAGGTATGCTCTCTTTTGATGACACTTGTTTTAAAAAAAAAAGTCAGGTAAGTTAGATGAAATTTATTTTCACAAGTAGAAGGCCTTAGTGTGGGATCAAATTCCAGAATAAAGATTGTTCAGAATCCCCATGTCCAGTTCCTGATTGTCTTCAGTTTGCACATTATAATTGGTTGAAGATTAACTGTTGTAATTGGCTGAGTCCATTCTTAATTACATGCATACAGTCTGAGCTGAGTTGTTTACCCATGAGGGTAGGGTGGTGTTTGTAAGATACAGAGGCTACTTTGGCCCAGACTTTAAGCATCTGAGCTTAGACACAGTGTTAGAGGAAATGATTCAACTTAACACACCTGGTCATTATCTCCAAAGATGACATGGCAAAGTTTCACCTTAGACAACTGATAGGAACTATGTTGATTCGTGATTTTTCTCATTTGAAAGTTATTAAAAGTAGCATCTTTTACTCTCTGACATGAAAACTGCAGAGTTGTCAATTTCTCTACACAAAGAATGATAAATAAAAATGTGGGTAAGAAAGCTAACATCGACTCTTTTATTTATAATCAAGAAACTGTATTCTAGAAAAATAACAGCAAGTCTAGGCAGAACTATTCCATAACACACTAATGATATTTATAGAGCTCACGTTTCTCAAAATTTGAGAAGAATTTTCCGTATTTCCCTAAAACACCCCAAATGGCTAGCAGAAATTTGGACTTGTTAGAGTGGGGTGGTGGTGGGGATGGAAGATAACAGGAGTGGGAGGCAGACAAGCCAGAGTAGGGAAGTGAGATCAACAATAAGGTATTATACATGTATAACATAGACAAAGAACAAATTCAATCAATAAGAAGTCCAGGAATTTCCTTGAGCGATGCAATGTGCCATCAGAAGGAGCAGCTGCCACAGTGATGGCGGTGGCTAGAGACTTGTTAGAAAAAGAAGGCGTCTTATTACAGCCATTTCACCCAGACCTTCTGAATCACAAACTGCACTTTAACAACACCCTGTGCCATTTATAAAGCTAACACAACTTTGGAAACTATTGTCTACATACAGCAACCTAAGTAGAGTATTAAACTTTTCCGACAAACACACAAGGCTTCTACTAGAAGGAAGCCGTGCTCACCAGCATACCACCAATATCATACCTCAAGGACACTGCTGTATTTAGCTTTAGTGTGTATAAACGTAGCCAAAGATAATGAGATAACAATGAAAGTTGTCTTTTGCTCAGTTTTATTTGTGGTGTGTGTGGCGTGTGAACATGGGATGGGGAGCAGAGGGGTAATGTGTGTGGAGGAGAGGGTTCAGGCATGCACATGCCGTGGTGTGTGCATGGAGGTCAGAGAACAATGTGCAGCCTTCAGCTTTCTCCTTCCCTGTGTGTGGGAATCCAGCTCAGGTCATCAGGCTTGTGTAGAAATACTTTTATTTGCTGTTCTCTCTCTCCAGCCTCGAGAGAGTTTCTATAATGTTTCTCCTGTGTATAACATTTGGTAATAACTCAATAATTACACAATAAGTATTTTAAAAATGACATGCATTTAAAAAAATCATGGTTAATAATCCCGGCTGTTGGACTGGCCACATGTCCCAGTTAAGGCATGTGATGGATATTGGTATGTCAACTTCATATGAACTAAGAGTCATTTTAGAAAAGAAAGAATCAATGGCAAAAGTGGCACCACCTGATTGGCCCATGGGAAAGCCTGTGATACATTTTTCTGATTGATGGTTGATGCGGGAGAGCTGAGCTCACTATACAGTGTTACCCATGGGCTATTAGTACTGGGTGTTAAAGGAAGCAGTCTGAACAGTCCTTGGGGAGTGAGCCAATAAGTAGTACTACTCCATGGCTTCTATTTGAGTTTCTACCTCTATGTTCATGCCCTGAGTTTCTGCCCCAACTTCCTTCAATGATGGACTGTGATGGGGTTATGTAAAGTGGAATAAACTCTTTCCCTCTAAAGTCACTTTTGGCCATGACGTTTTATTACAGTAATAGAAACTCTAAATTCAAGGCACTTAGCACCAAGACAGCTGGCCTAAATTTGATCCCTAGAACAAGCTTGGTGCAAGGTAATAAGTGACTCTGAAAAGCTGTCCTGTAACATTTATATTTCTGTGTGTGTGTGTGTGTGTGTGTGTGTGTGCGCGCGCACGCGCGCGCATGAACATACATGCATGCAAGCAAAACAAATAAATAAATGTAACAAAAATTTATTTTAAAAAAAGGCAACTCTTGCACCAGACAACTTAAACTCAACTCTAAGTTTGGCCAGGTTGCTTAACATCTTTGTGTTTTAATATTATCCTTGTATTTTTAATAGTTAATTTAATATTATGTTTGTGCGCTTAAAATTATCGTGTTTTGTAACAATGACATAGAGATTTTGAAAACCCCTGTGCTAGAGTACTATGATTGAGGATTAAGTGGGTAAGATGAAAGAGAATACCTAAAGAAGCGTATTACAGGCGCCAAGGCCTCCTCTATGGCAAGAGGCAGAAAGAGCAGGAGCCAATGGAATTGTCCTGTCCATATTTTGCTAGCACACGGACTATCTGCTTGGCTGACTCAGTATCCCAGGTAGACTATTTAGATGGATACAACTGTTGCCTCTCTGTTGTGGGAGACGGACTGACAAGATGGGTGGCTTTGTCCAAAGTCTTGCAGCTGGTGCAATCAAAACCCTCCAGACTCAAGCGCCACAGAAGCAAGCTGCTCTTTCAGGCCAGTGCCTCCGGTTTAGGACTTTTGAATTCAAGTGCTCTGTTTTTCCACCAAACTGCATGTCTTTCCAACCATGAATGAGAAGAGCATTTTCCGATGACAGATGACTCATTAGTGCTGTTCGAATCAGAACGCAATTACCAAGCCCTTTCGATCTGCCTCTGTGTTTTGCTTCAGGTCTTGTGTCCCTCCTCCCTGCTCCGGCCCTAGAGAGCACTCTGTCATTCATCGCTCCCCTGCTAGCAAGGAGACTTTCAAATCGGCATTAAAGTACTCTTAGCAGGTAATGGAATCCCGAGCTACTGCTTCCCCGGGATTCTGCCTGATAAATAAGCCCCTTAGCATGTGTTTCATGACCCTGTGAGTCTGATTTGCATTTTGATGAGGGAACTTCTGAACATGAAAAGTTTCAGCTTACAGAATGACTACCTAAGGATAATATATCAGATACAAAGGGACAGTTCACCCTATGGTGAAGTAGAATTAAAAAGCTTTTTTTTTTTTTTCAGAGTTACAGCTCTCAGTCCATAGGCAAATGATATCCAGGTAACACACCCCTATGTAAAAGTGTCTACCAAGTAGCCATTTCGAATATGGATATATACCTGGAAATGGGGATTCTGATCTTCAATCTAACCTCTCGTTAGTGGATTTTTTTTTTTTTGAGACAAGGTTTCTGTGTGTTGCCTTGCCTGTCCTGGACACATTTTGTAGTCTAGGCTGACCTCAAACTCACAGCAATCCACCTGCCTCTGCTTCCCGAGTGCTGGGATTAAAGGCGTGTACCACCACTGCCCAGCTTCCTTGGTGGATTTTTAAAACAAATGTCACAGCAGTGTAGGCTGCTTCAAAGGAGATCTTGAATGTGACTGTGTGGATAGAACATTTGATGTTTCCTTTATTCTTTTCTGTTTCAAAGGAAATATTATCACCATGACAATTGGCATAGGCGAGGTCATTTCTCCAATGTCTAATATTGCCTCAAGGAATAGGTTGGCAATTTTAGGAAACCTGGAATCACTGGTACAGCGGGGCACATATGAATACTGAGGCTGTCTTTTATTATCTCACGCTAAGGCAGGCTCTTAGGTCTGAGGGAACGAGGCTTTGGCTAGTCTGAGTGAGTACAGACAGGAAACAGACTTGAGCTGAAGAGTTGCTTGAGTGCTTGGTGAAAAATAAGTCTTATATTGTTATAACGTTGGACGAGAAGACAGCTCTCAGTACTTGTGTAAGATGCGACAATGCCATGTTAATCCCAAAAATGAGAAAAGCCATCTACTGGCTGAGTCCTTTGTGGGGTTTACAATGATGACAGACTCGAGTTTTGTGAGCATCCTTTCTTTGAGCATTAAGGGTTATGGGTTTCTTGCCCTCTTGTGAATAAATAAAGCAGAGAGACACGGGGTCAGTGAACAAAGGACAGACAATAACCTGAGATCACTATCACAGAGAGGAGAGACAGAGCTCCAGTAAGGTGTGCAAACAGGGAAAACCATACAATTTCTCAAAGCAGTGTATGCAAAAGCAATAGAAAGAAAAAAGGAATTTGCCCATAAGAGCAATTGCTGAAAAGAAAATGGGATAAAGAATTTAAAGGAATACTCAAGAGCTCATTTGGCATAGTATGCGAGCCTAGTGCTAGCTTTAACTCAGAATCCTTGTTGTTATTTCTTTTGCAGAAGTGAGTGGGATGTGACATAGAGGTTGCTATAGTTACTGGTGGCTAATGAATCTGGAGACTGTTCCCAACCAACCAAATAGCGCTCTCTCTCTCTCTCTCTCTCTCTCTCTCTCTCTCTCTCTCTCTCTCTCTCTCCTTCACACACACACACATACATTGTTAGTTGGTAGAGAGCAGGAAATATTTGTGACTGACATTCACCTATCCCAGTGCATTTAATAATTATTAAAGAATAAACTCATAGTTCATTGAAAGGGGTATATTCTTTGTCTTTTTCATCAGGTTTATATAATTTGAGGACATTCAAATAATAATGATTGAAATACAAACGAATCACTTAAAAATGTGATTTATTTGTTTCCAATTTTGCAGCACTAAGAACATCTATAAATAATCAAGAACTAGAATAAATTCAAGCATAATTTATGATAAATCAAAATGTACAAGTACTTTGAAAAGAATATTTATCTTTATAATACATAATCTATTATTCACAATAAAGTAAGTAAATTACTAAGCATACTATACTTGTACAAGGAGATAGCACCCACTGTAGTATAGAATGAATGATGTATGTTCAAAGAAAGTGTCAAGTTTATGCTAGTGATAATGAGTTTCTCATGCTGGAGACCTACAGAAAAACATGCAGGCAAGCCACCAGTGTTGTTCCAGCTCTGTTTCCCCACTCTTCAGGGTGTGATTGGCCTGTAACCATAAACAGGGCATGGAGACCTCAGGCAGCAGTGAGCACGATAAGAACAGAGTCTCTAAAGTAGGCTTCAGTGAGACAGCTTGTTTAATTGGGGGAACAGAGGTATTTAAACCTTTGGGAGAGTGGTAGAAGCTTGCAGGGTGAGTGTACATCATTGGCCAGGACCAAGGTGCTGAGAATTTCATAAAGAGGAATGCCAACTGCCTGATGGACACGACCTTATAATGGGAGAGGAAATTTAACCTGTCTGTGACTACGCGATCTCCTCTTTTTTTTTCTTTTTTCTCCTTTATTAATTTATTCTTGTTACATGTCAATGGTTATCCCATCCCTTGTATCCTCCCATTCTTCCCTCCCTCCCATTTTCCCCTTATTCCCCTCCCCTAGGACTGTTCCTGAGGGGGATTACCTCCCCCTGTATATGCTCATAGGGTATCAAGTATCTTCTTGGTAACCTGCTGTCCTTCCTCTGAGTGCCACCAGGCCTCCCCGTTCAGGGGACATGGTCAAAGGTGAGGCACCAGAGTATGTGAGAAAGTCATATCCCACTCTCCACTCTATGTGGGCAAAGGGAGGGAAAGGGAGTCCCGTGGTAGAGGAGGGAATGGCTCCATTCCTACCACTCTTGGGATGATATTTCCGGGGCTGGACATGACTTGACCCCAGTTCTGCTCTAGACGAGCTTCTCTTGGTTTCACAGTAACCTGGACCCACACAACAGGAGAATTTGTCCAATGTACATTTGAAATACCTTTCACTATAAACATTAACTCCCTAAGCTTCATTGGCAGGACAGATCAGGAAATTTTCATTTGATTAAATTGAGAACAACTACACACAGCCAGTACAATCATGATTGCTTAGGGTAAGAACATTTCTGTCTTTACTAGAATAACTTAGAAATAGTAATGAATAAATAGTGCTTACTGGTGAGTCAATATATAAAACCAGGTTGGGGGCACATGTCTATAATCCCAGCACTTGGGGATACTGAGACAGGAGGAGCAGAAGGTTAAGATCATACTCAGCAAGCTCAAGACTATGCTAGACACATGAGACCCAGCCCCCAAAACTCTAAAACAAGCAAACAAACAGTTTGTCTGACGCTATATGAGTGATATTAGGAGAAACAAGTATTTACATTCTAATTTTGTAAATGCTTGTCAAATATTTCAAGAAAGAAATGAAGAAATCTGTAGGGTCCAATCCCTGGTGGGATGGAATTATAGTTTCCCTTCCTGGTGTCTGATCATGAATTTATAATTCATAAGTTGATCAATTGTGAATTAAAGACAATTTTCTGAAGGATAACTAATTAATAACTACCTACTCATGTGTTTAGATACGCAAGGAAATCCAAGAATCAATAAGTCATTATGTTAATTTTATTTTAACATTTTTCCTGTCTTTGGAAGAGCAATTAAAGTCTATGTCCAGTTCTACAGTACTTTGTAGTGTAGACTGCAAAGTAAGCAATGTTCACATTAATTTTCTGTGTTAAATGTCACATAAAACTACATGTTTGTATTAAAATATTGTCTACCCTGTCTTTGATATGTGCCACATCTCACCTTCTCTTCATTAGACTTTTCTAATATACATTTCCTTCAAATGTTGTTACTTGGACATTCAATCAATGTGATAATTGAAGCAAATGATTTCTAAGTCAGTTGTTAATAATTTATAATTCTTTCCCCCCAAGAAACACATTTATAAATAATGACTAGATGCCCAGATTCCTTAAGAAAATCTATTTTTGGCAACTATGCTGCTCTGCTGTAAAATGTTGACTCCTAACAAGGTAATTTATGGACAGTTGCTGATTTCAGGTACTGTGATGTGTGATGAAACAATACACATAGATAAGAATTAGTTTTAAAAGGACTTATGGTTCACCAAACTCCAGAAGGAAAAAAATATAGATGCAGAGAGGTGATAAACTGGATGATTTTGCTTTTAGTTGGCATATTAGCTGTAAAGCTGGACAGTCTTTGTTTTAATTTAGCAATAAGATTCCACTCTTTTGTAGAAGGCACAGATGTTTCTCTGCACACAGATAGCACTAAGGGAACCTGCAACACCTGGAAAGTGAGCACACAGGGCTGTTTCTTCAAGGAAATGAGTGCAATGCCTGTTACCCTCCCAGAAGGTTTGGAGTGGACAAGCACCCAGCCTTTGCACTATCTGTGTGACCAGAAACCATATCAGACTCTCCACCTGAAACTTATTAAGAGCTTGCTTTTCTCAGTAAACTTAGAACCTGTCTTTAAGGAAGGTTTCACAAGTTTCACAAAAATTTCTGATCTTTATTAAGCTAACTTTGTTCCTCCAGGTGATTTATGTAAGCTTTATTGTACACACAGGATTGAGTTAATTATACCCAGAACAGTTTTTGCCCCAATTGTACTGTCCTTAAATGTGCCTGAAATAAACCATTCAGGGATAGACTCCTGGAGTTTGAACCAATCCGAGCATTTAGTCAGTGTAGAACCAAACTACCTTCTCATCTACCATAGATCATTACTCTGTAGGCCAGGAGGTTGCAGAGACATTCACCCACCCACACTTTATATCACTTCAGATATTTAAATTTAATATATTTTTTAAATTCCCTATAATTAATTACTTAATTGCAATAATACTTCAGATAACTATATAGTATTTTCTATTTGGAGATTTTCACTTACTTAGTAAGGTGCTATTTTTAGTTTGTCCCTTTGGTTAAAATGGAATAATAGCATATTTTCATAATTATTTCCTTAATATAAATGACTGTGATTGACATTTGAGAAAAAGGATGCCTCACGTGTAAAAGAGGGTAGCTTAGCAGTAATAAGTTTCTCCGCTTTCTGAACTTTGACAAGATTTACAGTTCCTTTATTTTATTTCTCCATTACCTTATTCAATGTAATGGGTCAATAATACCTCATAGACATTTTCCATAGTTATATTAACTTATATATGAAGTGTTCATTATAACATTCTATCTTAGAGAGATAAATGTTTGAGATATTATCCTGTTTTATATAGAATGCTAAAACAGTGCTTTATATATTATATACCTATGTCTAGTGTTTTATACATGCAAAATCTTATTTGTCTATACATATGGGTATATATATTCATGTGTGTATTTATACACATACATTAGATATATCTACCAGTTATTGTACTAGTATATCATCAATATTATGTTTCTCTTCAGATACTTTCTTGAACATATCACCCTTTCTCTCCCCCACAGTTAGATGTTCTGAGATTGTCTTTTAAAAGATTATTATGCATAATAATATATGTACATATATGAATCACTGAAATAGATAGTATTTGCATATCTTACTATACGTGAAAGATACTCACGTCTATTCAGTCTATTCAGCTGGTACTTTATTACTTAGTATTAGGATTGTGGAATTTATCCACGTTGACATAGTTAACTACTTTATTCTTCCTTGAAGCATAGTACCACATTATAGAAACATGACACAATTGGTGAAGTCTTCCATTATCATATAGTTTCTTTGAGGAATATTTGGGTTGGCAACACAGTCACATGGAACATGCCCAAGAGTTTCTTTAGGCCATGTACTGAGTGGCACAATTGTAAAGGGAATGTTTATCTCCAGATTCACTTCATAATAAACATTTTTTCCTAATGGTTACACCAATTTATGATCCTACTAACAATATATAAATTTGCATTGTTCCTCCAACTTGCAAACACTTGATATTGCTGATTTGTTAAATTTGCATAGTAAATAGAATGAATGCGTTCTCCTTTTGGTCTCATTGTAAATATAGCCTCTTGGAAGGCTACAATTAGGCATATTTTTTACTCTTTTCCATGAAATGCCATTCATTTACACACTTACTTTATAAGATTATTTTATTTCTCCCTTTAAAATATTTTTTGTGATTTCTTCATGTTCTCTGGATACTAATGTTTGCACTACATGCATTGAAAATGTATTAACCAAGTTTTTTGTTGACTATTCATTTTCTTGATTAGCCTTTTCAATGACAAATAAGAACTTTAGTAACATCAAAGTAAGTCTCTGTTTTAATTTATCGTATGTGGTGTTTACCACTATTTTTACTGTCTAGAAATTTTTCTTTTTGATTCATGTAAACTTGTTTTTCATGTTTTGTTTCTTAATCTAAATATAATCATTTTTAAATATATTTATAAAGTAGATATCCTTATTGTTATCCTCAATGTTAAAGCCCATTGACTTCATATAATTTACCTAAGTAGTATTATATTTGACACAGATTTGCTCACATTTATAAACATTTAATGAGGAGAAAGAAAACCCATTTCTTTGAAGGAGAGTTAAAGTGACGTAGATAGGTATGGAAAACCAAGCAAACTCACCAAGATGGCAGCTACTTGTCCCTAGAGGAAACTGCATAGAGAAATGGTGGGAAGGCATAGGAGCAGATTTCTAAACAGGACCAATAGGGTAAAAGGATGACCCAGGAGCCATATCAAATACCCAAACCAGAGCCTATTTAAGAGACTCGTATCATAGGCCTTTGCACCCTGAAAGGTGAAGCTGTTACTGTCTCAGTTTGGTCTTCTGTCTTTCCTGAATTTTCTGTGCAATCCCCTAGACAACCATCAACCGACATATTATATAGCAACTCTTTTCTAGTTCATTTCCATCACCGGGGTAGTATGAAATTGTCTAAGCTTTTACAGTTTTCTACATTTTAATGTTTTAGTAGTAATATTGTCTCCTCTGATTCTTTTACAAGATAACCTTGAGTATCCTTTACCTTTGTTCCTTCATATAAATTTTAATAGTCTGAAACAATATTTGCCTGTTTAATTGAATTTACCTCTACATCTCTGTTTGTATAGAGTTATTTTCTCAATAATACAAACTCATTATCTGTGTGGTATTCAAGTCTGCTAATAAGTACCAGAACATAGATAGCAACTAATATTGATGCTAAAATAATAAGGATTAAAATCGCATGAGAGGAATTGCCATGGTCATCACAGGACATACATGATCAATATCATTTCTCATACTGTCCAGAAGAAAGATAATTGTGGTTTCTTTTAAAGAATAATCTATGTTTCACATAGATTATTTACATCTTTACATTAATTTTCAATTTATTCAAAAGGCTTAGTTCTCTTGTTTGCTGGATCTAAATCTTTAAAATATTCTTTTATATGCACAGTAAGTGGTCCTCTACAGCTTTAGTTAGTAGTGGTCTCCCCTGTTTTTTGTTGTCAGGTTTGTCTTTGACGATGTACTCCAGGCTGGCCTGGGAATAGCAATCCTCTTGCCTGCCTCTTCCAGCTACTGGGATTAGAAGTGTGGGCCACCATGTCTTGATCCATAGGTAAGATTTTTTAAAATTAATGTTTAGTTTTAATTGTTCATTTTACATCCCAATTGTGGCCCCCCTCCCTCATAACCTCTTACTCCCATCCTCCCTCCCTCTCCCCTAGTCCTCAGAAAAGGGAGTCCTCCTCCCTTAACCACTGACCCCAGCCTATCAAGTCTCATCTGAACTGTCTGAATCCTCTTCCTCTGTAACCTGACAAGGCCACCCCACCAGGGGGGAAGTGCTCATTTTTAAGCATCAAAAGGTATACAATGTAAAACAAATAAAAATTACTAATAGGAAAACCTTACTATAATGATTTAGATTGACTGAGCATTTTATCAGTTGTGATAGAATTATGAAAAAAATTGGACGGCGGGTGAAAGAAATTGTGTGGTGGTTTCAATAGGAGTGGTCCCCATGGCCTTATGTGTTTGAATGGTTGGCCCAGAAGGAATTGCACTATTAGGAGGTGTTGTGTTGTTGGAGCTGGTGTGGCGCTGCTGGAGAAAATGTGTGATTGTGGAGGCTGGCTCTGAGGTCTCGGAAGCTCAAGCCAATTTCTTTTTGCTGATGGTAGATTACGATGTAGAGCTCTCAGCTCCTCCTCCAGCACCATGTCTGCCTGCACTCTGCCCTGCGTCCTACCATGATGGTAATGAACTAAACCTCTGAAACAGAAGCCAGCCTCAGTGAAATGTTTTCCTTTATAAGAGTTGCCATAGTCATGGTGTCTCTTCACAGCCATAGAAACCCTAAGACAGAAGTCATTCATCTGACCAACAGGAAATATTTGTTGAGTGGAAAGCAGCACATGGTGAGCCTGAAGAATGGGTGTTATTTCAGAGCTATCCTGTTCTTTTAGGGTGACCCACAGTGTAATTCCAATCATGTAATTTTCCACCATGTAAATAAGGCTGGATCTGACTGGTGAATATTACATTCTGGTGGAGGCTGGGTTCACATGTTAACAACTCTGAAGTACCAGGTCTTATTGTCTGAGAAGTTAAGGGATATGTTTCAAAGGCAACAGTGAGTGTAAGTAATGTAGCAAAGCCTGAGGACAAGTATTATAGACCCAGCTATAGTGAAGACTTTCTCCAATAATAATGAAGGGTAATATTAAACAAAATAAAATATTATATACATAAATCCATAAAATTTAGTTTTGATGGAAGACTTGGGCACCTATAAGGGATTTTATGACAGTTGAAAATACTTTGTGTACTTGGATACAAATCAGGTTTGGTATAAACATTAACTATAAAAATAAACAGTTCATATGTTTATAGATTTACTTATAGAGAATTCACCCTTGGTATTCTTTTATAAAATTTAAGTCTTTAATTGCCCCTTTTATATTTTGAGTATGTTCTGAAGAACAGAGAGGTATTTTTTAGAGGCTGATTATCAATGTAGTATCCAATAAGAGCTGAGAGGGCCCTTTACAGTTTCGATAGAGCTGGGTACTAGAAACTGCCTTTGTAGGTTTTTGAAGAGCCCAGAGCTTCTATCTGAAGCCTATTAGGGTGAGGATACTGATTGGTTCTGGTGGAAATGTATTTAGTGATATGCTTAATATTTTACTTTTGACATTTTCTTCTCATTGTGTAAGGCCATTAGGTGGCCAAAATTAACTTTTTTTAAAAAAAATTGTGAAGGTCTACAAAAGACTCTTTATGCTTTATTATTCTGCAGTTATGTAAGTGAATGCTTCTGTTTTTTAAATGTTCACAAAGCTGTCTACGAAGATGAGTCAAGTCAAGGTTTAATTGGCTATTATAAGCACGGAAGACATTTCCTCAGCAACAGACCTTCTTTGTAGATTGTAGTGGTTAGTGCCCAAATACTGCATCTCTATGGCCACTCAGATGAGAGGACAAGTGACTTGTTAGAGTTTTATGGACCTTTTAGAGATGTCAAAACGACCCCTGGGGCGTGGCTGATCTAAGGCTGGGGAATAAATATTCATCATCCTTTAGCATTTTTGTCCTCATTAACCTTGACTTCCAAGTATGGCTGTTGAACAGCGAAAAGATCAGCTAAATGAGTTTGAAAGAATAAATAGTGGTTTGAGATGTTGCTATGGAATAACATAGCCTTGACAAATACGTTTTGAAATAAACCTTGACTATAAAGAATCAGTTTCCTAAATAGTTAAACCTAAGAAACATATTTTTAAAATAATAATTATATTGATGAAATATAAAATCTGTGTTTTTAAGCCAAGTCTTGTAAATGTTGTGAAGAACATATCAGTCACTCAGTATGTTAATGAAAACCCAAGGAGTTGTACTTGAAACAGAAAATATGAACATTAAATTAACCATATAACATTAAAAGGCAAGTTTCTTGTTTTCAGATGAATCATCAGATACAATCTTCTATACATTGGAAATCCTAAAGATTTTACCAAAACACTCTAAGTGCTGATAATACATTTGGCAAAGGGGAAGGATAGAAAATTAACATGCAAGGTGGGCCTGGTGGCACAAATCTTTAGTCAGAGCCCTGTGGAACAGAGGCAGGCAGATCTCTGTGAGTTCAAGGTCACCTTGGTCTACAAAGTGATTTCAACAGCCATAGTTTCTGTTACACAGAGAAACCCTGTGTCACAAACAACAAAATACAAAAAAAAAGAAAGAAAGAAAGAAAGAAAGAAAAAGAAAGAAAGAAAGAGAGAGAGAGAGAAAGAAAGAAAGAAAGAAAGAAAGAAAAGAAAAGAAAAGGAGCATAAAAAAATCAGTGGCTTTTCTTTTTTTTTTTTATTTCAATAAGTTTTTTATTTTTATTTTTATTTTTTTTAATTAATTTATTCATATTACATCTTGATTGTTAGCCCTTCCCCTGTTTCCTCCCATTCCTCCCTCCCTCCCACTTCCCCCCTTCTCCCCTCCCCTATGTCTGTGATTGAGGGAGACTTCTTCCCCCTATGTATGCTCTAAGATTATTGAGTCTCTTCTTGGTAACTTGCTATCCTTCTTCTGAGTGCCACCAGGCCTCCCCATCCAGGGGACATGGTCAGAAAAGGGGCACCAGAGTTCACGTGAGAATCAGATCTCACTCTCCACTCAACAGTGGAGAATATCGTGTTCGTCGGCTAGGTCTTGGTAGTGGCTTTTCTATATAACAATGACAAACATATTAAAATATAAGTCAGGGGAAAAAACTGCATACACAGTGCACATAGGCACACATGGGGGAGAGAGATAGAGAAAGACAGAGAAAGAGACTCAGATATGTAGATATGAATCTAAACAAATAAATTCAAGACATTACACTGAAAATTTTAAGACACTGAACAAAGAAACCAAGGAAGACATTATAATATAAAAAGAAATCCTATATTCAAGGACTGTAAGAATTAATATTGTGAAAATATACAACCTATCAAAAACAATATACAGCTCCACTGTAATCATCATCATGATTCCAGAGACTTTTTCACAGACATGGAAAAGAATAAATTTATATATAGTCACAAGACCAAGGATAGCTCAAGCAATCCTGAATAAAAAAAAAAGTATTGTAGTAGATTTCATCATACTTGTTGCTGTTAATTTAACAGTGTGGCCTAATAATATTTAGTATCAGGCCTATAATTATTATTATGGCAGTATAACCCACTAGCATTCAACAAGACAACAGACACTTATATTTTAAAATAGTCTTTTTTAACCTGGGGCAGGGCATATATTAATCCCCTAAACTATTTCCCATAGTGGAGCAGGCATCTCACGCCATCTGCTTCTAATAATTTCTATCAAGCTACCTCTCATGCATAATCCCATATACTTGCTCATGTTCTTCATCTGGGCCAAATCTTTGTTCTAGTGTCCGCGTGTAGTTTTTGTATTATCTTCATATCTGTTTTGTAAAAGAAAATAGGAAATTGAACTTAATCTTACTGGAAGATTTTATCCATTAATACCACTATCATCTCTTTTTTGTTTTGTTTTGAAATACTTTATTTTTTCCTTTCTTTCATATATATATATATATATATATTATTACACATATGTACAAAAAACTACATACAACAAGAAGAACCATGGAACAATCTCTCAAAAACTATTCCTTTGATGAGATTTTAAATAATTAATTCATTGATATAAAGTTTTTGAAGACAGCATTCAAGTTGGATTGGCCACGTTTATAAATATATTCCTCCTTGGTATTAACAAGTTTCTTCTCTTTTCCTTGGTCATTATAACCAGATGATCATAATTGGCAATTTTTTCCAACATGGCTTTTAGATTTATTGCTTTCTTATTTTAAATTTCTTTTTAAGTGATCTGTGCACTTCTTTCTTTTTTATATATACTTTAGGGATTATGTGGGTTTTTTTCTCAGTATTACGGTTAGATTTTTAACTCATTACACTTCAGCTTTTTAAAAAATCACTATAGTTAAAACTTTCTAAATATATCCTTAATTGTATTTCGTAGACATTGACATTATTCATCTAAGGAATCTATATATTAAAATCCTTTATAACTCAGTTTTGACATGTAAGTTAAGTGGAAAATGTACTTTCTGAAAATGTACACATCTCTACTTTCTTGTTTTTTTTTTTTTTCTTAATTTGTTTCTCACAGTGAGTCTGTCTGAATCACATTTTAAGCACTGATTATTTTGCAATTTTCTGTAATCACTTGTGATTATTTTGTGGTTCAGTAATGGGTAACTTTCAGTGGTAATTTATACCTGGCTAAAAATATTGTTTTCTTTCTTTCTTTCTTTCTTTTTTTCTTTCTTTCTTTTTTTTTTTTTTTTTTTTTTGGTAAATATCAGCAATGGGATTATTCATAGATCCACTAGAGTAGAGTCTAAAAAACCAAAAGTCTTTTTGTTTGCAAAGAGCAATGTTGACAACATTTATAGAAATGTTTAATTTATCCTGACTCTTTAAGACCCAAAGTGATTATTTACTTAAACTATGCCAAAATAAACCAAGACTAATAGTATCTAAAACAACAAAGGCAATACACAGTTCTGTATCATCAGATAAGGTTTGGTTTAATTCCAATTTGTACAGAGTCCATTGAGCACATTAAAGGGAGACCTGAGAAATGTACAAGTTGAGGTTCAGTTGAATCACTGTACATGAAATCAGGCCACTCTATGTTTGCTAGCTGTAATATGTAAAGCTACAATTTATCCTCCCACAGAGACAAACAGGGAGTCCTAATTCTTTTTGGAAACTATATTTCTTTCTCTTTTGAAAATGTCTGTGTACATACATGTGTGTAATGTAAGCACACCTATGCATAGTTTGTTTCTGTAAGAGTGGGTGTGCACGTCCCACAACATGCTTTCGGAAGTCAGAGGACAACCTCGGGTGGTGGACTTCCCTTTCACTTGTTTGAGACAAGGCTTCTCTTTTGTGGTTCACTGCTGTATATGCCAGGCTAGCTGGCCTGTGAGCTTCTGACGGTTCTCCTGTCTCTGCCTCACATATCACAGTAGAATCACTGACAGAAAGGTGCATCTGACTACTCCTGGCCTAACATACACTTTGGGAATCCATACTCAGGTCCTCACACTTGCTCATCAAGCACTTTACTCCGTGAGTCATTCCCGATGCCATATGATCATATTCTAAAGGAGTGGCTTTCAAGTTCTTGTAGATGATGCTTTTCAGTTAGAAGAGAAACACACTCAAACCATAAAGCCCCTTTTAAAGAAAAGGAGGACAGAGATCCATGCAGGCTGTTGCTTAGAGCAAACTACAGTGTCCTGGCAACATCAAGCTTTCTCAGGAAGGCATTTAAATAAGACTGGCTGTCCTAATGAAAGAGCTTGTTATGCTACAAGCAATGTTACAGTCTAGTCATTGGTTAGTACAGCAATCTAACTAAACAGTTAACAGTTAGGAACTTTGTAGTGCTCAGTAGTGACCTGAGTGCTGGTTCTGGTGTGTCATCTTTATTTGGAAGCTCTGACAACTGATCTTGATTATCAACTTGATAGGATTTAGACCAGTCTAGGAGACAAACTTCTGGGTATACTTGTGAGGGCATTTTCAGATAGATTTAACTGAGCTAGAGAGGATCCCTTTGAATGTGGGTGATGCCATTTAATGGTCCCAAACTGAATAAAAAGAGAAAACATGAACAGGACACCATTGCTCTTGTCTTTTTGTTTGCATCCTGACCACAGACACAAGGTGATGGGCTGCCTAATGCTACTGTTCCCATAATGAGATCTGACTCTCAAAGTATGGGACGAAATAACCCCCTTAAGACTCTCCTTATCAGGTGTTTTGTTATGTTAGTGAGTAAAGTTAACTAACAGGGTCAGTACAAAGAAATTGTGTGCATGCTACCTTTAAGGAAGCGAGGACCTTGGAGGGGACCTAAATTTATGAATTTTAGACCAAATACTAGGGCTATAGCAGAGATAGTACCCAAAATATAAATCCTTGCTTTCTAATGCAAATACAATATTAAGCTCTGCCCAAGTAATGACAGCCACTGACAATGTTAACAGATAACTACAAAAGAAAGATATCTGTAAATTTTCCTCAAATTCATCATCATAGAATTTTCAGTTCTCTCATTCTTAGCAAAGGTTGCCAACGATGCTTACTCACAAAGTCCAGGCTGTACAGACACCAGGATATACTAGTTATGCTCCACAGAAAGAGCTGGTCTTGTCAGTTGGGACAGGAGTCCTGTTCACAGGATTAGCTATGTACCAGCCTCCTATAGTTAAACATGAGTAGATAACATAGAACCATAGGACTCCAGTTGTGATCACTCGTTTCCCTCTGGCTTCTCCACAAGTGGATCATTCTCTCAGCTTTAACCCTTCACCAGGACAATGGGATGGAGGGGTTGAGGTTGAGGGTAACCCATCACCAGGACAATGGGATGGAGGGGTAGAGGTTGAGGGTAACCCTTTTTTCTCCTTGTTTCTCTGGAGTGAGTCTTCTCTACACCGTTTGCACCTTTTACTGTCAAAATGAGAAAGCTTTAGTCAGGAATGAGAGTTTTAAAATTTTATTTTATTTTTCATTAATTTATTTTTGTTACATCTCAATGGTTATCCCATCCCTTATATCTTCCCATTTTTCCCTCCCTCCCATTTTTAAACAAAGTTCAGTGATACAACACATTTTTTGCATAGCTAAAATTAATTACTTAAACACTTAAATTAATAAAGTCAGATTTTATATTAGCATTTCTTTTTATGTCATTTTCAATGTGTGTTTTTCTCTCAGGACAATAATATAATAAATGCAAATTCAAGAAAAATGCATAAACTTAAACAAGAAGCCCAGAAGTGTTCACAGTGAATAATGATTAAGACAAGGAAATTATAACTTCGTGGTGAAAGCAAAACCAGTACTTTATGAATATAATTATAATCAACAGAAATTTTATTGTATTAATAAAAAGGCAAAATTTTCAGAATCTATACTTCTAATAGTAATAAATAGATAACTATACTTAAAAATGTTTCAGCTTCACGGTATTGCTCCAGGCTACAATTCACTAATTGAAAGTTCTTTATTCAATTGAATTTTTAAGTTGCATTTTTATATTTAAAAAGTCTTAAAACAATTGAAGTTTTTTTTTTTACATTTTAATGTTTCTACTTTGCATTCATGGCACTAATGTTTAAAACAAATACTCTAATATGGTGAGGATTTCTAATGTAAATAATAAAAAGTATTTAATCATGTTTTCTAAAATGCAACAGCTTCATTACATCTAAGACTCCCTATGTATTCCCTGGGAATTAATAAACTGAATGGTGTTACCTGCTTTTCTTTATTCTAAATGGTTTACTCAGTTGTTAAGAACATATACATCAGGGGGTACTGATGGTTCTTGGCATGGCAGTTCGAGACTTTATAATAGATTTGGTGGAAAGCATGAATCATTTTTTTCATTTCTGAATCAGAGTAATTTTATTAAACTTAGTGATAATATTTAAATTGCTGTTATGTTTTAAGAAAAACTTTAGAGCTATATATAGACACTTCAAGACAGTACTCAAGCATTCACCAAACAGAAGTATCTTAAGTTTGAAGCAAGTTTAGGATACAAAGACACAGACTCAAAAAATGGCGGAAAAAGTTAAAATTTATCTTAGATTCAAAAGAATGATAATAACAGATATAGGTAATTAAAAGAAGGCATTAAGTTCTTCAGTGTACATGCGTGTTGTTAGAATGAAACCTATATTACCTTAAGCTACTAAATGTTTTAGTGATTTAGTCCAGAATAAGTAATGGTTTAAACTTTTGGCCTGAATCAGAACCAGCTGTGTGGTGACATAGATCTCCCACAAGATGTTATAATCACTAGTATTTTGTGTATGAAAGAGCCAGATACACCTGTAGAAGTGATTAAAACCATGCACATAAAATTATGTAAATTTCATGCTAATCAAAAATCTAAAATTATATGTGCTAAAAAGTCTGTATTTACTTAATCAGATTTACTAGCTGTTCATACACACCTAATGTCTGGTTTGTTTTTCCATTGGCATGTGTGTTTTTGTTTGAGAAGCATGCACTTGTCATTGTTGCTAAACTCTGATGCATTTGGAGAAATTTTTCCTTTCTGTTCTATTTTGACTGAAGTGGTACAAAATAACACATGAGAATGGTGGATGGTAATCACAATTGATAAATTCTGATTGCTGTGTCAGTGGTCTACTTCCTGATTGGCCTTATTCTTTAAATAATTGTCTATGTTCATATTTGTAAGTGTGAGCTGTCTGCTAGATGTGTGCAAGAATAATTTGATAATGTTCATTTTCTCTTTTGTTTAGACTATAAACTAACATGGAGTAATATATTTATGAATTTTCAAAATTTAGGAACAAAATTTAAAGAGACCATTACCAACCATTATTTTATCATTATATTTATGTAAATGCCCTGTCTATTGATTGTTTCAGATTCTTATGAAAAGGACTGAACAAGCCTAATAATGAGAAAATTAGCAAGTCAATGGAAATGATACAGAAATAATTCTTGAATTGATTATAAAAACAGAGTCTCTTTTCTCTTCAGACTTCAACAGAAAGTTTTGGTTCAAATACATTTAAAAATATATTTGGAAGAGAGTGAAAGCATCCATCATAATTGAGAAATAAGAGAAAACTTTCCATAATAAAAATAGGCTAACAGAATGTATGACCCTACAGACAGTATTGAAAGAGAAAAGCATATTTATGACAGTCAGAGATTTTAAAAATCAGTGATGCTAGGATAGCTATTATACAAAGTAGGGTTAAGAAAGCAAATACCAATTCACTGGTATAGAATGTTGTATATAGATGCAAAATAAGTCTAATTCTAGATACAATGGTATAGAATTCAAATGTAAGATTATTCTTCACATACTGTATATATGTATATATATGTTATTATACTCATATAACTCAATATAATTCAAGGTTTACTTCCAATGCTTGAAAGTGCTACAGTAAGCTGTTTAGTAGAAATAGGTTATACAAATTAAATGTTAGTAGATTAAATAATAGTCATGTCAATTGCTAGTCTACTTTTGTCACAAGAATATACATCTTAGGTCCAACGGATAGAAATGACTCTAGAAAGATAAGGAAGGAAAGGTAGACAAAGTCTTGAAGAAACCCAGAGACATGCAGAATATAGCATTTAAAAAATGTTTTTATTACTTTAAAGACTCACTGACAATGAGACAGGTTAACTCCTGGCAACACCCAACCTACCTCAAAAAGGATGATGAGCATCACAGTACATCCTTATAGAGATGGTTTCAAATGTGGCAAACTAGACACTGGGCAAAAGGTCCTCATTTCTATCACAGACAGAATTTTGCCTAAAAAAAAAAGGCGAGCTTGGATGCGGGCAGAGTCAACAGCCAAATTCTGCCAAGAGAAGGTAAGCAAGACCTCAATAGTTCCTGCCTCACAAATATGTCTGTCACATATATTGGGCCAGAAGGCTAAAGAAGATGCCCCAGATTTATAGAGAGTTTTAGGTGACTTCTGGTAGAAAAGTGTCTCTGTCTCTTCTCATTTGGAAAGCTACTAACCTGCACTCCCGGCATAATCAGGTAATCAAGTAGAAGACCAGGTAGCTTAATTTTGCAATGAATCTAATTTGTTTAGGAATTATGATGTTTTTAGGTCTAGATAGGTGTTTGAAGTTGATAATGACAATATGTGATAGAGATTGATTTACATTTAGAAATTTAGATGCTCCAAGGTAGGAAAGATGTCTTCTTCAAAGTTGTCAAATACAAATAGGCAAAACACTAAGAATGTAATATTTATATAATTCCTGATTATGTCATGGTTCTTCTTGCTATAGGTAATCTATTTTATATATGTGTAATAATATAAGTGTATATGTAAAAAATCTTAAAAAGAAAAGCCCTCAATAGAAGAATGGATAAAGAAACTGTGGTACATTTACACTATGGAATACTACTCAGCTATTAAAAACAAGGAATTTCCAAAATTTGTGGACAAATGGATTGAACTAGAAATTGTCATAATGAGTGAGTTCACACAGAAGCAAAAAGAGCTAAATGGTATATACTCACTTATATCGAGACACTAGACCAAGGTGTACGTCCCCATGAAAAACTGTACCTACCAGAATAATGGGTAAGAGGGGAGGACATCCTATTGAAACTTTAGGTGTGAGAAGCCTGGGAGAAAGAGGAAATGGAAGGATCCAGTGGGTCCTGGAAAACTATAGGAGAGTCTGGGCCCTGGGGTCCTCCGCAAACTGTGGCAACAGCCAAGGAAAAAATAGGCAGTAAAAACCTTGAACCCCTACCCGGACTAGCCGATGGACATTCTCCACTGTTGAGTGGAGAAGGAGATCTAACTTTCACACAAACTCTGGTGCCCCATATTTGAACATGTCCCTTGGACGGAGATGCCTGGTGGCACTCAGAGGAAAAATAATAGGTCACCAAGGAGAGACTTGATACCGTATGAGCATATTCAGGGGGAGGAGGTCCCCCTCAGACACAGACTTAGGGGAGGGGAGGGGAGGGGAGTAGGGGGGAAGTGGGAGGAAGGGAGGGATGGGAGGATACATGGGATGGGCTAACAACTGAGATGTAATATGTATAAATTAATAAAAATGTATTAAAAAAAAAGAAAAGCAAAAAATTCATATAAATTAGAAAAGAGATGAAATAATGAGCAAAAACATTATGCCTTTACTTTTGTAACCATGACTTTATAAAAATAAGTTCATATTATACTGATAATTCTATAGTGCATTTATAAAATTTGTACTTCAGTTGTCTATATCCAAGATACATTTTCTTTCAGTCAAATTGAAAAAGCCCAAAAAATGCAGTAACTACCATCACAATTGTGTTGCATTTGAATGTATGAACATATGTATTTAGGTATATATTTATGTATGTTGAAGGTTATGTTTGTTGCAAGTTTTGAGCATGCTAACCTTTATCATCATTTTGGCTCTGTTTTTTGTTTTTTTATCATTTCCAGTACATTTTAAAAATATTTTGTTTCTTTTAGAATTTTGCTTTCAGTAATTCTTAATCTATAGATTCTAATTAGTCTATGATTTTTGTAATGTAATGGTGTCAATACATATAAAATTTTTGTTGGTAGTCTAATAAAAAAGAAAGAAAGAAAATCCCACAAACTATAAAATGATATAAGTTACTATACAGCTCTCAATAATAAATCTGAATATCAGTGGTCCCCTTCAGCAGGGAAAATAACTGACCAAGTAACTGGATTAGAAAATAAGATCCACCTTTTTGGTGTATATAAGAAACACACTTTGCTTGTAATGATGATAGATACCAGCTTAACAGGAAAGGATGGAAAAATTATTGAAAGGAAATGGGACCAGGAAAAAAAGCAGGTGTTACTATTTTAATCTATAATAAAATAGATTTCTAAGTGAATCAGACAATGACTGTCAATTCATTCTGATTACTCCATGAAGAGAACATTATAGTTTTAAACACAGATGCACCAAACTTGTATTCACTTAATTCACAAAACACTTAATATGAGTGTGGATCGAGTCCTGAGTTCAATCCCTAGGGCAGCAAGAAAAAAAATCAAAATGTTAATCTCAATTTAGCTTTTTTGAAGTGTATGTTACTATTCTAATATATTCTATAATCTTTTATGTTTTAATATTTCCTAATTTAACTTAAATATATCAATGATTTTTTTTATTTTTTAAGTAATTTAATCAGATTATATCTCAATTGTTCCTTTGAAATGTGGTCTGGACATGTGCACCCATTTTATTGGTTGTGTGTTCTGTAGGAGATTCTAGCCTGCATACGAGACTGGAAGTGTGAAATTTTGCTGTTTTTCAAGCTTACTTGATTTCAGGTCAGGAAGGTAAAATAAAAATGCCAATCCTTGATATATTTGGTATTATTAATTGGGGAGACTGGAGTGATTCCAGTTCAGACCTAATTGGCATGAGGCAAGGGTCTTGGGAGTGGCATGAGATTTATTCGTGTGTTGTACCCCTCTGTATCTAGGCCTGTAGGAGTTGGACAGGTCATAGATTTAGTCAAACTTAGAAAGATAGCATGCTCTGTGGTCCTGGCCTGGCCTGGGCCTGAGGTAGAGGTGTTAGAAGGGAATTGAATCAGACTCACCAAGAGACTGTGAGAACAGGCCTTCCACCTGGGCCTTGGTTTGCAAGGGCAATGTGGAAGAAGAAGGTCAGGGTCTTGGGTGGGACTCAGCAGGAAGGCTCATATGGGTGTGGCCTCTCTGCCTGGGCTTGTAGGAGACAATGTGGTAGGGAGTAATTGGATCAGTCTCAGGAAGAAGACATTAGGATTTTCCTTCTAGCTGTGCCTGGGCCAGAACCCTGACCTGTCCAGCCCCTACACTTCTTTAAGGACTTGTTTCATTTTCATGAAGTTGTTTTTAATGTCCTTTATTTATGTTTCATCTGTAGTGGAACATTCAGGGCATGCTGTTGTGTGACAGCTTGGCTCTGGTGGTGACATACTGCCTTGGCTGTTGTTGATTGTGTTCTTATGCTAGCCTCCAGGCTTCTGGGTTTGTGGCGATTATAGGTCTAAGTGCTAATACTTCTGAGTTCTTCTTTGATTGATGGCTACTTCGTTTCTTGGTTTTTGTTTCCTCTCTGTTCTTCTGGCTTAGTGCTAGTGGACTAAACCTCTAAACTGTATGACAGCCCCAAATTAAATGTTTTCCTTTCTTAGAGCTGTCATGGCCATGTGTCTCTTCAAGGCAATAAAACCCTAACTAAGACAGTTTACATTGTTTTTAGTAGTTTGCAGAGTACCTTCCTGTACCACAGACACAAGAATGTAGGGATGAGGGTCCTATATAGGCATCAGGTTTCTCTCTCCATGTTCAGTAAGTTATGTGGGTACTTCATAAGTAAGTTTGCACGGTAAAATCTTTTTCCTTGGTGACGACATGGGTTGTTTGGAGATTTCCGTGGGACCCCATTGGCCAACAACGCAATTGGATGTATTCCAGTCCCAATACCTGAAGTTTCATTTGGTGACAAGAGGTGGTCACTTGGGACTCTGTCCCCCTCATTATTTGGAGATTTCCTGAGGACCACCTTCATATAGTGTAAGAAGTTTCTACTGCACTAGGTTTCCATACTGCCCCAGTATCTCTCCTTGGACTGGCCTGGTGACCTGAGGTCAGATCCGCCTATGCTCGACACCCTGGAATCCTCACTGGGCTAGGAAGCCCAGATGCTCGTGTCCTGCAGACCACTGTTCAGCCTGAGACAGAGGACTGGCGTAAAACACTGGCAAGTCTGTGGCTGGCTTAGGAGATCACACCTCCACCCACCTGGGCCTGGGAGACTTCCATAGATGGCCAGGTGATCCAAGGTCAGATCTACCTGTGCTCCCCACCCTAGGGTCTCCCCTGGGCTAGAAGGCCCAGACTCTGGTCCCCTGAAGCCCAAAGTTTAGTCTAAGGCACAGAGTTCGAAAGGCAGAAAGCCGATGCAGCTCGCAGGCAGGCATCTAGACTCGGGGGCATGTGCAGAAGTTTGCAGGGATCCAGGGACTACTCGGTGGACGAGCTGGATAGCCCGAAGCCAGACACAACAGTGCTCCACACAGTGTGGACCCATCTTACCCAGGGCACTCCCGCTCTGGTGGTCTGTAGCTCCCAACCTGCTCCGTCGGCTCAGTCTCGCCAATCAGATGCAGCTGGTGATTGGCATTGCCATCTTGGAGCCTGCCCGCTCCAGTTTTAATCTTAATAGAACTGTATCCAATGAATGAAACTATGTCACTTACCCCCTCAATGGAAACAAACAGCTTCTGCTGGTTCAGCTTCAGTATTTTATTTTTCTAATTTCACTTACCGTGTTGCTCCTTCCAGCCGTGGGAGATCCTCCTGCCTCTTGTACATTGGCTTCTTGTCCACTTGAATAATCATCTGGGGCTGCTTATGCTCTTCCTCAGGTTAAGAGCATAATCAGGTCTCTTGAGTTTGTTTTTCCTTTCAATCAGCTCACAGATGCTTAGTATCTACAGTGTATCCAACACTGTACATGTCCCATGATCCACTTAAACTCCAAATCTTTTTATGACATTAAAATGTGCACAGTAAAAGAAAGAAGAAATTCATCAGGAAGAGAAACACAGATTATTGCAAAGAACTCATGTCCTGAATCGTAGAAGACATGAGGGGGCAGAAAGAAACCTGCCACAGAGATAATCATTAAAATTTGAATAACAACATTCTTTTGGTTTTGAAGATTATTAGCATCTCTAGTACCACTTCTTTTCTTAAATGTTGTCACCGATTAATGATGGAAGGAAATTATGTCAAAAACAATAACTGATGCAGATTGACATTTATTATGAAAAAAATGAGTGCAATCTCATTTCAATTTTGCAAAAAAAAAGTGTAAAAATTCTAAAATTATCACTTGTTCAAGGACAAAACAACTACTCATGCTGAAATTCTAATTTGAATTCAAGCACCTTAGCCCTAAAGTTCATGCTCTTAGTCACTGTGCTCTGTGACACCCTGATGGGAAATTTAATCCAGCAGTTCTGCTCTCATGCTCTCACGCCATCCTGGCCGATCTCAGAGAGACCAATGTATTTGAAATTCTTCTGTATTTTGATAATATCAAGATGACCTCTTTATCCTGGATCCCTCTCTCTTTGGACTTTAAACTCCTTTCAGCTTTTAACTCCTAAGTCAAAGTTCACATCAATTTTGAAGAACCTCGTATTTTTTTCCTTTGAACCCAGCCTTGCATCTTCCTTGTCTGTGAAGTGTCACTTCCATTCATCTATTTCAAGGAGCAAATATAAGATCATCCATGGCCAGGGCATTCTCTTAGTCCCACACCCATCATCACCAGAACACGTCCTAAAGTGTACCAAGTCCACACATCCATTCTTGAACCGTTTTTCTCTGTTCCCACTGCCCTGTTGGTATGGTCTCCTCGTACTCCTTTTACTCTGTTCTCCACCAAGCACAGCCCTAGTTACAAAACCCAAAGGGAACCCTGGAAAATTAGTGTAATGGCATCTCTTTAACATCCTTTGAAGTTTGGACTTCCTGGCTGACTCAGATCTGGACCATGGTACCAAATCTTCCCTCTCTCTGCTCTACTTAACATGTGTCTTTCCTGTACTCCGGACTGATGGCTTCTCTCTTATATGTTTATTCTCCAAAGAGCTACCTGTCTGGGCTTCCACATCCTTCACACCTCTGCTGAATAGCAGGCTTTGCCTAATGCACCAATAAAAGCACACTTTCTCTCCAAACTCTGGCACTACTCAGCTCCCTCCGTTTGCTTAATTTTCTCTATCAGGTAAACTACCACTTGCTGCCCTATGTATTTGCCTGTATCTTCTTAACAAAGGAAATTATCCAGTACATTTCCCTATTACCTCTTCCTAGAACCATCTTGGTTGCTGTTTATTGAATCAATTAACTTATATCTTTAATAAAAATGTGAATGTCCTTATCACAAAATTGTCTCCAGATACAGGTATTTTGATATTACTTATTTTTTACATGAAAAATAACTCACCTGTAGAAAGCAATATTACAGCCAGGTAAGCATTTAAAATAACTTGTTTTTATTCTCTACCAAACAATGTATAGATATTCATTCTTAGCTCTCACAATTTACATAATTAAAATATGATGAAGTTAAATCACACAATACTTTTTCTAAATTTAACAGTGTTCTTATTAATCACTAGTGACTTTACCTGCTGCTGTTCACAGATCCCTGCTCTGGGTTGCCCAGACCTCTAATTATGCTAAAATTACACCAGGGCAGATGTTTCCAGTAGGGACCCATCAGCATAATATGATTTGTGAAAAAGGTTCTCTCCTCCTGGAGTCCTCTGCTTAATATAAAAGAGACAGGCATCATAAAGTTACAGAAATATGAAAAGCCCAGCACAATGATACATTCAGCTTGATGCTCAGTGCTAGCTTTAACCGTCACCAACGCTGTGACTGGAAAAGAGCAGAGATGGCCATTTGGGAGCTGCCCAATTTCTCAGTTTTAAAGCAGAATGGACACTGTGAATCAAAAGAGAAAGGAACTTAACTTCCAAAGAGTTAGTATTCAATGGAAAAATACTTATGGCAATGATGAGATGCTAATATCTAAGATGACTCTTCTTAGAGACTTCTTTTGCATAACTCATTAAAATAGGACTTGTGAAGCCCTCTTCTAGAACTCCTCCTCTAGGCCTGGAGTTAGATATGTATTTCTTCACACAGGTGACAGATAAGCAAAGGACAAATGGATACCTTAAAGTACCTGGATAAAATGAATCACATTAAGAGAAGCAGGAATTAATATTTTCCTCACCATATATTATGAAATTCTGAGCTGAGAGGTCTTGGGATTATGAAATTTTGGGACTTACAATTGACAAATTGGTAAATAGATATTCAAATAGTATGCATGTTTTAAAAACCATCAAATTACTCTTTTCCCCTTGTCTTCCTTTAAAAATTTTCTTAATTAATTTTTTTTTCAGTTTATTCACTTTATATCCCAATTGTAGCCCCTACCTTTGTCTCCTCCTGGCCCTACTCTCCCTCCCTCATCCTCCTCTCTCCTGTTCCTGTCCTCAGAAGGAGGGAGCCCCCTTCTCTGTCATCTGACTCCTGCCAATCAAGTCTCATCTGGACTGCTTGCATCCCCTTCCTCTGTGGCCTGGAAGGCTGCCCTGACAGGGGGAAGTGATCAACAAGTGGGCACCAGAGTTCATGTCAGAGGTATCCCCATATTATGGGTACTTTACATATTATAGGAACCACAAGAAGAATGTGCTGCCTATATACTACATCTGAGCAGGGGGTCTAGGTCTTCACCATGCATGGTCCTTGGTTGCAGCATCAGTCTCTGCAGAACCACCACCACCATCACCCCAGCACAGATTTATTGGCTCCATTGGTCTCCTTGTGGACCTCCTTTCCTCTCCAGGTCATTCTATGCCCCCTACTCTTCCATAAGCTCCCTGAACTCCACCCCAAAGTTCATCTGTGAGTCTCAGTATCTGCTTCGATTCACCATTGGATGGAGTCTTTCAGAGGACCTTTATAGTAAGCTCCCGTCCTGTTCCTTCTCTTCAAACTTTTCTGGTATCTCTTCCAGTTGCCCTCTGAATGAGAATTAAGCATCCTCCCTAGAGTCCTCCTTGGTAGTTAGCTTCTTTGGGTCTGTGTATTGTAGTGTGGCTATCCTGTGCTATGTGGCTAATGTCTGCTTATAAGTCAATGTATACCATGTGTGCTTTCTGGGTCTGGGTTACCCCATACAGGATGAATGTTTCTAATTCTATATGTTTGCCTGCAAATTTCAACATTTCCTTGTTTTTAATAGCTGAATAGTATTCCATTGTGTAAATGTACCACAGTTTCTTTATCCATTCTTCAGCTAAGGGACATCTAGGTTCTCTTAATCTCTAGTAAAGTAATGATGTATCAGAACAAGGAGCTATAGCTGTGTGAAATACGTAAGCATTGGCCTACAAAGGGAACATCATAAGCGTTGCTTCCTCGGAGGAGAACTTTCATCATCATTCACCTTCCATTATTCTCTATCATAGTTTTCTTTTTGCTTCATATATATGTGCATTCAAACACATACACACACACACACACACACACACACACACACACACACACACACACACACACACAGCCATCTACTAAACGCTTGTGTTTTTTATGTAGATTTTCTGCCATGTATTGGGTCATCTTCTTTCTGCCAGTGGGAACAATGGTCACCTTGTATCTTCAATGAAAGAATAGAGATTGGAGTGTGGTTGGTAGTTAGGAGAAATTATAAGAAAATTATCAAGCAAGCTTAGTATCTTGCTTGATAGGAAGGTTCTCTCATTTATCTGGCGGAATGCATATCAAATATTAAATACCCAATGCCTTCAGATTGTTCTCTTACAAAGCATAGTGCAGAAAAAAGAATTTATAAGTGTCTCCCAGAGTTCAACTCTCCTGCTTAACTGACCCTGCATTTCAATCCACGCATTAAGAGAATCTAGCTAAATACAATTCTTTGTGTTTTAAATAGGACACAAAACAAGCATCTACTTTTATCAGCCACAGTTTTAAAATACTTTGTTTTATTTTTTTAGATGGGGATATTTTGTTTGCATATTTGTCTGCGTGTCATATGCATACCTGATTCCCAGAAGAGAGTATCAGATCTCCCAGATCAGGAATTAGAAATGGCTGTGAGCCAGCATGTGGGTGTTAGGAATTGGTTCCAGGTTCTTTATAGGAGCAGCTGGTGCTGCTTACTGCGGAATTCTCTCTCCCACACCTATCAGCCACTGCTCTTAAAAAACAGATTTTATGATTATCAAGGTATATTATTTATATTTATCTTGAACACATATGTCTGGTCACTGAACTCCATTTGTATGAGGACACACAACTGAAAGAAAAATGAGGAACAATTCTGATTCTTGCTTCTTAAAGAGAATTTTGGCTATGAAACAAACAATTGAGGTCACCATGCTAAGCCATATAAGCATCCTTGGAAAGTGCTGTGGAGGAAGGCTGGGCAGCACTGGCTCTTTTTCTGTGCATCCAGATGAAGCGCTGCTCTGGAAGCCACTGAGCTTGTCTGCTTGAATAAATGGAAAGCCTGAATAAAGGAACTCTCACAGGCAAGCTCTTGATGAAATGTTTGTAAGCTGCTTGTGGACACACACAGCTGTTAGAGAGCTAGGCTTCCAAAAGAAATGACAACCGTGCATGTCTCAGGAATATTGGGACAAGGTCTCAGCAGGTGAAGTGGCAGGTGGGAGAGTCAAAAAATTTTCTGTCCTTTAACCACTAAAAGTAAATTTTCTTCTTTCATGACCTATGATGGGATTCAAACGTTGCTTCTAAAGCTGGATTGCTCTTTTTATAAATAATTGTTTTTCAGAAATATATAATGGACATGAAGACATTTTAGCTTGTGTTTAACGAAAAAGACAATGTCACATTAAGGGAAGATGTGTCATGTCAGTTTGCAGGAATAATGTCATATAAAGTTACATCTAAGAGTGAAGTAGAAATATAGTAGTATTGGATGTCACAGAGCTAGTCATGTTCCAAATATTAAATCACTTTGTGAACAGTTTTCTAAAACACTGTGTTGTAAAAACAGAATTTACAAACAGGGGCATCCATGTATTGTGAGAGCCAAAACATACCCATGCGGACATACTTTTGAAATACTATAGTAATGACAAATCAAATCACAGCTTATATGTATGCTATTGGCAAAAACATAAAGAGAAAGATAATTGTCACTTCAGGATAGTGATGCTGTGGGGTTTTGTGCTGTATTTGTTGTCTGATTTCTTAAGCTAGACAGTAGGTTCAAGATGTTTTACTCCCTTAACATCTTTGATCCTGTACTCCTCTCACCAATGGTGATACAGGCTTATTTGACAGATAAAGGGCTTTGGAAAGGGGATGTGTTTATGATTTAATGGTGTGTGTTGGAATGATAGAAACTTATTGGGTAGTATTTTATTGAGTGGGGTGAGACCTTGGAGAAATGCCATTGAGGGTTATATCTTGTCCTTTTTTCTCAGTCTTTCCATTTCTCCTTCCATTCATCCATCTGTCTTACCTGACCTATTTCCTGGCTGGGATGATATAAACAGCTTTGCTTTACCAAACACCATGAACAGAAAGATGGGGCTGATTAATTACATACTTGTAATCTTCAAGCCATTAGCTGAAACCAATCTTTTTTTCTTCTAGATGTATTTTTCCAAGATACATTGACTCAGGGCAATAAACTAAGATACAAGATATTATATTCTTAGAGAAAGATGTTACAACTCTCGGCAAGAAGGAAGAAAGGGAATAGAGAATTCTTTAGCAACAACAAACTAAATCATGAATAAACATAACGTTGAGACCACTCTGATCTTCAGACACAAAAAGCATTATCCTAGATTTCTGTAATTACACTTATAACAATGAAGAGGCATGCTGGGTACATACTGTGTGATACTGGAGTGTCATCAGTTTTTGGCCCTCTGTCATTGCCAGTTTTCATATCAAGCTAACCTATGAATGGATTATGAGAGCAGAATGCAAATCCATGGATCTCTACAGCAGAGTATACATTGCTGAGGGTTTACTTCCATTCATCAAGTTACTATGTTTACAAATCACTTCAGTTACAAACTTGCTTTAATTTTTTTTAGCTCAAGAAATAGGGACAATAGCATTAAGCTTGGCAGTAGAAAGCAGTAGCTCATTTTTCCAAATCATCATCAGCAAGACCTTTTCTTCTATCAAGTTTCTAACTGAGTCATATTCAGAACATCCCTGTTTCTTGAATCTTCTCTCTTTTTAATCATTTTTTTCTTTCTTTTTGCAGCATGTTCAGCAACTTGCTTTTTCATTCATCAGAAAGAGAAAAATGCCCTTGGGGTGGTGGATAAGGCTGTCAGTCTGCCTTTAGATAGCTCGATCTTGCAGAGTGATATGCACATGTGAGGTTCACAATAAATACTGGTGTGTGTGTGAATGGGATATATTTTAAACTTACTGAAAGAAAGCCAAAGCCAAAACAAAGTATTATAGATAATTTAACAGAATAAAATGATCAGAAATGGCTCTTTTTGCATGAAAACTTTTATTTATTTTTAAAAATCAATCTCAAAATCTCATGATTACTAAAATTTTTGAAGGTTAATATCAATCATTTGTATCAAGTATGAAAAGTAACAACTATAAGAATATTTAAAATACAGTTAAAAGAAAGTATATGCAGTTTTTGGAGGCTTGGGTATTAAAGCTATGTAGGCTTAATTTTAGCTCTTTTACTTCCGGACTTTCATTTATGACAAGATATCATTTTAAAGCCATCTTTTCACCTTTCATTAGATACAGCAAAGGGTAAGAGACTATTTCAAAGTGGCTCTGTAGCAAAGTGTCCTTTATATCATTAAGCCAATGGTGAAACAAATAAATTCTAATGTGACAATGCAATTCATAGGTTTTTTTTTCCTTTTGAATAAGCTGCCATTTTATATTATCATTTATTAACTATAACTTCTTGAATAAATGGTAATTTTTACATTTTATGAAAAATTATGTTAGATATGATGGGAATTGGGTTATGAATATAGATGTGGGTTTTTAAACAAATGCTCACAATCTAGGCTTATAATCAAGCCATGAATGAATACTCACAATTACATTTGCTCACATATTACATTTTTCATTAACATAAATTGTGGAACTACCAGAGTGCAACAAACCTGGCATGTAAGGCACGATGCAAGCATTGGCCACAAATAACAAATACCTTACTGAGCACACCACACTCAATATGCCTTGTTTCTTGTGAAACTTGGGAGTTTTTCTCTTTCATATAACTATTTATTTTTCTTGTTCTTTTGCACAACAGTTAATAAACTCACTCATAGTTCTGATGCTGTTTAGGATGACATTGTTGCCTGCTTGTTTTCAATGACAAGGGCCTTTCTCTAAAGTTAGAGAATGCTAGTCAACTTTGCTAAAGCTTAGTCAGTCAGGTCCTATGTCTACAAAAACCTCTCCACAGTACATTTCTTCTCCTAGCAAGATTCAGATGAATAACATATTTAATCTGAATTTTCTGAGAAAGTGACTGATTGATTTCCAAAGTGGTTGTACAAGTTTGCAGTCTTACCAGCAATGGCATAGTTTTCCCCTTTCTCCACATGCTTGCCATCATGTGCTGTCACTTGAGTTTTTGATCTTAGCCTCTCTGAGATAGGTGTAAGATGGAATCTCAGAGTTGTTTTGATTTGCATTTCCCTGATGACTAAGGACATTGAGCACTTGTTTAAGTGTTTCTCAGCCATTTGATATTCCCTTGTTGAGAATTTTCTGTTTAGCTCTGTACCTGATTTTTAAATTGGTTTATTTGGTGTGTTGGTGCTTAATTTCTTGAGTTCTTCATATATTTTGGATATTAGCCCTTTGTCTGTTGTAGGGTTGGTGAACACTTTTTCCAAGTCTCTAGGCTGTTGTTTTATTCTACTGCCAGTGTCCTTTGCCTTACAGAAGCTCTTCAGTTTCATGATGTCTTATTTATTTATTGTTGATCTTAGAGCCTGAGCTGTCAGCGTCCTAGTCAGGAAATTGTCTCCTGTGCCAAAAGTTCAAGGCTCTTTCCTACTTTTTCTTCTGACAGATTTAATGTGTCTGGTTTTATTTTGAGGTCCTTAGTCAACTTGGACTTTGGTTTTGTGTGGGGTGATAAATATGGATCAATTTGCATTTCTCTACGTGTAGACCTCCAGTTAGACCAGCAACATTTGTTGAAGATGCTATCCTTTTTCCATTGTATGGATTTGGCTTCTTTGTCAAAACTCAAGTGTCCGTGGTTGTGTGGGTTTATTTCTAAGTCTTCAATTAAATTTCATTGATTAACCAGCCTATTTGTCAAGACTCAGCTGTATCACTCCCTGGCATATACCTGAAAGATGCTCTACCATACAAGAAGGACATTTGCTCAGCTATGTTCTTAGCAGCTTTATTCATAATGGGCAGAATCTGGAAACAACCTATATGTCCCTCAACCAAAGAATGGATAAAGAAACTGTGGTACATTTACACAATAGAATACTGTTCAGCTATCAAGAACAAGTAAATGTTGAAATTTGTAGCCACATAGGTAGAACTAGAAAAAAATCATCCTGATTGAGGTCACCCAGACCTAGAAAGACATGCATGGTATATACTCACTTATAAGTGCATAATAGGCTAACATATATATCTTCTGAGAGACTCTACCCAGTGAGGAATCAGGACTCACAAACGACTCTGGGCGAAACACTGTGAGTTGTATGGAAGAGTTGGGAAATGGAAGGATGGGGGCACACAGGATGTCAGCAGCTCCATAAGGAGACTATCAAGGCTGGAAGATCTGCTCTCAAGGGGTCCTGCACAAACTGATGCACCAACCAAGGACATTGGAAGCAAAGAACCCTTGTTCAGAGGTAGCCAAAGGACAGCTTATTCTCCACATGGGGAAGTGGGAAAGGGAGAGCTAGGGACTACCTGTTTGTTTGTTTGTTTGTTTCTCAAGACAAGGTTTTTCTGTGTAGCCTTGGCTGTCTTGGACTCACTTTGTAGATAGACCAGGCTGGCCTTGTCAGAGAGTTCCAGCTGCCACTGCCTAGTACTGGGATTATAGATGTGTGCTACCAGGCCCAACATTGGTACCTGGAAACAATTTGGTCATGACCCCTTGGCAGAGAGGCCCTGTGGGAATAAAGACGAAGGGGATGCATGCTATCTAGATGAGACCTAATAGGCTGTGGTCAGATGGTGGCAGATGAGGATCTCACCTCTCAGAGGGTTAGGACAAAGAAATAGGGCAGAACAGGAAGGGAGGGTGGTAACAGGAAGATAAGAGCAAGGGGATAACAATCTGGAGGTAATGTGAATAAATTAAAATAAAAAATTAAAAATACATTACATCTAACTATAAATAAAAAATTTGTGAAATCTGTTGAATTTCTAACTAATTTTGGCTTAACTCCTAAAATAATATTAATTTTGTGTTTGGTTTCGCTAAGCCATAGGACACCCAGTATCGGCTAACCATGTGTCTGTGATATTTCTGGATGAGTTTAGAATTTGAACTGCACTTTCAAGGAAGCAGAATGTTCTCCCTGATGTGTGTGGACCCCATGTAATCAACTAAAGATCTCAATAGAAAAGAAGAGTGAGGAAGTGGAAACATAGCTGCCCTACTGCTTGGTCAGTGAAACAAGACCTCTGCTCTCAGATGGGATCTACAGACTTGTTCTCCTGATTCTAAGACAGAAAGATGCAGACTGCCCTACACTGCAAGGCTTTCTGGCATCCAAGCTTGTAGGAAGTAAGACTTCTCAGCCTCCCTAATCTTGTAACCCATTTCTTCATTTTAATTTTTGCTTTCCCCCAGAAAACTTGATGAACACAACTCATAAACCTCAAACTGTAGAGACAGTTCATGTTCCTCCTCTCTGCCTCATGGCTTAATACAGTGATACTGAAAAAACTCAACTTCTTTCAAAGGCTGATGTGTGACATCTTTCATATGATAATATGAACACACATCAAACTATAACACTGTTTCTGTTATTCCAGGAAATGGCAGTTATATACTGGTGGCATGAACCGTTTCAGAAGAACAATTAAGCAGGTTGTGGCTTCTGCATCCCTTTCGCTGTCTCCATCTCTGACTATCTACCTCTGTTCTTCAGATACCCCTGCTTTCTCTCTTGTTATGATTGAGACAGATAGACCTTCCTTCCTCTATGATCACTTGCACTTGCTGCCTTACTGCAAAGCTAACTCACCTTTTTAAATTCTTCATTTACAAAAGTTTTATTTTTATCATCATCATCATAATAGTTATTATTGTTGTTATTATTATTATTATTATTATTAGTAGTAGTAGTAGTAGTAGTAGTAGTAGTAGTAGTAGTCAGGGAACTTCAGTAATATAAAAACTACTGTGTGTGTTTGTGTGTGTATACTCATATACCTGTAAATAGGGACCCATGAAGATTCTTAGTATGCTTCTAGTTCAAGTTTAAAGTCTTTGAACGAAAATAGTCAACAGAGAAAGTGCTACTGGGAATAATAATCCACTTAGTTTCAGGAAGAGCCAATGTTCAGGTTAAGTCTACAGCCAGGAACACAAGTATAAACAAGCAAAAGAAGCACAGTATTGCTTTCGTTGCCCTTCTACTTTTGCCTGTAGTAGGTTGGATGAAGTCGTCCATAGTAAATATGGCAATTTGCTTCATTTGTTGTCTATATTCAAATAGTGGCATCCAGAAACACCTTCAGCAATACTCAGACATGTCTTCCCAAATGCCTGTATTCTCAAACTACAGACACAAAGTTAACAGGCACATCTCAGTTCAAACACCCACTCAGGGAAATCTTTCCTCTGTGGTTTGACTTTACCCATTTTCTCCCCTTACATCACTTGGGAGTACATATTTAAATAGTCATTTTCCAGGTCTCTTATCATTTATCCAAATAGGAAATTCCAATGACAAAATACTAAGTGTCAAAAGCCTAATGCCAAAGGCCACACAGAATGTGATTCTCATTAACCAGTGATGGCTAATTTCTGTATTACAGAAATAGATATGGGGTGAAATAAAACATAATAAAATTGGTATTTCATCTCTATGGTGATGTTTCAGGCAATTATGTTTTTCTTAGATGTATTTGTTATAATAAGCTATTCTTATTAACAAAATAGCTAGTAATATTTTTTGCGTCACTACTGCCTCTAAAATGACCTTTCTCAGAGGCACATTTATATGTAACAATACTTAGCAAGCTCATAAAAGGCTACATCTTTGAATAAAAGTGAAATTATGAAGAAAAACAACATCTGACTCAAATAACTAGCTTTTTAAAAACAAATAAGAGGTTTAAAAGGCACAATTATAGTACTAAATTCAGCAAGCATTTTTAGTATGTTTTGAAGAATAAAAAGTGTGATTGCATGAATCATTAAAACAATCAGACATCTAATACTTCATTTGTTGCCTTTGGTTTTATCCATATATACTTACTGAAATGTAGCTAGTTAAAACTTTTAAAGCAAAGAATTACATTTGTACTTAAAAAAATAATATGCCAGGGCATGTGACAACCTGCCTTTACTTCTAGCACTCAGTAGACAGAGGCAAGTGGATCTCTGTGAGTTAAGAGGGAACCTGGTCTCTATATAGCAAATCCCAGGCCAGCCAGGGCTACATATTAAGAATATGTGTCAAAACAAGTAACTAAATAAACAAACAATTAACTAGTATTTTATGACAAGTACGTGGATTAAATTAAGATTTAAAAATATAGAAAAACAAGACTTGGGCTGGAGAGATGGCTCAGTGGTTAAGAGCGCCGCCTGCTCTTCCAGAGGTCTTGAGTTCAATTCCCAGCAACCACATGGTGGCTCACAACCATCTATAATGTGATCTGATGCCCTCTTCTGACCTATAGGTGTACCTGTAGGCAGAGCACTGTATACATAATAATGAATAAATAAATCTTTAAAAAAAAAAGAAAAACAAGACTTTAAGATAATAAAAAATATCTAAATAAGATTATCAGGAAATTAATTTAACGCACTCAGAATTAGAGGTATAAGTTCTCCAGAATTTTAATTCTATCAGCTGAAAACTCAAGCATTTCACTCTCAATTATTGTTTTGTACAGTAAATGCAATAAGAATGCTAATTTGATTTTCAAAATATTTTGTCATGAATAAAATATATTTATGACAAGATGTTACTGAATAGACCATCCTCCCAACTTGATTTATTGGTATTTTCTATTTAAATTTAAGTTAATCTGGTTGATTTTCAGGTATTTTTCCAGTTCTGAGTAACAAAATAAGTATGAGTCTCCAGGCCTTCCTCTCAGTCTCTGACTTCAAGGGCAAGGTGGCCTCACTTCGGTGATGACTGTTGTCGAGGCTGCTGTTGGTGGGAATTGGTGGCAGAGAAGAAATGAAAGGTAACCTTGACCCAAATTCTGAGTTGCCCAGAGGAAGTATCTCAAGACATCAAGTCGGTGATGTGGGTGGGACTTAGCTTTCAAGAGAAATGAGGAAAAGATGAGCTGATGCAGGCTGAGCTAGCAGAGCTGGAGTGAGATTGGACGGTAGCTGATGACTCACATGAAAAAAGGACAAAATGGAAGTAAAAAGAAGACCAGAAAACTGTTTCCGGAGAACCCATAATACTCTGTGTTTTTTTTCCTAAAATAATTCAATAGACATTGTAATGAGTTTGGATGTCTTACAACACATTTGAGAACATTTCATTCATTGATTTATCGTAGTGCTATAATAAAACCAAATCAAGCATTGTACAAGTGAAATATAACTCTCACCAGGATCTGAAACTATTTTTCATATTTACCTAATGTTTTCTGTTTATATCTGGTTCTAGAATGTAAACATTGTAATTGTGATACATCACCTCATACATAGCTCTGGGCCCATTTCCAGACCACTGCCTTTCACTCAAAGGCCAATGAATGAATAAGTGATTTATGCACACCTAAGAAAACATTCTGTCTGCATCCACAAGCCTATTATAACCTCAATGCAGTGAATAGAACCAAACATGTAAAATCAAACAAGGCACAGCTTGTCTATATGCAGCTCCTCCTGACAGACACCAGGAAATAAAAGATGCCACATAATCAATCACAAATAAATACTCAAGTGTGTCAGAAATACTGGCAAGTATCCAAGAAAAGTGAACCCAAATTAAACTCTTCCTTTAAATATCAAGAACGTGATAAAAAAAAAAAAACAGGCTTAGGTTTTCTGACATTTGCCCTTTTGTTTCTTTCACTTGTTTTCAGACAGGGTTTCACTGTGTAGCCTTGGCAGTCTGGGAACTCTCTCTGTAGACCGTACTGGCCTCAAACTCACAGAGAACGAACTGCCTGCCTAAGTGCTGGAATCACAGGCCTGTGCTACCACCACTGCCTGGATATCCTTTTGTGTGTTTAACATGGTATTTTGGGAAAGAAAACAATAAATGTGAAGTTAAGATATTGTGGGGGTAGGGAACACTGCTGACTTTGAAATGCTGCCATCTATGTTTCCCCAGCAAACACTGGATATTATAAGAAATAAAGAATCTGAGGAGACCTGCCTGACCAGACCCTAGTATCATCCAGGTTAGACACACTCACCCTAATTCCCTGCCTGGAGTCCCAACTGAGACACAGGCAGCAGAGGAGAGCTGTGGGCTATCGCCTACGTTCCAGCCTCAGATCCATGGTCCTACCTGCCTCCGCAAGGATTGCTCCTGGGCTCTTGGATCATCCAAATTCTGGCACATGGCTCTACCCACCTTACTAAAGAGGGGTCGGATTACAGGAACATCTGAGCCTAAGTTCTTCCTGCTCTCCTTAGACCTGCCAGACCAGACCCCAGGATCATCCAGACTGCTGTGTCCGTAAGGACACATGGTTCCAGCCTCTGGCTCAGGACTCTACATGACTTCCTGAAGAATACTGCAAGAACCAGAAACACACACCCAACACCAGGAACAACCAGATAATTAAAGGCCAGCATGAAAATACAACCAACAAGAGCAAGGTCAATATGGCAGAACCCATCTATTTTACTACAACAAGCCCTGGTTATCCTGACATAGCTAAAACACAAGAAAATGACCTTAAATCTATTTGTATGAAGATGATAGTAGCCTTTAAAAAGGAAACTTTAAAACCCCTTAAAGAAATACAGGAAAACATAATCAAACAGGAGAATGTAATGAATAAAACTGTTCAAGACCTAAAAATTAGAATAGAAACATTAAAAAAAACATAAACTGAAGGAATCCTGGAGTTGGAAATTTTAGGGAAGAGAAAAAGAACAACAGATGTAAGCATCACCAACAGAATACAGGAAATGAAGGAGAGAATCTTAGAAGATTCAATTGAAGGAATTGATACATAGTCAAAGAAAATGTTGAACCTAAAAAGTTTCTGACACAAAACTTCCAATTAACAACGGACACTATGAAAAGATGAAACCTAAGAATAATAGGAATAGAATAAAAAGAAGATTCCTGGCTCCAAGGACCAGAAAATATTTTCAATAAAAATCATAGAAGAAAGAGATGCCTATAAACTTACAAGAAGCTTACAGAACACCAAACAGATTGGTACAGAAAAGAAGATCCTTCTAATACATAATAATCAAAGCACTACATGTACAGAACAATGAAAGAATATTAATTAAAAGTTGCAAGGGAAAAGGGGCAAGTAACATATAAAGGCAGACATATCAGAATTACATCTGAATTCTCATTAGGGACCCTAAAAGCCAGAATGGCTAGTGTAGACATTTTGCAGACCGTAAGAGCCCAAAGATCTCAACTCAAAATACTATATACAACAAAACTTTCACCCACCATATACGGAGAAAACAAGATATTCCATGACTAACTTTAAAAAATATTCATGCACAAATCTAGCCCTATAGAAGATACGAGGGAAAAAAATCCAACTCAAGGAGGTTAATTACACCTAAGAAAACACAGGGAACAAATAACTCCACTACAGCAAAACCAAAAGGAGAGAAACGCATGTGTGTGCACACACATACCACACAGTACCATCACCACCAACAAAATATCAGAAAATAACAGTCATAGGTCATTAACATCTCTCAATGTCAGTGGACTCAATTCAATAATTAAAAAACAAACAAACAAAGAAAAAACCAACAACCAAACAAACAAACAGGGTAAAGAATGGTTACAAAAACAGGATCCATCATTCTATTGCATACAAGAGTCATACCGTAGCAGAAAATATAGACATTACCTCAGAGTGAAGGGCTGGGAAATGCTTATGGACACGAGAAACAAGATGAATTAGCCATTCTAATAGCTAATAAAATAGACTATCAACCAAAACTAATCAAAAGAGATGATTTTTGATTATCTTTCCCTTACTCATTAAAGGAAAAATCCACCAAGATTACATTTCAGTTCTGAATATCTATGCCACAAGTACAAGAACACTCACATTTGGGGAAAAAAAACTACTAAAACTTAAATCACACACTGACACATCGATTCCCACACATTAATAGTGGGAGACTTCAACATCCCCTTTCACCAATAGATAGGTCAATGAAACAAAAGCTAAACCAAGAGATAATGAAACTAACAGCTACCATTAATCAAATGAACCTAAAAATTATCTATAGAATTTTTACCCAAACACGAAAGAATATACCTTCTTCTCATGACCTCATGGAACGTTAATCAAAACTTGCCATATAGTTAGTCACAAAGCAAGCCTCAAACCAATACCAATTAAAATAAAATAAAATAAAAATAAAAATGAAAAAGAAACTCCTTATTTTTAATAAGATTAGAGCTGGACTTCAAAAACAATAGAGACAACACAAAGCCTACAAACTTCTGGAAATTAAACAGCTCTACTCATTGACCACTGAGTCAGAGAGGGAAAAAAAGAAAGAAATTAAAGAATTCATAAAATGAAGGCACAGCATACCCAAACTTAAGAGACACAAGGAAAATAGTGCTAAGAGGAAAGTCCATAGAACTAAATGCCTTCACAAAGACATTCGAGAGTCCTCAGACTAGCAGCTTAACCGCACTTATGAAAGCTCTAGAGCAAACAGAAGAAAACACACCTAAAGGTAATAAATGGCAGGAAACAGTCAAACTCAGCCTGAAATCAGTAAACTAGAAACCCAGAGAATAATGCAAAGAGCCAACAAAACCAACAGCTTAGTCTTTGAGAAAATCAACAAGATAGACAAACTCTTAGCCAAACTAACTAAAAAGCAGAGAGGTAATATCCAAATCAACAAAATCAGAAATGAAAAGGGGGAGAACAAACATGGAAAAAAAATCCAAAAAATCAATAGGTTCTACTTCAAAAGCCTGTATTGCACAATCTTGGAAAATCTAAATGAAATGGTAAGTGGATAGATTCCACTTGCCAAAAGTTAAATCAAGATCATGTTAACAATGTGAATAGTGTTATAGCCCCTAAAGTAATAGAACTAGTCATTAAAAGCCTCCTACTCACAGGCTGTGGTAGCACATGACATTAATCCTAGTACTCAGAAGGCAGATGCAGGCAGATAAGTGAAAATTTGAGGCTGTTCTGGTCTACAAAGTGAGTCCAGGACAGTCAAGGCTACACAGAGAAACCTTGTCTGAAAAAAAAAAAAAAACAAAGGGAAAAAATGACTCCAAAATAAAAAACAAAAAACAAAAAACTCTCAACAGAGGAATCCCGAATGGTGTAGAAACACTTAAAGAAATGCTCAACAACATTAGTCATCAGGGAAAAGGTAGTCAAAATAACCATGAGATTCCATCTTACACCTATCAGAATGATTAAGATAAAAAATCTAAGTGACAGCACATGCTGGAGAGGATGTAGAGAAAGGGGAACACTTCTCCTATCTCGTGGTATTTTTAAAAATTGGGAATAGAGCTACCTCAAGACCCAGCTATTCCACTCCTGGGTATATATCTGAAAGATGCTCCATCATACCAGAAGGACACTTGTTCAACAATGTCCATAGCAATGTTATTCGTAATGGCCAGACACTGGAAACAGCACAGACATTCCTCAAACGAAGAATGGATAATGAAAATGTGGTACATTTACACAATGTAATACTACTTAGTTTTTAGGAATAAGGAAATCTGAAAATTTGAAAGAAAGTGGGTGGAAATAAAAAAAATCATCCTGAATGAAGAAACCCAAGCCCAAAAAGACATGCATGTATGTACTCACTTATAAGTTCACATTAGTCGTAAAGTACAGGATAACCATGCTATAATCCGCAGACTCGAAGAAGCAAATTACAAGGAGGATCCAAGGGACAATGCTTTAATCTCACTCAAAAAGGGAAATAAAGTAGGTATTGGAGTGGATCTAGGAGGGAACTCGGTAGGAAAGGGGATGGGGGGGGGTGGTGATTAGGAGTAGGGAGAGTTGCTTGAGAAGGCTGAGTGAAAGAATGGAAATCAGAGGTGGAAGGCACCTCTAGGATTTTCCAGAGACTTAGGATGGGGAGGCCACAGGAAGTCTAAGGAGGCCATCATAGCTGGGATGGCTAGCATCAGGGGATAGGGAGCTGGAAGTGCCCATCTCCTGTAGCCAGGCAGGACTTCCAGTGCAGAAATAAGGATATCAATCCACCCACAAACCTTTGACCCAAAATTTGTCCTGCCAACAAGAGTGCAGGGACAAAGATGGAGCAAAGATTGAGGGAATGGTCAACCAGAGCACTTTGTGTCCAAGCAATGCACACGCAAACGATCTGGAATATCCTGAAGCTGAAAATTCAGAAGACAAATAAGTTGAGTAATTCATATAAATTTTTCATATAAAAACATCTCATTTACATAAATTAATATTAAATTTAGACACACATTTAAATAGAACTGTGGTATACTAATGACTCTAAATAAATTTAAGTTTCTGCACAGTGATTGGGACTATAGAAAGGGAGAAAAATATTTCCATCTATTCATTCTAACAGTTGATAAATCACTGGATTCTGTAACTAACTCGAGAATTAAACTCACGAAAAGTGATCAAATCAGTAAATGGACTCATGACCTATTTAGACAGTTCATAAAGGAAAAGAGTGCAGAATGCCACTGAATATTTGAAAAATGTTCAGCATCATTAGTCACCAAAGAAATGCAAATAAAATTTATATTAAAATAACATCTTTCTGTAGTCAGAATGATTAACATCAAGAAAACAAGTGAAAACAAATGCAGGTAAGATTACAGAGAAAAAGGATTCCTTAAACAGCACATATAGAAATGATGCAATCACTGTGGAAAACACTATAGTTTCTTCAAAAGCTAACACTTCAGTTATTATATAATCCAGATGTACTGATTCTGGATATTATGTCCAAAAGTAGCTAAATCAGCAAGCCAAGAGATACTGGAAAATTGATGTTTTGCTGCATGATTTATAGTAGTCAAAAACCTGTAAAGCAAATGTTGTCCATCCATAGATACACAGATAAGAAAAAAACACCATTTACACACAGTGGCATTTTGTTCAATGATAAGGAAAGCAAGTACATAATATGTAGGAAAATGGGAGAAAGTGAGACAGTTTCAAAAGTATATTTCACATTTTCTCTCATGTGTAGAGTCTAGGTTTATGCATAAATACAGACACATATGATACATGAAATTAGAAGGAAAATATGGGAGAATAGAAAAAATGTCTACATGGAGGGCAAGGGGAAAAGACAAGATGATGGGTGTAAAATATTATATATTTTCTCTTGTGTATATGTGATATGAAATCAAAAGAGAGACAGATTAAGAAGAAGGTACCAGGAGGGTTGTTGGTAGGAGCCAGTATATTCATTGTGCAATGATATATCTGCATGAAAATCTCATAACGAAAGAAAATATTATTTCATGTGCTCAATTTTAAAAAATAATAAAGCTCTAACCAAAAAAGTCTAAAGGCTGTAATAGATGTGTGGCCTGAATAACATTTCAGAACCTTATCATTGCCTAATTTTGCTCACTCATAAAATGTGAAGAATTTCTTTAATATACACCACAGTCCATAGCTTTGCATATTAAATTATTGAATATGTTAGTGCTTGAAAACTATTAGATAATAATATTAGATTAAACAGCATGGAATTATCATTTGGACAGAAAAAAGTTCAACTATTCAGTTTTGCATTCAGTTAGACAGTTATCAGTGAAGAAATCAAATGGCTTTTCCTATTTCCTAAATCTGACTCACTTATCATAAATTGGCCTCATCATCCTTGGATGATTAAAAAACTTGCCCAATTATCTGAGCATTGGCAAATTGACCATACTCCAGTGGAAGACCACATATTCTAGAGTATATGGGCAACACTAACAGGACTTGATAGGTGAAAAAGAAAAAGAGGGAGTGCATCTGTGAAGAACTGGGTATAGGCAAAGATGAGCAAAACACATTGTATGAAATTCTCATAGGTTTCTAGGACCCTCTGGATTCTTCTACTTTACCATTCTCCCATGCTTCTCTTATCTAGAGTCCCAATAGGATGTCTTCCCCTCTGTCCCAGTTTCCTGGTAAGTGAAGACTTTCATAAGACAATTTAGGTGTGAGAAGCCTGGGAGAAAGAGGAAATGGAAGGATCCAGTGGGTCCTGGAAAACTACAGGTGAGTCTGGGCCCTGGGGCCCTCCGCAAACTGTGGCAACAGCCAAGGAAAAAATAGGCAGTAAAAACCTTGAACCCCTACCCGGACTAGCCGATGGACATTCTCCACTGTTGAGTGGAGAAGGAGATCTAACTTTCACACAAACTCTGGTGCCCCATATTTGATCATGTCCCTTGGATGGAGATGCCTGGTGGCACTCAGAGGAAAGATAATAGGTCACCAAGGAGAGACTTGATACCGTATGAGCATATTCAGGGGGAGGAGATCCCCCTCAGACACAGACATAGGGGAGGGGAGTAGGGGGGGGAAGTGGGAGGAAGGGAGGGATGGGAGGATACATGGGATGGGCTAACAACTGAGATGTAATATGTATAAATTAATAAAAATGTATTAAAAAAAAAGACATGCCCCTTGGCCTAGTGTGCAGATATAAGTGAGTATATACCATTTGATTGTTTCTGCTTCTGGGTTAACTCACTCATTATGATCATTTCTAGTTCAGTCCATTTGTCCACAAATTTTGGGAATTCCTTGCTTTTAATAGCATTATGATAGGCAGATTTGGACCCAGGGGTCCTGCTCAAACTATGGCACCAGCCAAGGACAATACAGGCTGTTACTTCAAACCCTTACCCAGATCTAGCCAATGAACAGGAAATCCTCCACAGCTGAGTGGAGAGTGAGCTCTGACTTTCACACGAACTCTGGTGCCCCATATTTGATCTTGTTCCCTTGATGGGGAGGCCTTGTGGCACTCAGAGGAAGGATAGCCAGCTACCAAAAAGAGACTTGATACCCTATGAGCATATACAGGGGGAGGAAGTCCTCCTCAGTCACAGTCATAAGGGAAGGGAGGGAAGGAGGAATGGGAGGAAAAAAGGGATGGGATAACCATTGAGATGTAATATGAATAAATAATTTAAAAAATCTTGAGAAAAAGAAATTCTCAAATAACTAGTAGAAATAGTTATTGGCATACCATTTCAAAACTATATGCACATTTCCCTGTAAACTGATTTTTTTCAGGAGTGGATGGGTCTTAATTCACTCATTTGCCATCTGGTTCCCCAAGCAATAGTCAAAAAAATGCATCATAAGATGAAAAACAAGAACCCAGCATAGAAAGATTAAGCTAATTTGAAACAGCCTACAACATAGTGTTATTTACATTCAAAGGCAAAAGTAATATTGGTACTGATGTGGATCTGTCAAGCCAAGTGCTTCAGCATGATCACTACTAAAAGTCTTCTGAGTAATAAAATGCTGAAGTTTAAGTTTCTAGTCAGATAAATGATCAATTAATTCAAAATCTGAGTTGCATAGCTCACCCAGATCTTGTCCCTTTCATCAGATGAATGGGCAGGTAAAATTCTGGCACATTTGGTCACAGCTTCTATGTATTTAAGTTATTACAGAAAAGACATGTGATCTCAGATGCATTCTTAGATCTTAGGAGAGACAGCAATGTTTTCGTATGAAATATAAAGAGTTAGGATTCACATAAAATACTGCGTAAATGGCTTCTGAAATTGAATCAAAGGTAGTTCTGTCTATGAATATAACATTTTGGAATGATAAAATACTTTTCTGTTAATTCATCTTTTGAGGATTTGATCTTTTCCTTATTGACTTATGTATTTGTGTGTGTGTGTGTGTGTGTGTGTGTGTGTGTGTGTGTGTGTGTGTGAGAGAGAGAGAGAGAGAGAGAGAGAGAGAGAGAGAGAGAGAGAGAGAGAGAGAGAGAGAGAGAGAGAGAGAGAGAGAGAGAGAGAGAGAGAGAGGCAGATGGGGTGGAGAGGGAGAGGGAGAGGGACAGGTAGAGGGACAGGGAGAGAGAAAGGGAGCATTCATATGCCATTCAAGTGTGGAGGTCAAAGGATGATCCCAGGACTTGCTTTTCAGGCAATCAAGCTTGGCAACAAGTGCTTTTTACAGGCTGAGCTATCTCCTGGCTCCCTATTCTTTTGTTTTTGTTTTTTGTTTGTTTTTTGTTGTTGTTTTGTTTTGTTTTTCTGAACAACTTTAGTGAATATTGTTTTTCCTATAAAAGTAAGACAATATATTCTTTGGGGCAATAAAATTTTTGGTATTTGCTTCATTGGTTGTGTTCAGTTATCAATCAGACCTTCATTTTTTAAACAAAGTACAAATAGTTAGCTTGTGGGAGTGCAAACTTGTACAACCACTTTGGAAATCAATGTGGTGCTTTCTCAGAAAATTGGGAATAACGATACCTTAAGACCTAGCAATATTACTCCTGGCCATGTACCTGAAAGATGTTCTACCATACAAAAACATCTGCTCAACTATGTTCATGGCAGATTTATTTGAAATAACCAGAGTCTGGAAACAACCTAGATGTCCCTTAACTGAAGAATGGATAAAGAAACAGTGGTACATTTACACAATGGAATAATTCTCAGCTATAGATAGATAGATAGATAGATAGATAGATAGATAGATAGATAGATAGATGGAAATCATGAAATTTGCAGACAAATGTATGAAACTAGAAAATATTTTCCTGAGTGAGGTAACCCAGAACCAGAAAGACACACATGGTGTATATTCACCTGTAAGTGGTTACTAGCCAAACATAGATATCCTCTGAGAGACTCCATTCAGCAGGGGACTGGGACAGATGCTGGAATTTGCAGCTTGACTCTGGGAAGAGTGTTGAAAGTCGTATGGAAGAGTGGGGGCAATGGAAGAACCCAGAGGGTTTAGGAGCCCCACAGGGAAACTATCAAGCCCAAGGGGGTTGGAGGCAAGGGAGCTGGGACTGCCTCTGACATGAACTCTGTTGCCTGCAATTTTATCACTTCTCCTTGGCTTGGAGGCCCAGGGGCACACAGAGGAAAGGGGTATAGGCTGATCAAATGAGATCTGATAGTCTGTGGTCATATGGTGGAGGAGGAGACCCCCTACCACCGTCAGAGAGCTAGGGCTGAAGAGGGAGGGAGGGAGGGTCTGAAAGGGAAGATACAAGAGAGGGGATAACAATTGGCATATAAGATTAATAAATTATAATAAATATATAAATTTTTTAAAAACTTAAAAGATGAAAATTGTTTTTGTTCATAGAAGAATCAGAACACATTTCTTTTATATTTAGTAATTTCTGGGGACGTGTAAAATACATCATTTGGAAAGCAATATTGAGAGTTCTAGGACATGGAAGTGTTAGGTGTGGTAATTTTCTGACAAAGTAGGATTTATTCCATGACATGTTTACATGGACTGTCATTTTAATGTAACTGTTCTGGGTTTGTTTTATAAAAATCAAACTATTTTAAAAGAGCAATGGCCTTTAAAATTATAATCAATTATATGCCATCAACTACATTTCATGCTAATTGCTAGTATTAAATATCTATTTATCTGATTTAACTAGAATTGACTAGTAAGACATAGCCCCCCCCCTCCCCTTAATAAGAAAAGGTAGCTACAATATCTCTGTAGAAAATGCCATATAAAATGAAAGATGGATAATCTCCATGTTAAGAACAAAAGAAGTAGGGCTGCTATGAACATTATTGGTCACTAATATTCTGGAGGATAAAGTACAATACCCTGAGGAAAACAGATGAGAATTACAAGCCATGGAATGGAAGATCATTGACATTAATTTGAGTTGATAAAGAAGGACCTAATAAGCCGTACTTTAAAGAAGAAACTAATGTTTTCCATTAGCAGAGAGGAAGAATAAAAACCTGCAGGCATGCAGACAAATAGGAACATGTGCCCACTTCACAGCAGTCAGGTGTGAAAACCCTTTTGCTATGCATTGAATCTACAGATGGCCTTATGTTATCTCTTGATCTGATGTCCCAGCTGTTGTGTTTTCACTGTAGAAAAGCATAGCAAAGAAGTGAGGAGGAGGAGTTTGCCTCTTCCCATCCAAGGATGCTTTCCTGAGGTAGCATAGGAGGCTTTACATCCCTATCATTGTCAAGACTCATGTCAGATGGTCACGCCTACTATCGATATCACCTAAGAAATGTGGAAGAGCAGCAGTATGACTACATGCAAATTGATATTTTTAATTAAATAACCAGCCCTCGTCCCTTAACAGATGATTCCAGACTATGAAGTCTCCTCAGGACTGCCTACATATTCTTCCTCTGTGGCCAGACAAGGCTCCCTCTCCTGGGTAAGTGATCAAAGAGCAGGCAACAGATGTTGGAGACAGTCCCTAGATGTTGGAGCAGAAGGCCTAGGTTCTCTCCTCGTCTGGTCCTTGGTTAGTGCAACAGTCTCAGCAGACCCCGTGGTTCTAGATTTGTTGGCTCTGTTGGTCTTCTTGGGAAGCTCCTGTGCCCGCCAGGTCCTTCTGTCCCTTTACTCTTCCAAATGACTCCCTGTGCGCTGCCCAAAGTTTGGCTGTGAGTCTCAGCATCTGCTTCAACACCCTGCTGGTGGAGTTTTTCAGAGGACATCTATGGAAGGCCCCTGTCCTGATCCGTCTCTTCAACTACCTTCAGTGTCTGTCCTATTTGCTCTTCTGAATGAGAATTAAGCACACACACCCCCTAGAATGGTCCTTGTTAATTTGCTTTTTTAAGTCTGTAGATTGTAGTTTTGTTATCCTGTGTGTTATGGGTAATATCTTCTTATAGGTGAGTATATATCATATGTGTCTTTCTGGGTATAGGTTACCTCAGTCAGGCCAATCTTTTCCAGATCCATCCATTTTCCTGCAAATTCCATGATACCCTTGTTTTTAATAGTTGAATAGTATTTTATTATATAGATGTACTATTGTTTCTTTACACATTCTTCAGTTGAGGGACATCACAGAACAGCATTAAATTGGAAAGACATTTCTAAAGAAATTCAGCTGAAAAACATGGGATGAAAGCACTGATGTAAAGTCAGCTGGATAAGCACAGAGCATCCAAGGATGAAGGCTGAGTGTATATGCTTTACCTTGGAAAGCAAGTACCAATATTTAGATGAAAACTAAGAAGGCAAGCAATGGGGAAAGTCAAGGACTCTGCTGCAGATCACAGGCAGGAAGGCAATCTTCTCTGCCTTCTCAGAACTGGCTGAGGGACTCTGAGACACTCCACAGGCTTCTCTAAGGCTAGCAACACGAAAGCAGACTCCTAAGATTGTGAGTCCCTTCCAGAGCAGGAAAACCATCTTTTGTTTCTCTTTTGCCTTGTTTAGTGATAGTCATGTAGTAAATATTTAGTGGACAATTGAATAGATTTGTGATCCAAGTCATTATTGCATCCTCTGAATCCTATCTAGTTGGTATCATGGGTCAACTAGTGACCCTACCGTCCATGAGGCTTAGATCTAAGGCTGTGTCTTAGATCTTAGAACCACTATCTCAAACATATTAAATCCATTCAACTATTTCCTCTTCTAAGGCTTCCTATAGGTTACACCTTCCTCATGGTGCTCCCATCCCCCTTAGTGGTAGGAGAAGTTTTAAATAAGAACCCCCAATGACATTCAATGTCTACTGAACACTGTTCTGAGCACAGCTGTACTTGGTCAATGTGCATTCTTCTGGCATATGAAACACTTCACCTTTACACCTGCTGATTCTGCTAGAAAGTCAACACAGGTCTTTCTATCAAGTCTTTCCTAATCCTACAAAGATGATTATCATTGGTCCTCATGAATGCTTTATCTATACTTACTTTTGTAAACAGAAAACAATTGATAGTTAGTCAGTGTAAGAAAGGTTGATAAGAAAGACCCAAAGATAGGTAGTGTCAATTTCCCTGTGGACTTAATTTAATGTTCTTGACAACCAGATTAAAGTAGAGGGGCTCTGTGCCAGTTTTGACTCAACAGCTGAGAGATAACAACTTTCACTTTAGCAGCTTGGAGTCCTAATTGATCCTATAAAATATTTTGTTTCTCTGATATCACCATATTAGCAAGGAGTTGAAACTAGTATATTGAAAGGATATGGAGAAAACCAATACCTCATATATAAGAAATTACAGCTAAGGTAACAGACCTAGCCAATAAATTCTACATTCTCCTGCTTGAAATGCTAGTTCACAGAATATATAAACTTGCAAAAATGGCTATTGTTCTATGCCTCTAAGTGTTTATATTGCCGTGTAACAATAGGTAATCCTAACAGTCATCAACACCCATAGATTTTTTTTTTGTAGCTCTCCTCCTCCTTCATTAGCTCCTATAGACTCCCATTTCCTTCCCATTTCTAAACATCAAGGGCTCAGATTTACAAACTTTCACCTAATGAATTCACTTCCTGAAGACATTTTTGCCAGTATTAAAGCTTTGGTGCCTTTTTAGAAGCTGAGCATGTAGTTCAAGGGGACAGCACTTGTTTACTGTGTGCAGTGCCTAGAACACTACCAAATACATGCACACACACACACACCTACATAATACATACATACGTATACATTAAACACAATTCTTTGGCTTATGATCCCCTGATTTGTTTTAATGTTTTAGTGCCTTCCTTCCTTCCTTCCTTCCTTTCTTCCTTCCTTCCTTCCTTCCTTCTTTCTTTACTGATTAAGTTATTTATTTACTTTCCGTCCTGATTTCAGCTTCTCTCCTCCTACCAGTCACTCCTCCTCACCTCACCCCCATTCTACTCCTCTTCCCTCTCTCCTCAGAGAAGGGGCGTGTCCTCCCAGGGATCTCAAACAGCCTTAGCATATCAAGTTGCAGTAAGACTAGGTGTGAGAAGCCTGGGAGAAAGAGGAAATAGAAGGACCCAGCGGGTCCTGGAAAACTACAGGCGAGTCCGGGCCCTGGGGTCCTCCGCAAACTATGGCAACAGCCAAGGAAAAAATAGGCAGTAAACCTCGAACCCGTACCCGGACTAGCCGATGGACAAGACATTCTCCACTGTTGAGTGGAGAAGGAGATCTAACTTTCACACAAACTCTGGTGCCCCATATTTGAACATGTCCCTTGGATGGAGATGCCTGGTGGCACTCAGAGGAAAGATAATAGGTCACCAAGGAGAGACTTGATACCGTATGAGCATAGACGGCGGGGGGGGGGGGGGGGGGGGGGGGTGGGGGGGGTGGGGGGAGTTCCCCCTCAGACACAGACATAGGGGAGGGGAGGGGAGTAGGGGAGAAGTGGGAGGAAGGGAGGAATGGGAGGATACATGGGATGGGCTAACAACTGAGATGTAATATGAATAAATTAATTTAAAAAAAAAACACTAGGTGCATCTTCTATTAAGGTTAGGCAAGGCATCCCAGTTAGGGAAAAGAGAGTCAAAGGCAGGAAATGTAGTCAGACAGGCCCCGCTGCCACTTTAGGATTTCCACATGAAGACCCAGCTGCAAAACTGCTGCATATGTACAGAGGACCTACATCCTTCTCATGCATGCTATCTGCTTGGCAGTTCAGTCTCTTTGAGCCCCTATGGCCCAATGTTAGTTGATTCTGTAGGTTGTCATCTGGTGTCCTTGACCCCTCGGGCTCCTCCAATCCTTCCTCCCCCTCTTCCACACAGGATTCTCCAAGCTTCACTGAATGTTTGGCTGTGGGTCTCGGCATCAGTTGCCATCAGTTGCTTCGTGAAGCCTCTGATGACTGTTATGCTAGGCTCCTGTCTGCAAGCATAGCCCAATATCATTAATAGTGTCAGGGGTGGGTTCCCTCCATGTGGCGTGTGGCTCAAAATGGGCCAGTCATTGATTGGCCCTTCCCTCACATTCTGTTCCACCTTTTACCCTGACACATCTTTTAGGCAGGACAAATTGTGCAACCAAACCCTCCATTGGCAGTCTTGCCTCATTACAGGTAAGACTGGGAGTCTTAGCTCGGGTCACCCTCATAGAGTCCTAAGAACTTCTATTGTCCTAGGTTTCTAGTTTGTCCCAGAGATGCAATCCCCCATCCTCAAATCCAATTGTCTCTCCCAGCACTCTTTCTCTCCATCCTCTCCTCACGTCATGTCTACTATTCCCATCCCTACCCCCTTTCCCACCCAGTCCCCTCTTTCCATCCACCCTTGATGTCTCATCTATTTCCCCTTCTCAATGATATTCAAGCATTCCCCCCTTAGGCTTTCCTGTTACTTAGCTTCTTTGGGTATATGCATTGTAGCATGGTTATCCTGTGCTTTATGATTAATTTCCACATATAAATAAGTCTGGGTTCCCTCACTCGGGATGATCTTCCCTAGTTCCCTCCATTTGCCTACAAATTTTGTGATGTCATTGTTTTTAATAGATGAGTAATACTCCTTTGTGTGAATGTCCATTTCCTTTGTCCATTCTTTGGTTAAGGGACATCTGTGTTTCTTCCAGTTTCTGGCTATTACAACTAAAGCTGCTGTGAACATAACTGAGCAAATCTCCTCATGCCCAGGTACTCCTAGGTATAGCTTGATCGTGAGGTAGATCTAGTCCCAATTTTCTGAGAAACTGTCAAATGGATTTCCAGAGTGCTTGTACAAGTTTGCACTCCCACCAGAAATGTAGGAATGTTCCTGTTGCTCTACATGCTGGAAACCATGAGCTCTCAGTTGAGTTTCTGATCTTGGCCATTCTGATGGATATAAGATGGGATCTCAGAGTTGTTTTGATTTGCATTTCCCTGATGACTCAGGATGTTGAAATGTTACTGGCATTAAAAACTGACAGGTTGATCAATTAAACTGGAGAACCAGAAGTAAATCCATACACCTATGGAGACTTGAAAGTTGACAAAGAAGCCAAAACTATACAATGCAGTGGAGAGATGGGAGTAAGGAAGCATCTTCAACATTTTTGCTTGTATAACTTGAAATCTGCATATAGAAGAATGTAAGTAGATCCATATTTATCATTCTCATCCTGCACAAAATTTGAGAACAAATGGATCAAAGACTTAAAAAAACAAAAAAACAAAAAAACAAACAAACAAAAAAAACAGAGAAAGTAAATCAGCTAGAAAAAAAGGAGGGAATAGCATTGAATGCATCGGCTCTGGAGACAATTTTTTTCTTTCTTTTTTTTTTTTTTCTTTTTTCTTTTTCTTTTTTTTTTTTTTTTTTTTTTTTTTTTGAGACAGGGTTTCTCTGTGTAGCCTTGGCCATCCTGGACTCACTTTGTAGACCAGGCTGGCCTTGAACTCACAGCGATCCGCCTGCCTCTGCCTCCCGAGTGCTGGGATTGAAGGCGTGCGCCACCGTGCCTGGCTCAATTTCTGAACTAAATACCAACAGCTTATGCATTAAGATCAACAATTAATAAATGTAACCCCTTGAAACTGAAAATGCTTAAGACAAAGAATACAGTCAAAAGGATAAAAAGGCAGCCTACAGAATGGAAAAAGATCTTCAAAATCCGTGTCTGACAAAGGGCTAATATCCAAAAATATATAAAGAAATCAAGAAACTAGACATCAACAAACTAAATAATTCAATCAGAAAATGGGGTACAGTTCTAAACAGATGATTCTCAAGAGAGGAATCTCACATGTCTGAGAAACAGTAAGAAATGTTCAACACTCATAGCTACCAAGGAAATGGCCTCCATAGGCCCATAGAAAATGGCACTAGTAAGACGTGTTGGAGTAAGTGTGTCTCTGGGAGTGGGCTTTGTAGCCATGACCAGTGTAGCAGTCTCTTCCTGATGCCTGTTGATCAAGATGTAGAAATCTCAGCTCTTTCTTCAGCACCATGTTTACCTGTGTGCTACCGTGACAATAATGAACTAAACCTCTGAACTGTAAGCCAGCTCCAGTGAAATGTTTCTCTTCTTTGTAGGAGTTGCCATGGTCATGCTGTCTCTTCACAGCAACAGAACACTAACTAAGACAGTGATCTTACAAAGTACAAGTTTCATCATGCCATCCAGTGGCTACATCTGCTAATGGCTTTTCATTATGCCTCTAGCAATATCTAAAATCTGTATTACAGAGCTGTGTGAAGTAACTTTCTCAGATCTCAGATTTCCCATCTTCATCTTAAGTTACCCTTTTCTTGTTGCTTGACCTTCATACTGTGCCCAGGTAGCTTCAGAGGACACCTGCTTTAGAGTTGGTATTCTTTTCCCTTCTGTATTCTCAATGAGGCATTAACATCTTAGTGAAGATAGAATGACTGCGAGAAGACCCTCCCTGCCAGCCACATTTACAAGCTGGCTCCTGTATTCCTGTAATATCCCAGTCCCGGGTCATGCTCCAATTTCTCTTCCCACATCTTTGAATATTTCTTATTACAGATCGCATATTCAGGAGTATTTATGGTGTTGTAATCAGGTCTGAAAGCCATACCTAAAATTTGCTAAAGACATCCTCTCCTGATGAAAGTCTTTAATCAGATAGTCTGTGAAAATCAATTTTCATAATTTCAAGGGATCAATGGCTCTGGGGTCCATTTCCATGAGTAATGTGTGTGTGATTTGAGTGCTCAAGATTACTGTTGCTGATGGGCTTCTTAAGTAAAGCTTGCTTTGTTTTGATAGGTTCAAAAAAGTGTGGTATTTGACTATCTTGATTACCATTTTGCTGAGTCATTTGGGAGAATGCAGAGTAGTATTCTGAGCTAATCATCTCTCATATTCTAGAAGCAAGTCTGACTGATAATGGAACTGAGCAACAATGTGTTTCCTTGACATGTACTGTCAGGATTGCATTTAAGTGGTAACACAAAGCATATTATATATTCATTAAAAAAAAAAGTCTGACATTGTGCATGTCTCTTTGTACCAGTATCCATTAGCTTTAAACAAAAATGTCTTCTTTATAGGGATTTCATAATATTCACTAGATTCTAAGCCATGGGAAGATTATGACAGCTCCATGACATTAGAACACACTAGCATGTAGTTGTCCCTGCTACAGTGCTCTATCTTAATCATCTCTACATTATCTCTCCTTTTTAATTTATTATAATTAATTCAGATTACCTCCCAAATTTTATCCCCTCTCTTGTATCTTCCCATCCCCACCCTCCCTCCCTCTTCTGCCCTATTCCCCTACTCTAGAGCTCTGACAGAGGGGGACCTCCTCCCCCACCATATGTCCACAGCCTATCAGGTCTCATCCAGATAGCCTGTTTCCCCTTCCTCTGTGTGTCTGCAGGGTATCCCTACCAAGAGGGAGTGATCAAATTGGAGACTCATTCTTCTGGGCTGTAGGAAGAGTGAGGAGTGCCTCTGACATGAACCCTACATTATCTTTAGATCTTTAATTCTATAACAATTTTAAACACCCCCAAAACAGCAACCCTCACTTTCACACCCATCTTTCATGCAGTCTTTCTATTTTGTTATGTATAGCACTCACTAAGTTTTGCACACGGTTCATGAACTTTCAGTCCTGTGGTATTATTTTTTTTCATTTTCAAAGAAAATATACATAATGCTGTATTTCTAAATAAAGCCCTTCCTCAGCTATTCTCTGTGCCCTTTCTCTAAGGTGTATAATTGGATTCTTCAGTCACGTATCTCAAAATATGCAGAGCCAACTAGGCTGGAACAAAATGTAACATTAATAAGTTTAAATGTAACAAGTCTATGCATTCAATAAAATATACAAGAGAAGATGTTTTATCTTCCTTTGCCAGAAAGCCACTTTAGTGCCTCAGACAAATTGCTCAGGGAACATTTTCTACTCTTTCCAGCGTCTTTTAGAGCTGCAGGAAAGTAAAAAGGTACAATTTTGATTGATATCACTCACAATTTGCTTCTTCTTATGCCCTATTTGAGGCTTTCTTAATACGGGTGACTTAATTTCACAAAATACCATTTTATCTCATTGCCGTATACACCTTACCCACGTGAAGTAGCCAGATGGAAGTATAGGAACTCATGAATTATATTGACTTATCATTTTCACTTCTTCAAGCAACGTTGCACAATATTATAAGCAGACATGTTGAAATGTGGCTGCTCAGATTCTCATTTCAGCTCTATCTCTGGCCAGGCATGCATGCTTCAGTTTCTTCATCAGTGATATCAAGAGATGTCACAGGATCACGCTGATGGCTCTATGGGAGATATGGATCAATCTGTGAGATCACAGTCTTATGAAATATCCACTGTGTGTCTACTCCTCAGTGTGGACTCTGAAATGTGACTGCTTAGAGGATGTCATGGTCAGGTTAATTTCTAGATGAGTGATTGAAATCAATGCTACACCAAGGTGGCATAACACAAATCTGTTAGCGATCATTGTCACCAACTATCACTTGGATCCATCACCTCTTGCCTCCAGACCCGTCCCTTCATTTTATTCTTAGTGTAGCACTCAGAAGAACTGCATGAAAGATGAATCAGATCACACCTCCCTTTTGTGCACAGTACAGCGATGCCTTACACAAAACTCAGAGTGAGAACTGATTTCTTAGGTGCCTCATGAGCCCTGCATGGTCAGCCCTTTCTACTCTGGTTTTGTATAGGTTTCCCTCTACCTTGCTCACTCTGTTTCAGCTACACTGGTCTCCTTGTTATATCTCAACCCAATAGCCGTGCTACAGCTATTTTTTTCTTCCTGAGAACATTGTCTTCCAGATATTCCCATTGATGATTTTATAATCACTTCAATTTTGAAAACATATATTTTAATTTAGCCTATCATAACTGCTTCTCATATGTAACTGCTCTGCATTTCTCCTTGTCTGTAAGATCAGCTTCCATACCATCTTTGCACTTACTTTCCACCTGTCCACCTTCCTACAAGAATGAAAGTGCCACAAGAGCAGGTATTTGTTTTGTTTGTGAATATACCCCAAAATGTCAAAACAAAGAGGCTGTAAAGTTGAGAAGGAGCATGTTTGGAAAGTGGTGGAATGAGCAGGAGGGAAAAAGAGGGAAAGCAGGAAAAATATGTAATTAATTTTAATTTAAAAATATGAGACAAATTTCAAGTGTTGTTGGTAAGATACCAGGGGTATAAAGACCACCAACAATAGGATGAAGAACAAATCCAGGCAGATGAGGAATTACCTCAGGACTTAATGGCCGGACTACAGGAAATCATTTACTATGTGATGTTTATTTTTTATGTATTTATGATCTGCATCCTTAGTAAGACAGTAAATACTTTAGAAATAAACACAATAGTATGACTATAATCATATACAATAAGGCAAGAAAAATACTGGATCAAGTGAAAATAGTTAAAAATTTATTTGTATAAATGGAGAGAAAGCATTTGTATAGACAAGTCTTTTTTAAGTAATGAAGAACTTTCTTCCTCCACCCTTTGAGTAAATATAAACAGTATAAAATAGGAGCATACGTTCTCATTTTTAGTATCTCTGGATAATTTATGAATGGTGAGGCTTTAAGATACCATTGAAATTAGAATTAAATGAGAACTCTGGATTTTAGAGAAATGCAGTGTTCTTTCAAAGACCACACAGCCAAGAAGCAAAGGGGCCGAGCATCGTCTTCTGTTCTCCTATACTGTGTGGTCATCCCTGCAACAATTGTTCATGAAGTGGAAATTTAGCATCTCAGACTCTGTCTCTGTAGGCCTGTAACTTGCAAGAACAGGAAAATGTATGAATGGCATTGGCTCAGATTTAAAGTGACAAATAAGGGCATCTTTTATTTCAGGCAGAGAAAACGAAAGGCAGAGAATTTTAATATAGTCTTCTAATTGCCCACAGAAGTACCTGTTGATTCTGAGAAATTCAAATAGGTGTTCAAGCTTAGAAGACAGAGGAGTCAGGAATTGCTATTTTACAATTTACTCAGAAGTGAATTCTCCCAGTATTGTTACCAGGGAAGAATGAGGTAGCCCAGACCCAAAGGTTAATTTGCTACTACTTAAACATAGCCCAAATAGAGTTTTCCTTCCTCTTATGCTAGTAGTCTTGGAGCAAAAGAATTATAAGATTTCTTCTTGTCAAATAGCCATCAATCAATGTCCTGTTATGAGCAGAAAAAAAAAAACAGATATTTCTAATTTCAACCATTTCTAAAGTTTTCTATAACAATAAACTCTAGCATATCAAATCCTTAACTCTAAAATAATAAATTGTGGGTGGCTGTGAAAGTTATTAATATGTTTATTTTCCAGATGATTCATTTAGGAACAAATGCATTAATATGATGGTTTTGAGTCAAAATAACTCATCTCCTAAGTCAGGTTCCAGAACTCCAGGTCTTCCTTTTTGCTAGGCATCCTAACTGGAGAGGTGTTATCTTCTGTATGCATTCAGCCATGTGAACTAACACATACACACACACTTTATGGAGGTGTCTCTTGTAGAAAGCACATAGTGGTTCCACCTGGTCACTCTGTAGCATCATGCCCTCCTCTACCATCCAGCCCAAGCTCTTTTCTTTGACAACATATTCAGGGATGGTTAAAACGTATTGTTAGCTGTTTGGTTTTAGAAAATAAAATGTGAGAGTTTAAGTGTAATTTTGAAAGGTGAGAAAAAATACTTGTATTAATGTTTCTATCTAAATGGTTGTCAGGAGATAGATGTGATGGCACAATCCTGTTATCCCAATGCTAGGGAACTAAAAGAAGGAGGGAAAGGAGTTTCTGTTCACCTTTGTCTGTACTCAGTTCTAGGCCTACTGGAGCTATGTCAAACACCCACGTGTATAAATTAAGTAAAACAAAATGGATGTCAGAGACAGTTGGCTTCAGAAGTCTGAATACTACAATTAAAATCTGGCATATAGTCCCCCAAGAAAAAAAGAGTAACAGAGTAAAAATCCTTGGGCCTGTGAAGTTGAGGAGTCAAAGTGAGTTTTCCCCCAGAGTGAAAGCTATGAAATGAGAAGTAGAATTTTTACTATGAGAAGATAATAAGAGATCAGCTTGTTTATAGCAGAATTGAGTAATTTTCTTCTCGAGGCTTAACCTATATGTTAGTAACTGTCACAAACAAATGCAATGGGGTGGTCTTCAAACAAGCTTTTCATTCTGCATTCTTTACAGTCAAAATAAAGACAGTGGAAGCAAATCCATTGTTACTAAGCAACAATCAAAACATAAACAGATATTTTGTGAAAAATGAGATAAGGCAGTTGACATCAATCCTAAGTAAAATTCTACAGTAGCTTTTTAAAAACATGGCCTTCTGGATATTACATAAAGAAAACATGTTTGTAGGAAGCAGCAGAAAACTCACATATATGACTGATATTTTCCATATCATAGTTTAAATAAGAGGAAGACAATAACTGAAGAGTACTTCCATTTCAACTTGAAAATATCTATTTATCTGAACATGAAAGAACACCAGTAATGGCAAAATTAGGATTCATTAATATTCATAATGAAAAGAACAACAGAAATATTTACATATCTAGCAACTGTCAACTCACAAGGAAATGTGAAACTAACATTTGTTACTCTCCATTTGAAAGACCAAGGATCAACTTAGGAAGTAGACATGGGGAAAATGTGAAAGATTTATTTGGAAAGACAAAGAAGATAGAGGCTATTTTCAAAAATACTGTATTGTTTAGGAGTTGAGGGAAAAACTCTTACTAACATAGAGAAGTGCAGGGGCACGGGGTGGCGGGGGGGGGGAGGGGGAAAAGGAGGAGGGGTAGCAGATAAGACACAGGACCACCATGGTAGTCAAACATTTGAGATTGTCCGTGTTTATGACATGGGATTGATTTTACCCCTTGACTATCAAATGCTTTAAGCTCTAAATAGCTAAAGAAGAGTCATTGACTAAGAAGGTCCTTCTCCTAGGAATAACTAACCTTATGATTAATAATTAATATTCAAAGAGCATCTTCTAAACAGGGAATATAGCTCAGAGGCAGAATACTTGCTTAGCATACATATAACACTGGTTTTGTTGCCAGTGTTCATAGGCACCATCTTTCCCCACAAAACAAGGATGAGCAGTGAGATATGAATTCACCAGAAATAGGAGACATAAGGTGTGTAGCAGATTCAGTCAAGGTATCACTAGAGCAAAGGTAATGTGAGACTAGCAATACTTTGCTTGTCATGCGGCTCATAAAGTTAGTGGTTTTTAAAAATCAACTAAAAATGCAAAATTAGAATGTTTTAGTTTTTTTAAAAATCATTTATAGGAAATTCCTACAAGGAAAACTTTTATCTCTAACTTGGACTTTCCCACAACTTGTTTAATTGGCAAACCAGTAAAGGGAAGTGATCATCTTATCTATTCACTGACAGAAACTGAGACCAACAATTCATAAGAGTCTGCAGCTGGCCCGATATGATCACTAGAGACACATAGAAGAGTACAAAAAGTTGTACTGGAAAAAAACAAGTGGGGCTAGCATTTACCAGAACAATCATTGTGTACATGGGAGAGGAGAGCTTGACCACAGAATTTCACAAAAGACATTGTTGCTGAAATGATAGATTTATAAGAGACAAGTGACTGGATTGCCTTGCATGAATATTTTCATTCAGTGCTCAGCACTGACACCCAGTTAGCAGCATACAAGGATGTGGGGAAACTCAGGGGATTTGACACTATGAGTGCCTGAAAGAGTACGGATGCTGAGACTCATACAATCCATGGAGTGTGACTTCTTTCCGTTCATCTCAGTGGCCCGTAGAAGCAGGGATCACTGGGGAATTCTGATTTGTATATTTGATAAATATAATTGAGGTGAGACAAGGAGGTAAAAACCGAAATGAAAATCAAGACAATGATGGCACTGATAGGTTTCAGCAACTGCTTTGGAGATTCGGTCCCGGGGCTTGACACTTCCTCGGTGTGACAATCAGGTTCACGGCACGCATTTGTGGATGAAAAAGAATCTATGTGAGTGGATTCTGGCAGCCCTAATCCACTTATGTTTGGTTTTTTTGTGTGTGTGCTCTGTGATTTTTTTCTTCAGACTAAAATGTCTGTGCAAAAAATTAATCATTTATGAAGGATGTCTACCAAAGAGACTTCTTTTTAAGATGATTTTAGGAAAATCACACTCCTCAATTTGTATATTTTCTCATGTACCCAATTATATGTATGCAATATGCATTCATTTTAAGCATACTCTTTGATGAATGCTTAACTTTAAACTTTTTGGTTGATTTGGTTCATATGCCCAGTATTCAACATTCTGATTCTCCTACTTTAAAGCATTAGTGAATTTTTTCTAATATTTAGGTGGGCATTATGCATATAATAAGCTACATATATTAAATATCCAGACATCCTCTCAGATTCCTAGAGAAATTCATCTATGCAGTCATCAGTCTAGCTCTAAGCTGACAGGAAGCCCATCCCAGGAAGTACAAATGTGATCCCAAAGTTAAAAAAAAACTTGTAAAATGAAGACTGTGTGTGTGTGTGTGTGTGTGTGTGTGTGTGTGTGTGTGTGTTTGTGTATATGTAGGGGGGGTTGGGAGTGTATTTCCATACACCCACACCCACATATATATTTACATACAAAATATATTTATTTTACATAAAAAATATATATTTACATAAAAAATGTTATAGTTAGATAATTTGTAATAGTATGTCGGTAATTGAATAACATTGATTATTATACAGTGATCATTATTAGGATAAAGAATGGGAGGAAGGGCCTATCAGTACTAAATGTTCATATTCCCTACAAATGCACCTTCAGTGTTTCAGTCTTGCTTCTAAGCAAAAGAGACACTAAAGTCGACACTTTAACCTTACTAAGGTGAAGTCAGGAGATTTGAACAAAGAGTGAACAAATATATGTCAAGTGGTGATAAATGCTACTGTGAAAGATAAAGCAGGGTCACTGGGTAGAGTATAGTGAAGGTGTTAGGAAAATACATCACCTTGGGCATGAAAAGCAAAGTTTAGAAAAATAAGTGCCCTGTTTCCATAGTGCCCAGTGTTCAGAAGGTCAGCTGCGTGTGCTTCTCCTCCCTTACCTTAGCATAGGTCTTTTCTTCTCCCACTTGCCTGGGTTACTTTTGACTCAATCAAGATGATATATTCTCTGCAGGGTTGTGTCCCTTGGCATTTTACCCCATAGAAGACACTTCTGGTAAAAATAGAATTCTCAAACAGCTTCACTTCTATTCATTGTGTCACAAGCATAGTTTTCTTTATACTTCTTTTTTACTTTATGTACATTTTTTCCATTTAAGAGTATCTTTTTCTTTCTTTCCATTTTTTAAGCACATTAATCAGGTTACTGTTTTATGACCTTGTTTATCTTTTCTTGTCATAAAACCATGCTGAGGATCAAATAAAGACACATTTGTGTCTAATACAGCAACAAACAGGTAAAAACCTGCATCTGCTTCCTCTGATTTAGCTAGAAGCATCATTTATTTAATTTTTAAAATGATAAACAAATTATGTTTCTTTTGGACAGATAAATGAATTAATATAAAATTTCAATGGATATTATCAAGTATTTTGCTACATTGATTAAGAAATTATGCCAAAATTAGTGTGCATTTGAAGGCAATTATACAAACATAAAACTAAACTGAACAGCAAATTAATGTAAACTACAAAATAAAATCACAGCAAGAGTTCTCCTATATATGAGCTAGACACCAAGGTTTATGTACAAATCTATGTTTTTAAATGTGACTATAATTTTAATTTGTTTATCTCTCTTCTCACTTTCTCTTTCTCAGTTTTCCTATTCCTCTCAAATGCATGAACCTACACATTCCTGGCTTTTCACTAATTTTCTCCCTCCACCAAGCAAAAGTTATGTGGATTACTGAGCATCCCAAGAGGAAGAGACAAAGTGATAGGTTGGAAACCTTTTCTTAGGTATGTCAGGCTCTTTCTATGATCCAGGTATGTCTCACACTTGGTTATGATGCTTTTAAAGTTGCAAACAAAATGTGTTTCATTGTTAACCTTTTAATAAGCTTATTAGTAATAATAAATAGTAATAATAAATAGTCTACAATTTCATATGCATTCCTGCCTTCTCATGAAAACTCTTTTGGGGGCTTAGCATGACACATTGCATATATTTGATCTACTATAACAATATGTGATGTTGTGAACAATATGTGCGGATCAAGGGCTTCTCAAATAGCCCTTTGATGGCTCTGGTCTTGTACCAGGAGACTGGAGAAAGCAATGTACTGAGATGAAAAGAGATCATAAAAATAAGACTTCCAGATTAGGAAAGTACCAATAAGGTATTTCACTGTTATCTCAGGCTCTCACTAAACTTCTCTGGACCATGTACATCAAGGTCTCAATCTAGCTTCATACCTACAAAGGCCATGGACACCAAGGAATCATATGAGTATCCAGTCCACAAAAAAATTATGGAGACTGATGAATTGGAGATAGCATATTCTTTTGGGAGGCATTTTTGCCTCAGAACATCAAACATGTTAATTAACTACCTGGTCTCTTTGAGCTTTCACAGTCTATGTACTTGCGCACTCAAAATCAACGTGTATCATTTGCTACATAACTATTTTGAGACATGAATTCTGCCTTTAAAGCATATAATTTAGCTAAAGAAAGAAGCTCTTTTTTTTCTCTCCAGGTGACATGTAAAGAGCTGGTTCTTCAAATGACATGGAAACAACACACTAATTACCTCACACAAATTCCTTGGCTCCTTTTATAAAGCTCTGGTCTGGGTCATCAAGTGGTGGCGTAGCTTGTGGAACAGCAGGGAACACCTGCATAAGGGACTGAGAAGAGATTTCTCCAGCAAGATAAATCTTAAGTCTACCAATGAAGCATAGGATCTGGACTGAAATCACAGAGGTAAGGCCCTTCTCTGCTGGGAGACAGAAGCCAGGCCTTCTCTCATTTGCTTTGTTGTTGTTGTTTTGCCTTTTTCTTTATTTTTTAAATTTTTATTAATTTATTCATATTACATCTCAATGGTTATCCCATCCCTTGTTCCTCCCATTCCTCCCTCCCTCCCATTTTCCCCTTATTCCCCTCCCCTATGATTGTGACTGAGGGGGACCTCTTCCCCCTTTATATGCTCATAGGGTATCAAGTCTCTTCTTGGTAGTCTGCTATCCTTCCTCTGAGTGCCACCAGGTCTCCCCATCCAGGGGACTCTCATTTGCTTTTTAGTTGTTGTGGTTAGTGGAGGATTCTTGCTGGGAACATTTGCAGTAGACCTGGAACCCAAAATCATCGAAGTGTTTTCGACACCCTTCGGTGCCAACCTAACATGTGTTTGTGGTATATACATTTCAGTGTTGAAGCTGAAAGCCTTGTACAGATTCTTACCAGTGAACAAATGTTCTCATCTGATCACAACAAAGTAAATTTGTCACCATTGTATTTGCATCGTAGCCCTCTAAGCATCTGTTCCCTCAGACTGTCATCTCTAGTTATCTTTCTTTAGCGAAATCTCTTTCATCAATGTCACCAAATGTTAGAAAATATAGAATGGTCAACCAGTATAGATTCAAATGGATGCCCTTGTGTTAACTAACCAATATTGTGCTTTCAACTTTTCAAGCTTCTTTTCTGTACACTTCAAGCAATTACTCCTTCTAGAATTCCACAGGATAACCTTTGCTGTTCATCAGTGTATATTAAAAAAAATATTGAAGGTTTCAAAGAAAAAGTTGTAGGTATGATTTACAACATCATCTGCATAGTAGTACCACATAAACAATTACAACTTGTTTGTGTCTTTTACTCAATAGTTTATTCATTAATAGTTACCATTTGTAATGTGCTAAGCACTGCTGTATGATTTAGCAAACTGTGAGAAACATGGCAGGCAGGGAATAATCTCTCTCTCTCTCTCTCTCTCTCTCTCTCTCTCTCTCTCTCTCTCATGTTTTGGAGTTTTTGAGACAGGGCTCTCTGTGTAGTCTTGGTTATTCTAGAACTAGCTCTGTATATCAAGCTGGCCTGGAACTCACAGAGATACACCTTCCTCTACCTCCTGCATGCTGAGAATAAAGGTGTGTGCAACCACAACAAAACAGACACTGCCTATCTACTGCAAAGGAGAACTGGCCCATGGCCCATAGATCGAAGACCCAAATTGTATGGTTTCCCATCTGTGATCTTCACTATGTTGACAGGATCTGCCCATGTGTGAGGCTGAATATTGTTAACTCTGGAACACTTTGATCTAGAAGAGAAGAAAACATGATCCCAGAGTAAAGCAATGTCTCTGAAATGTGTCTTTAATGTAAGTAAAACCACCAACATGCCATGGCAGAAAGCATTGCCAGCACAATTCTGGTTCCCAAGAATTAATTTAGTTTTCCTCCATGGTTGTGGGACCGAAACCAAACTAAGCCAAAACAAATAAAACCATACACTTTTGTATCCTTTTCTTAGGATTTTATTTCTGTTTGTTTTTAAAAATAAAATTTGGTAGACTGCAAGCATAAAAAGAATTTTAAAGTAAGCAGCATAGGTTGCAGGAAGTGACAGACTATAGTGACAATGATTCTGGAGATGTCTATGTTATCATCTCACTGCAACAACACACTGGTGACACTGACTTAAATAAAACTAAAGCTCACTTAAATTATTCCTGCTGAATAAATCCACTGGATTGAAAAAAAATATTTTATTGCTTTAATTATTCTAGCAAATGACACCTGGTGCTATATGCATGGCTCAGGATCCTGAGTGCACCAGCATAGCTCCTGAGTTATTAATCATGGATGTCAAGTCTTTTCTGCTAATTAAGCTTAATTGAGCTCTGAGTTATGGAAGCACCATTTACAATGACAAAACTTACCAATGATCTCAAACTAGCAGAGGCAAATAAAGCCTAGGATTAACATCACCTGCTTCTTATGAGCATCAGTGCCTAGAAAATTAAAAAAAAAATCTCCTCCTTTCTATTAAGTTGTAACAATTACATACAATCAAATTAGTAGAAGATACATAATATTTGCATAATAAAATAATTTAGGAGAGTAATTTTTGACACAACATATATGTCCTAATTTTATATTTATTTCAAAGCAATCAGAGTATAACATTTTAAGTAAAAGCATGATGGGTTTTTAAAGATTCAAAATGAAAATCTACCACACACTGGCTAACATGAGCAGGAACTAGTCATGCTTGGAAGCAAATCTTTATTTCATTTATGTGCAATATTAATCCCTGCAATGTTGCAGGATGTCCACCAGAAGCACATTCTTCTGAACGAAGTGGCTTTATTATTCTGCTTGGGGAAACATAGTGCAGTTAGTTCTTAACCTGATAGCCAGCAAGCACTTCAAATGTTCAGTCGGCTATTTACTTAAAAACAAATCGAGATGAAATAAGTATTTTACTGCCAACAAAGAGATGGATTTTAAAACGGCCAGCAGGCTTTGGGTATTAGCAAGCTTTGTCAAATTCATTTCAGACATGCATGGAGGAGTCTGCACTATTTTTTTTCTCTTCATGCTGCAGTTTCTGTCAAGAAGAGAGCTTGGATACCTAGGGGAAGTTTCCTGAGGCACAGGCATGTGGGAATTTTAAAATGGAAAAGACAGACATTTAGTACACCCATAAGAGAAAGGAAATCCCTGATGAATGCTGAGATAAATTTAAAGCAGAGACAACGAGGATATTAGAAAAAAAGTTGAAGGTTTGATAAATTTTGAGAACAATTACAAATATTGGCAAGAGAACTACTGGAAACTGGTTAATATACCTGCATTTAAGGATTTCCATGGCATAAAGAAGGCAAATGGTTCTTTGAAAGGCTAGGCTTGCCTACCCAAGGAATTTCTCTACTGCAAAGGACTAAAGGAAATGCCTTATCCTGGTGGAAAAAAATGAATGACTCTGGCCTGGAAATGCAGACCCCAAAAACACCATGTTCCGGTGAGAAACTGATTTAATGAACTTTTTATAGTAACAGACCATTTGAGCAGAAATTCATAAAATGGCATATTTGCAGATATTTTGAGAGAAACATCAGGTGGGCTGGCCTCAGCAAAGTGTGGTAAAGTGTCTGGGCTGTGATGCTGACAGTTCTTAGCCATTTTGTTCATTTGAATCAAGGGAGTTCATTTGTACAGTGCTTTACCTAATGTCACCAAGACGTACATGGGAGAGCAATAAAATAGCTATCATTTCTTTGTGACTTTTGTGACATTCCAAAACTGAAGTTCTAATCAATCAGCCCTTGTAGTCATAGCTTCTTTCCAGGAATTCTTGTTCACTTGTCTTAGGGACCACTTATTTAAAAAGCATCTGAAGGGTACAAATATGAACATGGAGCCAATGGGTCCACAATATTAGGTAACAGTCGAGCAGGTACTGTACTCACTGTGGCTTATACGGATAGGATTTGTGTATATAAACAGCATTTCTCTAAGCACTTTAAACAGGGGTTTGGATAACAGTTCTGTCAACTAACAACTTTATGGCTATGGGTGCATTACTGAAGATCTCTCAGTGGACTGTCATTTTAGACTTGAACTATCTTGTAAGTCAATGATACTTCTTTGCACCCACTAAGCATTATCTAGTGGAAGAGAAATTTCAGTTTTAGTTATTCTAGTTAATTTAAAAGCAATGTGTGGCTGAGGATTCCATGCTATATAATGCAGTGCAGCCTTGGTTAAGCTTGTCCTCTGACATCACAGTTGCATAAGAAGAAAAAAAAACAGACTCAAAATTTTCAAACCGAAATGAATATATTTGCTCATTTTACTGAAAAAAAATATGACATAAGCAATATAAGGCCTACTTTACTCTGGGCTTTCCACTATTCTGTTATTTTATTTTTTTCCTGTACCCATACTTGTTCTGCATTTTTATATCTGGAGTTTGTCCTTATGCTGATTTCTGCAATGGCCGCGATGTGACTGTTATTAGGAAATGACAGGAGTTATCTCCCACTCATATACATTTAACGGGATAAGAAAGAGAGACTATTGATTTAGAAGTTGGTTAAGGTCCACTGAAGGAAAGCTTCTTCCTCCTGGTCAAAAATAATCGCATCAAGTTCTGAACTAAGCCCTAGGTGAATGAAAGACATCCCGAACTGTCCAAAAGATTAGAACATTGTATGCTATAGTCTCTTATATTGGGAGGTAATCCAACGGTGTGTTTTCAATCACCTGGTGAAGACTGTCTCTCAAGAAAATCGATTTGCCTGCAGACATACTAAGGAAATGGGAGGAATAATCATTCCCTTAATGAGATGGCGCACATCACAGGAGTCCTCCTCTTAGAGTAGTTGCTTATCACTCCTCGCTGCTAAGTGTACCCGTTCTCACGGGTTCTAATCCTAAAAATGTAATGTTTTATTTTCCCTCTTCTATCTCTCCATTGAATACTGACAAAAATTATAATCGTGCTTAACTCAACATGCTGAGCTTCCTTGTTTGTTTTCTCTAAAGACTCCCCCAAATTGCCTCCTTCCTATAATCACTTTCAGCCCACCATTCCCGGCTTTAAGTCAAAAGATGTGATAATTGACCTTTACTCCATTTCCCAGCTTACCTGCCCTGTGGGTTTTCCCTCAAGTCCCAATGAAGCATCCTTCGGCTTCCTTCTGAGTCTGTTTTTAATTGATTATTTTTTCATCCGTGAGGCTAAAAAAAATTACCTAAGTGACCCCTTGTTGCTTATGAGTGTGTTTCTTGCTCAATTTGTTATTTGAAACACAAGGATCCTGGACATCAAGTCACAGGACAACCCAAGTCTCCTCCGGTAACACAATCACTTAACAAAAGACTTGATCTTCACTCTGGTGAGATCAACCTGAAGCAGTCAGTAGAAAAGGATGCTGCTACTTGGTTTGTGCCTTCCTTCCAGCTTATCCCTAAACTAATTGCTGTATTGGAAAAACAATTTTGATTGCTGGTGGAACTTTTAAATTGAACTGTAGCAGGAATGTTCCCTCAAAGGAAAAACAATGGAAATGGTTAGGAAATAGAAAAATGAGGATTGAATCGTCTAATAAAATATTAGAATGTTAATTATTCTAATAATCAAGAAATTGCTGCAATATAGTTACTGATGTTTGTGTATGAAGCATCCGACTGTGTCCTATAAGCTATACCCTTTCTCACTCCCAGACATTGTGCCCTTTGTATACATAGGAACCAACTTGCTTGTTCCAGTATTGCAAGAGAATATATGACAGGACTCTTCAAGCCATTTCCAGCCCTGAAGATCTATTAATTAGAAACACTGTGTAACCTCAGGGCACAGAAATAGCTGAATCAAAGAAGAAATAGCTTGAATGCTTGAATGCAGTGGGTGCCCGAAGCTAACAAGCACTGTGGCTGTTCACTGTGGGGAGCATGGAGGTTGCCTTTCATTGAGTGTAGATGGAAAGACATTCTGTGCTGGTTTCTCAGCCTCAGCTGGGTCTGTTCCTAGCTGCTCTGAACTGATCGCTATCACAATTAGCCAGATGAGCAGATAAAAATCAATTACACGTAACCTTTTAAACTTGAAAGCAGAGAGCCCCACAACTATCATTGAATCATGCTTATATTTCTGAAGCACAGTTTTAATGTGTAGCAATGGTTGGAAAATAATGTTCTAGCGATTTTTTGTAAGACAAGAATTAGAATGAAAGCAATATATGACATTGCTTAATGTCAAACTGCTTGTTATAATGAAATGATGCCAAATAAAATGGCCAACATTACAGCAATGAAACAAACAAAAACATAAAGTAGATTAAAAGCACAAAGAAATATTTTTCATCTGGAGACACAATATTGTAATAACTGTTCATTCTCCTTAAGATCTTAAAGCACCACACATTCTATGAGAAAGTCGCAATGATATTTATTCAACGGAGATAATGAAATCATGGGAGGAGACCTTGTGTCAGATCTACCAATTAGAAAATGGTTGAGCAAGACAGTTGACAGATAGTAAGTGCTACAGAACTGTACTGCTGCCCTGGGCAAAAATGTCCCACCATCTATTATAGGCTAAAAGAAATTCAAAGTAAAACTTTATAATAAATACTGTATTTTGCAAATCTCTTGGGTACCCTGTGCCAAGTACCCTGTGGGCCTTGTGCATGCATTATTTCATTTTATTAATCATAAAGGCAATCCCAGATTGATAGCATCCAATTTGGGTAGAGAGAGAGAGAGAGAGAGAGAGAGAGAGAGAGAGAGAGAGAGAGAAAGAAAGAGAGAGTTTGTGTATGTTAACAGTTTATTTTAAAGCAAGTACATTCTTACAACATGCTTTTTCAATTAAAACTGAAACTAAGGTCACACGATTTTTAAAATTTAATGACAGATACTTCATTGAGTCCATTCCTTGTGGCTAGACAATGAAGGTATCTATTTTCTCTGCAACAAACGAATGCTATAGAAAATACCTTTGCATACATATCCTTATGAACATGCAGTTGTAATTCTTCGAGACTGTTTTCTGCAAATGTAAGCACTGAAAATAATAGGAGGCCATTTACATTTTACACACACTGCCATGCTGCCTGTCAAAACACTGCAACAAACCAAGTCCCCTAACATTTATGCACATCTGACAATATAAATCATTGCTTACCAATTGAAAGACTTACTTTACATTTCTTATTTCTTATGTAGATTTTTATGCGCACCTGCTTTTCTGAAGTGTGCTCACATTTACTTTATCCAACAGATATCTCATTAGGAATATTTTTCTATTGAGTTCATTCTGAATGATTTGTTAGAATGTTTTAATAGGTTGTAGGTATTGATCTTATATGTGATGAGTATAATATAATTATGTTGAACCCAACTCATTATCCTTTGCCTTTTTCTGGGTTTTCTATCTCTTATAAGAGGCTTTTATCACAGAAATATAATCAAATTAAAAATGCTTTTTCAACAATAGTCTTAATAATTTGATGGTGTCTTAAGTAATCTATCTACAATCTTTGAGTTGTTCAAAACAACTTAAGAGTGGGTTGTTCATTTCCTATGTAACTGCCTTCGTTACAAACTGAAAATTTATTTAGAGGAGTCCACATCACACGCTCTGATCTGCACCACTGATTTATCTGGCTGATCGTTCATAGAGGACAGTACATTTGATATTTCCTAAGGAAGAATTTACTCCCTCTACTTACTACCATTACTTCCTCAAGATTTCTCAACTGTTCTTGTCTTTTTCCTTTCTCATTCGCCCACATTCATTCTGATTTTTGATGGAAAGCATGAACTGTATAATTTGGAGAGAACTATAGTCTTACGTTAGACCTCCCTCCTTTAAATCTGTTATATGTCCTTCAGAAAAGATAATGTGATTCACATTCATGTTGTTTTTCACTTTTCTTGTTAGTTTTATTACCTAATTATGTATGTAATTCTGTTGTATAATATCAATGAGTTTATTGTTGTTGTTATATCTTACCATAATAAGCTATTCATTTCCTCAATTTAGTTTCAAACTATCTGCTGCTGGTATGAGAGCAGCTTTTTTTTTCCTGTTTACTTAGCTTATTAGTACTAATAGCTCTTTATTAATATCTTCTTGGACTTTTAAATCAAGTATTATGTCAAAATAACATCAACTTTGTTTTCTTTCAAATATTTAAATGTGTATTGTTTTTTTTTAGCTCTCCTATAGTAACTAGTCTCTACTGTATTATTGAAAAGCACCAGTAACAGGAACATTCTCATCTCTCTCTCAAACATTGCTATTTTCATGAGAATGGTTCTAAGGAATCAATTTATTGAAATCAAAATTCAGATTATGTTCTAATATACAAATGTATATACATCAACATTGAGTGTGTTCTTCTTTGTAATTTTTTGAAGAAAATACAACTACCAAATAAGTTTTATATATACATAACTTTATTAGGAAAATTAATTAATAAATAATAAGATGAGTTTTTTAAATGTATACTGTTTGATTGCTATATATTTTCTCTGATTTTCTAACATAATAAATTTAAACAATATTTCCTAAGCTTAAATTACCTTAATTTGATTATTATACTATATTTCCTAATGAATTACATTTATTCCTATAGGTCATTCCTGGCTGTGGTGTATTATTAGTTTAACAATTATCTAGGTTGGTTTAATTTTATCATATCTTGTTGATGTTTTAAAACTTAGAGAATAAATAAGGTTATAATAATGATTTTTATTTTATTTACTCTACTGGAATATGTGAAGACCTCAATTGCACAGAACAGAATTTACATTTCTCCTAGGTATTTGGAAGGATACTGGCTTTTCATTAATATTAATATTTTTATCTTTCTGTCTTACACTTTCGTACTCAAAATTTTATTCATATATCTCAATCTTTAAATAATGAATTGTAAACTGTTTTTACATTTTAAGTGCTCCATTTTTCTAAACTGCACTTGTAGTTCTTACTAAGTGTATAGTGTGATAGATGCCAAATATTGATGTGATCTTTTTTTTTTTACACAATATACTGTCTTTTGGAGAACTATCCAATCTAAGTCATTCCTTCTAGAATTTCATAGTTTATATTACTTGAATCATTTTTTAGGTATTTCACTTTACAGGAATAGAAATGGATCTACATTACTTGTGATTCTTGGTAGTAGAATCACTGTTACAGCTGTGCTTACAGTTGTGTTGAATAATATCTCTGTGATGCTTACTTATGATTGATTATAAATTATCCAAAAATTAGCCATTTAGAACACAGGAATTTTGGTATAACTAATCTTGTTTATTACTACCACAACTTCTTGGGTACAGAAACTGTCAGTTGGTTTGTGAGGACTTCAGTTCAAGATGTCTAGGATTGATCACAGGAACACAGTGCTAGAATAGAAGTAGGTCACTTCTTTTCTTTTCATGAGTGACATATTATCATTCGCTACATTGTGCTGGTCATAAACCATTGTGGCACAATAGAAATTGGTGTCACTGGGCTTATGTAACTTTTAAAATATTTGGACAATTCTCAATATCCTTGAGAACTTGGTCATTTTACCTGAAAGCTACCTATTTTCAAAGAATACTGTAGTAAATCTTTTACTATTATTTTGAATTTCAAGCCAAACAGCCTTAATATAAACAATGGAAAGCTGTGTGATGACAAATACTTGTAACCCAATGACATGGATGATAGACATAAAAGGATCAGGAAATCAAGGTCATCTTTGACTACACTGTGAACTTCAGGCCAGCCTGAGTCATAAGACCTTGTCCCAAATGATGATGATGATGATGATGATGATGATGATGATGATGATGATGATATCAATAAAAACATGCAAGAAACAAACAAGGAAATAAATAAGGATGTCAATGTGCTTTGAAAATCTTTATAAGTGAAAAGGTATTAAAATATAAGTAAGTCCTTAATAGTTCCTGTGTCATAAATATGTCTGTCGGATATATTGGGCCAGAAGGCTGCAGATGATGCTCCAACATTATAGAGAGTTTTGGGTGATTGTTCAGGCAGCAAGCAGTCTCTGTCATTGTTTCATTTTGGAAGATGCTAACCTGCACTTCTGGTTTACTTGGTTAATCAGGTTTTATTCCTTCTCAAGTCTCTGATGGGTTTGAAGATCAGATAATTTAGTCTTACAATTAAGCTTAGTTGTTTATGAGTTAAGATGTGTAAGGTCCAGATAGATGTTTTAAGGTGACAGAGATGAGATATGATAGATACTGATTTTCATTCAGAACTTTAGACTCATCAAGATACAAAAGATGTTTTCTTCAAGGCTGCAAAATACAAATAACCTAAAGACTATGAATGTAACATTTATATAATTCCTGATTGTTTTGTGGTTCTTCTTGCTGTATGTAGTTTATTTTATTTATGTGTAGTGATATAAGTATATATGTAAAAAAGAAATATAATAAAAAAACTTGCTATAGAAATATCTTATATCTCTATATTGAAAATAAAATTATGGATTCTAAGTTAATTTTCATCAAAACATGTGAATATATATTTAGTTATTTTAGTTTTGTTGGTGGGAAATCTGAAACCAGTTTCTTTGTCTTGTTTTTTGGCAATGATGTCTTCTCTGTGGGTCATCTTTTGTTAGTGCATAGTAGTTACTACATAGACATGGCTTTGTTGTGACAGTCACATACATGAGTAAAATATACTCTATCTCTCCTTCCCTCTGTCCTCAGCCTCTCTTCCTTTATCTCCTCTCTCACTGCCATGCCTTTTGGACCCTATTTTGTTTCTCTTGTTTTGTGTTTGTTTTGTTTGGGGACATAATTTCACTTTATAGCCCTGGCTGACCTGGAACTAACTTTGTAGATAAAGCTGGCCTGCAACTCAGAAATCCATCTGTAGTCACAAATTTTTTGTCAAAAATATAACAATAAAGAATCTACCCATGCCCCCAAATTTAGGAACTTTCTTCTCCCACAGACTACTTTTCCAAATTGCTGGAAAAGTCTGATTCTCTTATGACCAAGAAACAGATGAGGCTTGAGATCCCACAGACTGAACAAACCACATTATGTTTTTAATTTAAAAGAATTCTCTTCTCTTTTTATTTATAAGGAAAATAAAAGTGCACCCTCTCCAGCATAGGTCACTTCAACCTTTGCTTGCAGTCTTGACAATTTTGGTGTTCACAAGGCTCTGGTATACTAATAATGAGTTCAAGTTTAAAGTTAAATATTTGTTATTTTTTTAATATTTCTACATCCGTCTAGGTATTTTAACAATATTTTTAGTTCTTAGAGAAACAATAGAAAGTCCATTGAAGTGTATTTCATTACATGTATAAGTAGAAAATGCAGACAAAGAAAGTGTTTTAGCCAGGCAAGGTGGCATTCTAGCACTGAGAGTCTGGGGTATAGTAAGAGCTAGCCTGTGCTACATCAAAAGATTCTGTCTCAGAAGGAGGTATTGCATTTATTTCCATTTTGGTGAATGAAAACCACATTTAGGATTGTTGTGTTGTGAACTGCATTGCCCATTTTCAGGATACTCCCTTCTGAGAGAAACATGTCCTGTGGCAAAGACTCAGCTCCATGGGTAGACCTCAGCTTTTCCCTTGTCTCTGTGAAAATTCTTGACCCACTTGTTCTTATAAATCACTTGAGGCACAAGTGAAGGGAAATTGGTAAAAAGGAGGAGTGGGTTAAGAAAGCATAACAGACAGGTGAGAAACGTATATGCTTCACCTGTTATGATACTGAAATGGAAGGTCTGGATGGGACAGGTAAATGCAGATATTTAGAAAACCCAGAGTTCACATTTTTTCCCCAAAACATGAATTAAAGGGGTTCTTAGCAATGCTATGTTTTTCTGTGATTGTTCAGGTTTGCAGATGGAAATCTACAGAATGCCGGTATCTTTTAACTTCAGGGGAAATGGCTGCATGAAACCCCCTTTACCACATTCTTCTGATGCAAGCATTTTAAATAACTTCTCAAAGGGCAGCAGTGGACTCTGATTGAATGCCATGGCATTATGAAGTACATCTAACATAAGGTTCTGCTATTGCAGGCTTGTCAATGCTCCTCGGTGCCGCTGCAATCAAATGGAAATCCTGCAAGCTTGGAAGAAATATTCTCCCTCACCCTGATACTCTGTATTAACTGTGGAATTGTACTATTTTCCTCACCATGGCAACAAGATCCACTGAATAGAGTTAGCAACGACCTTCCTTGCACAAGGTGACAGGGAAAAACCAGCAACAAAGAAAAGTGAAGCGAATGAAGGCTTCAGAAAGAGGAGGTAAAGAAAGCATGGGCCCGAACCAGCTGAAGCTCAATGCCCAGTGTCAAGGACAAGTCCCATACAGAAGGTATTTCAGGAGGAAACAGGATGATGGTAAAAACACTTTTAGCTTATTCATGACCGAATCTCAGAGTAGATGGATTTTAATGTTACAGCAGGCAACTAAGAAGTCAATGCAAATAATCACATTTTCCAGAAAAATTAATGTCAGTTAAAACAAAGAAAAAAAAGAAAAGAAAAGAAAGAAAGAAAGGCAAAAGCCTAGAATGACCAGTGATCTTAAAATGGTTCTGAATTACTCACCTGAATCATCTTAAAAGCCGAACAATATTAGTCTCATCGGCACAGATGGTTCTTCTACAAATTTTCTAAGAATCAATGCTGCTTTGGACTATTAAACACTTTAGTTGTATGTTCTTTCCCTAGAAATTAGCTTAAGATATCAGCTGTAAATTGAGATATTCCTTCAATTTACATTGGTCGAAATATTTGAGGCTATTTATCTCCTCACAACATTCTGAGGTAGATGGGAAGTTGTCTCTCAGTAGGATGCAGTATTCCAAGTAAAATTAATCAAAAATGAGGCCAGTGGGTTAGGCTTTCAGGGAAAAAGAACAAAACCACAACAAGAGTTTTATTCTTTAACCTCATGGAAAAAAATCTAGAAATTAATTTTTAAAATCTTAATGTTGTCTAAATCTAACTCAAATCATTTCATTACAACCAGATAGCTTTAAAATGTTTGAATCAAGACAGGAAGTGGTGGTTCACACATTTAATCCCAGCACTTGGAAGGTAGAGGCAAGCAGATCTCTGAGCTGAAGGCCAGCCTGGTCTACAGAACAAGTTACAGGAATACATAGAGAAATCCCATCTTGAAAAACAAAAACCTAAAACAAACAAACAAACAAATAAGTAAATAAAACAAAAACACAAAAAGAAAGAAAAGAAAGCAAAGGAAGAAAAATGTTCAAATCATGTGATTCAAGCTGTGTGAGATTTTTCAATATTTAAAACAGAAAGAAAGAGGAATATTATTCTCTACCTCAAATAAGATAAATAACAAATACTGTGTATTTGTTCTCGAGACCTATGTAGCTTTTGGTATCGTGTTTATTTAAAAGAAAAGTTAATATTTGTGTTCAGAGACCAGATTTAAAATAGTATGAAGATAGAACAGAAAAATACTTTTGGAGGACATTCAGAAAAGGTAATGAAAAGAATACTAACTTAAATATAGCTGTCCTTGAATCTCAGTAACATTAAAGAAATTAATGCAAAATAATAAAAAGTAATAGTACCATTGTGATACTTTAAATGCAAATATTAAATTACTACTTTCAACATTTGGACCAAACACAGTGCACACATTGGATTTAAAAACAGATGTTGCCAGGCTGGTGTTTGGTTTTTCATTTCAGCTTAGGTAAAGAAAATCCGTGGGCATCGATAGGAGCACTTACACATCCCAGGTTCCTTTACAAAGACTTTCTTTACCAGTATTATGTTCATGATTCTGTTCCATAAGCATGTTTATTTTCAATTAAGGTTTTTTTAAACCAAGAAGAGACTTGATACCCTATGAGCATATAAAGGGGGAGGAAGTCCCCCTCAGTCACAGTCACAGGGGAGGGGAGTAAGGGGAAAATGGGAGGGAGGGAGGAATGGGAGGATACAAGGGATGGTATAACAATTGAGATGTAATATGAATAAATTTTTAAAAAATTAAAAATAAAATAAAACTTATCCATGGGTGATGAAGGTATGTAATCACTAATCTTCCAAGGAAACACTTTTAGAGTGCCCAGTTTGCCACACTTAAGGTGAAGAATTCTGTGTTCAGTGTAATAAAGAACTCAGCAGGAAACCAAGGACACAGAAAGTGAGGGGGGACTCAACATATGGGAGATAAACAGAGGGCGACAAGGCAGCCTGAGCCTTGTTTCTGTTTCTTCTATTCGTACACACGGCTGAAAAGAGAGACGAGACCTCCAGCCAAGCCTATGTGGCAAGGAAATGCACCATCATAGGCCAGAGCTCACTTTCTAAGCCCCGGGCAAAGCTCAACCACAGCTGAGCAAGTGAGTATGAGACTGCAATGAGACATTAAGAAGCGGCCACTGGGAAAGCTAGCCTGCTCAGGACATTCCAACTGCAGTGAGTCCTGGAGACTAAGGTATGTCCCCTAATGTCCCGGCACTAGCTTAACAGCAGAGTTTGAAGAGATGGAGAGGGCACTCACTGCACATAGTGGACAGGGTCCTTGGACATCAACCAACAATCAAGAAAAGAACCCACATACACGCCAATGGCTCAGTCTGATGGAGGTATCTCCTGAGATGGTGTTCCCTCCACCCTGGCATGTCACGTTGGCAACAAAGATTAGCAATCGCACCCAGATCTCTCATCTAGGCACCATCTCCTCATCAACGAAGTAAATAAATTTAAGGGGCATCGAGGCCCCTTTCTACTCAAAAGTCTGGAATGTCTTTAGCACTGCTACGGTGTTTGTTAGAGTCCATAGGTTAAGGTGGATTATCCTAGAAAGGCTAAAGGTTAGAAGAAGGTTTGGCCCTGGGCTGGAGAAATGATGGCATGAGAGTTGTGATTAGCAATATGACTCAAGTGACACAATGATATGGATTCCAAGGTCTAAGAGACAGCTCTAAATTTGATAAGGGTTAGATATACCCAGAGGCTATTGACCCTTGTTGTTATACCAGTGGCACAAATATACATATACAAATTTTTTTATTTGTATCATTACAATGCTTAAAAAAATCATATTGGGTTCAAAATAAATTATTCAGCATTATTCATGATGAACAGGATGTTTTGGTTTGTTTCCCTTTAGTGTTCCTATTTTGTGATTTCTCTAAATAGCCATGAACATTCATCCTACAGAGTTTTTATGTCTTTTATCTTGATTTCTCTTAAATAAAATTCTACCACATAAATAGATATAAGAACTGATATTCAACTTTAGGGTTCAGATGTGATTGTTAATATAGTTTGGGTTCCAAGTACACTAAGTAATCCTAGTAGAGGATTCTACAGAGGCCTATAGAGACCTAGTAGGCACGTCAGCCAAATTAATCATATTTAATTAATTAACAGGCATACCTATTGCTATACCAATTAATTATATTATTTTTTTTTCTAGATTGAAGTCCAATATGCTCTCCTGAGGACTTAAAAGCATTATCCTTGCAGCGTCACTTGCCCTTTAGCAATGTCTTCCCTCTGTGCATCCGAATTTTATCCCAGCTGCGGGACTACCTCCTCATACCTTGTAGACAAATAAGAAGGCTGTGAATGCCTTATGCTGTTTGTTTACAGCTGAGGAGTTAGCTTATTAAGATAGGAAGCATCAGAATTTACTCCATTAAATTTCACAGCACTATGCTTAACACAACGGCATGGCTTTTCATATAAAATGGTCAGTTTTTCAGAAATAGATTAAGGTAAACTGATGAACTCTTGAATTAGTGGATTATAACTGAAAGTCACTGGTTGATCCGGTTTGGGTTTATAAATACTGAGAGATTGACTGTACCCATGCCCAGCCATATGTGATTGGAATATCCTATAGAACAGAGAACCAAGAAGAGGAGGTTGTACATGGGACTGTCCAATTCAAAATCACACTGTAGTAGATAAAGAAGTAATATAAATATGATAAGGCCTAGCCTGACCCTGTGTTGGCATTGGAGTTCTTGCCTAGAGGAACAAACAAAAGTAGAAGCTTAAGTTTCCATGGGGACTTAGCAGCATGTGTTTGTGAGCTACAACAGAGTACAGTGATACAATGATTCATTCTCTGTCTCTGTCTCTGTCTCTGTCTCTGTCTCTGTCTCTGTCTCTGTCTCTCTCTCTCTGTCCCTCTCTCTCTCTCTCTCTCTCTCTCTCTCTCTCTCTCTCTCTGTCTCTCTCTCTCTCTGTCTCTCTCTCTCTCCCTCCCTTCCTCCCTAGCTCCTTTCTCCCTCCCTCTCTCCCCCCTCCACTCTCTCAATACCTTTAGGGTTCCTATATGTTGTGAGAGTCCCAGCAGATGGTAGTTCGTACTAATGGGTCAGCCTCATTATCTGGCAGATAGGCTGTGTGGTAGGTTGATTAACAGCTTTCTAAGTATTACCGTACTATAACCCCTAGAAACGGACATTTATCTTAAATATTATCTTAAATAGCAAAGGTTCTCTGCAGTATGACTTAATTCAGTTTCTTGAGTTGGAAGAATGACCCAGATTTTCCTAAAGGATATAAAATGACCAGAAGGGTCTTCACAAGAAAAAAGTGAAAGTATTAGAATCAAGAAAACCTTTGGCAATGAGATAAGGGAAGCAGAGCTGTCAGAGTCGAGACATGCACGTAACCTTAGTAAACTATAAGAGATAAGGGAGCAGTTTCCTCTTGGGACTCCAGGAAGAACGGTCTCTGCCCACACCCCAAGGTTAGGCTTTACATCCTTTCATAGTTCAAAAGTATAAAAAATAAAATAAAATTTTGTGATTTCAGACAATTAAATTGCTAGTAGTGAGTTAATAGCATGAGAAAACTAGTCTCTCTTGTGATAGGCTGCTTGTATAACAATGGTAACAACAGCTTGAGAAAAGTAAATCACAGCATCTTCCCATGATAACTACCTGCAACTCAGAGATGGCCACAATACCTTATTTCTATACACAGAAATGCCTTCATTTTAAATGGCTAAGGCTATGATCATAAGTGCAAGAGCCCTTTTAAATCACAAAGATTTGCAGATGTTCCACTATTCTATAAAACTTACTGGTAATTGAACAAATACCATTAATGTGCTAAGGAAAAAAAAAGAATATGAATTGCTACCTGCACTTTATTATAAAATACGAGGTTGAAGTAAGTTGATCATATTGCCTCATTGACTTGATGCCTACAATGCCCCCAAAATATTTAGGATTTATAAAAATTTTAGATATCAGCCATGAAATCCGTTTTTATATAAGTCATTTATGTGTACCATGCTGCAGCCTGTTTTATTCGTACACTGAAACAATCAGTGACTTCTTGTTTTATGAGCTATAATTTTCCCATTTGTCTTAAGAGTTCCTAAAATAACATTTCAGAAAATAAATTTTATTTCCACTAGTTCCATAAATAATAACTCAAATGGTTTTTTTAAATCTTAACACACTGTCTTCAAAAACCTCAGAGACATGTAGAATATGGCATTTAAAATGTTTTTATTATTTTAAAGATTCACTGACAATGAGACAGGTAAACTCCTGGCAACACCCAGCCTACCTCAAAGAAGATGATGAGCATCAAAAAACCTCATTATGGAGATGGCTTCAAATGTGGCAAACAAGCCACTGAGAAAAATGTTCTCATATCTACAACAGACAGAATTCTGCCTAAAAAAAAAAAAGGGTACACTTGCATGCAGGCAGAGTTGACAGCCAAACTCTGCCAAGACAGAGTAAACACTTCCTCAATAGCTTCTGTCTGTCGGATGTATTGGGACAGTAGTGATTTGTTGAGTTTCCATGAGTTTGTAAGGTTTCTATTTGTTTCTGTTGTTGATATTCATTTTTAGTCCATGGCCATCAAATAGGGATGCAGGGTGTTATTTCAATTTTCTTGTATCTACTGAGATTTTCTTTGTGCCTAATTACATGGCTAATTTTGGAGAAATTTCCATGAGGTGCAGAGAAGATGATACATTATTTTGTGTTTGACTGAAATATTTTATAAATATCTGTGAGGGACATTTGATGTATAATATCAATTAGTTCTAAGATTTCTGTTTAGTTTTTATCCAGGTGACCTGTGTATTGGTTATATTAGAGTATAGAAATCACCTTCTTAGTGTGTGAGGGTTAATATGTGATTTAATCTGTAGTAGTCTTTCTTCTGTGAAGTTGAATGCTCTTGTGTTTGGTTGAATGTCCTTGTGCTGGTTAGTTTTCTGTGAACTTGACACAGCTAGAGTCATCAAATATGGGAAAACTTCAATTGAGAAAAATCCTCCATAAGATACAACTTTATGTTAGCCTGTAGAGCATTTTCTTAATTAGTGATTGATGAGGGAGGGCCAAGCCCATTTCAGGTGGATCCACTCTTGGGCTATTTGACCTAGGTTATATTAGAAATCAGGCTTAGCAAGCCAGTAAGCAGCATCCTCCATGACCTCTTCATCAGCTCCTGCTTCCAGGTTTCTGCCCTGCTTGAGTTCCTTCTCTCAACACTTTTTGATGAAGAATTGTTACAAGGCACTGTGAGTTCAATAAACCTTTTTTCCATAAGTTGATTTGAATCACAATGTTTCATCATAACAGGAGTAACCCTAACTATGACAGTCCTTTGGTGGTTTTTTTTTGGGGGGATGGGTATATAGTGTCCTTTCTATCTATTCTGATTAGTTTTTATTTGAAGTTTATTTTCTCAGATATTAAAATGGTTCTACCAGCTTGTTTCTTAAGTCCATTTGCTTGGAATATCTTTTTCTAACACTGTACCCTGAAGAAATGTTATTCTTGATGTTGAGGTGTAGTTCTCAGATGCAGCAGAGGGATAGATCCTATTTTTGCTCTGTTTTGTTAAACTGTGTCTTTTTATTAAGGAATAGAGAACATTGAAGTTGAGAGGTATCAAGAAGCAGTATTTGGTGATTCCTGTTATTTTGTTAGTGTGTGTGTGTGTGTGTGTGTGTGTGTGTGTGTGTGTGTGTGTGTGTGTGTGTGTGTGCCTGCCTTCTCTTGATTTGTTGGTCTTGATTACTTATTTGTTGTGTTTTCTTGGGAATCGTTACTCTTTAGATTGGAATATTTTTCTACAGCCTTTTGTAATGCTGTATTTGTTGATAGATATTGCATAAGTTTTTTTTAATCATGGAATGTCTTATTTTTTCATCTGTTGTGATTAGAGATATTGCTGGATATAGTAGTCTATCCGGGCATCTGTGATCTCTAAGAGTTTGTAGAACATCTGTCCAGGCCCTTCTAGTTGTTAGAGTCTTCACTGAGATATTGGGTATTATTCTAATAGTCTGTCTTTATATGTTTCTTGGTCCTTTTTCCCTTACAGCTTTTAATATTTGTTATTTGTTCTGTGCACTTATTGTTTGATTATTATATGTCAAAGAGAGTTTCCTTTTTGTCCAGTGTATTTTATGTTCTCTATGTTTCACGTGCCTTGATCAACATCTTCAGATTAGGGAATTTTTCTTCTATGTTTTTTAAAATATTATCATTTTTTAAAATTTCTTCTCCTTCATCTATTCCTATTGTTCTTACATTTGTTCTTTTCATAGTGTCCCATATTTTCTGGATGTTTTGTGCCAGAACATTTTTTTTAAGATTTAACACTGGCTCACTGAGGTATTTATTTCTTCTATTGTGGTTTCAGTGCTTGAAATTGTCTTTTCCACATCTTGTATTTTGTTCAAACCAACTATTCTGACTCAAACTTCTCTCCAAGCTGACTGATTCAAATTTGCTTCTTTCTCAGCCTCTGACTGAATTGCTCTTCTTTGTCTCATATTAACTTTGGCAATTTGTTCTAATCTTCTGGTTCCTTCTCATTCTCCGGCTCATTCTGTTTTCATTTGTGTTTAGCTTATTCTCTCTTCAACCTCTCTCTGTAAAACTCTCCCCATAAAAGCTGCCTGTGTATTCCACTAACTGAACTGTCAAGAGCTCACCTCCACTGTACTGCCTCTCAACTCACTCACAACCTAACTGCCTGAAGAGCACTGACTAGAACTCAGTTCTGCATGCCTCTGTCTCCTTTTTGCTGGCATTAAAGGTGTGTACCACCTTACCTGGATCTCACACTTTTCTTTGCCTGAAACTTGCTCTATACCAAGCTGGCCTTGAACTCATAGACCGAATGCTAGGATTCTGCTTCCGTCTGCCTATCTGTGATGTCATTGCTTACCTTCCATGGGCATGTGGCCCTGCCCAGAGCTATATAAAAGGACAAAGCATCCTCATGGCCCTCTCTCTACTCCCCTTTTCTACTCCCCCTTACTCTTCCTCTCTCTCCCCTCTCTTCCTCTGTCTCTTCCTCTGTCTCTGTCTCCCTATGGGGTACCTCTCCCCCATTTCCTTCTAACCCTATGCTCATTTAATAAATTCCTCTATAACATAATATCTGCTGCCTGGTACTCGATATCTTATTGCCTTATATCTTATTATTATACATAAAACCAACTTGCCTCTGTATCCTGGGATTAAAAGCTTGTCTGTATTCCAGACAGACAACAGAGATGCAGAAGGTCTTTGGATGTGATCTCTTGCCAGAGCAGCCCTGTTCTGAATTAAAATTCCCCTTTTATATTTATTAATTAAATGCAGTAAGGAATGAGGTGATAAGAAGGTACTAGACACCAGATATCATGTTATACGGAGTTTATTAAATGAGCATGGTGGTAGAAGGAAAGGGGAAGGGTACCCCACAGAGAGAAGAAGAAGAGGGAGAGAGAGAGAAAGCAAGAGAGAAGAGCAGGTAGAGGGCAGAGAGAGAGAGGGTGGAGAGAGAGAAAAGAGTGAAGAGGGTAGAGAAAGAGAGAAAGAGTGGAAGGCTTGTTCTTTATATGGCCCTGGGCATGGCCACACCCCTGTGCCATGTAAGCAGTGACATCACAAGGCAGACTGAAGCAGAATCTTAACATTCCCACTTTTTCCTATAATTAAAAAATGAGGAACATTGGATTGTTTTCATATAAGGTAAAGTTAAAGTATATAAACACAAGTTCATTGGAAGCATCTTTTGGCTGCCATGTAGAAGAAGAAAGAGATAGAAAAAAAATAGCAACAAATGTCCAAATTATATGGTGAAGGGGAAGGAAAAGTTCTTCCCTGAAAATTTAAGGTGAAGAGCAAGTATTTGAAATTCTCAGAAGGCATCCCAGAGGAGCCTGGAGAAATGGTGAACAGACTGTTTATCATGGGCAGCAGTGGTATCATTAGATGCAGAAGTGGAAGCAGAAACAGCCATAGGGGAAGCAGCAGTTTCATCCAGTGGAAAAAGTCCTAGCTGTAGGTTAGTGAGAAGAAACAGTCAGTCATGCAGACCGGGGTTAGGTTGTCAGCTGGTCTTGGGTGCAGAAAGGTGGCAGTTAAGTAGTTAGGGAAAGGAGAGTTCCAAATCCAGTGACAAGGGAGAGCAATGCCACCTTTACAGACAGGAGGTAGGTGAGAAACTTAGGCTTTGGATTACAGTACTTACCTGGACTCCATTTGACCTGAGAGATAAATTTCCTATAGCTTACAAGAATCCTTTTAAGTTCATGAAAGGAGATAAATTTAGCGTCATCACTGTTTGTAATCTGTAGTGAATATTGTTAGACATGTATACACTGTAGGAAAAGGGCAGTAGACATATATAGCATAGTACAGGCTTGGGGAAAGAACTTTGTGTTAAAAGCACAAATACTCTGAGGTGAGTTGGGAAAGGCTTAGAAGCCCATTTGGCCTCTGAGGAACAGTAACAAAAAGAAATTTAAAATCTTGGAACTATGGTAGGATTGTATAGTTGAATGGTTTTTTTTTGTGTGCCATAATTCGATTAATAAATCAGAGCTCCATTGATCAGTCTCAATACTTTGAACAGTTAATACAATAGCATAACAACAGGAAGAAATAAAGCATTCTTTTACACATGTTTACCTTCATAACTCAAATTCACCAACTTAAAATATGTCCATAAAACACCTTCTTGGAAGCTTTAAGCAAAAGGTGAAATTGACACTTAAAGTTTGGTCTCCTGAATATGAAGAGGGTTGGGAAGGGACCTGAAGTCTTCCATGATAGAAGCTGGCTATGTGACTATGTAACCCAAGTATGAGTTTGAAACAGACGTGTAGCATTACCATGTTTGTGGAGCCATCTGTACTCCACTAGGTTAAGGAGCTTGAAGGCTGGACATGTCCACAGCTCTTGTGCTGGTTGAATCTCCAGTGACTAGGCACAGAGAACAAGCCTGCATGTGAGCAGTCACATCCATAAGACAAATTTGCCAGTAGACTAGGCATTGGGAGCAGTGTCCCATTCTGGTTGCAGCAGCTTTAAGACCATGTCTCCTTTTGGCTGCATTTGAAACAGATCTCTGGCAGAGCTGTCTCAGGCTGGACCCTGGAGGGAAGGGGTATGTAGACCTCTATTTTTTCTCAGGGGTAGTGGCTAAGGCCTGGAGTATAGTTTGCTGTAATTGAGCCTGCTAGGAAGGCTCCTCTCAGGTTTTAAAGATTTTACCAGTCCTTATATGGGGCTCAGGACACATACTCAGGCTTTTGATTAAGATGGATATGAGCCCTTTAAGATACATCTAATTACTCATGAAGTCATAAAGAAATGTTGTCTATACTGAAACAATAATTAAGTTCATGTAACAATGTCATACGTATACACATCTCTAAGGGTATTACAAAATGTCTTCCCCTCTTCTCTTAAATGACAGCACCGTCACCGTTTGGTCATACTTATTTTTTTCTCATGGTTTGTACAATGGAGTCTCTGCCACTGTGCTGTAGACACAATGAAGGTCCTATAAAATTAGTAGGGAGCTAAATCTTCCTATTGCCTAGTGACCTTGTGGCTATCCTAACCGCTTCACTCACCATGTTCCTCATGTGTACAGTAATGCTGATATAAACAAACCTATTGTGTTTCTGACCTTTATATATGTAGCATGTGTTAGTTATGTATAGCACATACTACTTGATAATAAATAGCCATATGACATCTTTATCCACTTACTATATTGTGTTTTGTATTGACATTTTAGAGTTAACTTCCACTTATACAAGAAAAAATATTATAAAATAGAATGCTGTAGCATACAGCAAGAGCTATGAAAACCTTTTTTTATTCTACTGTGCAATTGTATAATTTAACTTAATCTCATGTTTTCTTCATTATTGTCCTAGAAGCATTAGACTGTACCATACTTCAACATGCATATATGTGTACACAAATAAACACATCCAGCTGTGTAGCTTAGGTATATGGTAGACTATACTATCCATCCTTCTGTAAATTTAAGATGCTCACATAATGAAAAAAATCATCTAACAACACATTTCTCAGACTGAATCTCTGTTGCTAAGCAACAGGTTGTGGTTCCATGACCCATCTGAGGCTCCACTTGAGATTTCTCATAAGCCTGCTTTGTGTAGCTTCTATCATGAAAACAAGAAGTTATGCCAATCAATAACATGTAAATTACCATAATTATCATACACTTAATTTCTCATCTTGAATTAATGAATAGCTAGATATATGGATAGATGAATAAATAATGAATAGATTTCCTTTCCAAATATTATTTGACACTTTGAATTATTTTACTTACTGCTTTTCCATTTACACAATAACATTATTCTACTGTCTACCAATTAATGAGCATACCATTGGGGAAAATGCAAAATATAAGTATGTGTTAGTGTGTCATATGTAAAATTGTTGCATGCATATATAAATTGCATGAATGTGAATGAAAGAATTTTACTACTTTTAGAGCTCAGAGGACAATGAAACAGTAACACTATAGAACAATAGGAGATGAAATTTGGATCAGATACCTGGGTTTTCAGATGCCAGTTGTGACTTACATATATATAGCATGTGCGGGCTAATGGTACTTACCTCTCAGTGTCCCTTTCTCTTCCACCATATCCCCTCCCCTATTCCTCAGTAAAAGTGATCCCTCCCACAACTCACCCACTCCAGTTCATCAAGTCACATTGGGGCTGAGTGCATCCTCTTCCCCTGTGTCCTGGCAAGGCAGCCCTGCAAGGGGAGAGTGAACAAAAACCAGGCAACGGAGTCCACCTCAGAGACCACCCCTGCTCCCTTTACTAGGGGACCCACATGAAGCCTGAGATACCCATCAGCTACATCTATGTAGGGAGCCTAGGTTCAATCTAGTTGGTCCTTCATTCTCTACAAACCCTTATGAGCCTTGGTTAGTTGGTTCTGTTAGTATTCTTGTGGAGCTCCTGTTACCGCCAGGTCCTTTAATCATCCACCCCTGCCCCTTCCCTCTAGAGTCCCTATGTTTTTGCCCAATGTTTGGCTGTGACTCTCAGCATCTGTTTGGATTCACTGCTTGGCTGAGCTTCTCAGAGGACCGCCTATGTTAGGGTCCTGTCTGTAAGCATAGCAGAATACCATTAATGGTATCAGGGGTTGGTTGTCTCTCATGGAGTGGGTCTCAGGTGAGGTCAGGCATTGGGTGGACATTCCTTCAATATCTGCTCTACCTTTATTTCTGTACATTTTGCAGACAGGGTGGGTGAGTTGGTGTTTCCCTTCCTTAATAAAACAGGCTTACATGTCCTTTTCCAGCACCATGGGGGGATAGTTCAAAACTGCAAATGCATTTAGCAGAGCATACTGAAGGAAGTGCCATGTCAATATGAGCACTGTTAAGCAACTGGGAGCAAAAGCTGCAAGTCTCATCCTGGTAGCAAGGAAACAACTCACAGAAGCAATAATAGTTTTAGAGATCCTGATTAATACAAGCAATACAATTCTGACAAAAATAGAAAAAATAACCATAGTTCCTTGATCCTATTTGGTTACTTTTTAGCAACAATTTCTACTAAGGAGTTATAAAAAATATCAGGGCAGCAGTTACTGTCTCTGCCTGGAGTGTTGCTACTCTCCAAGAAGTCCTCATCATTCCTCTGGGCTTACTTTATCAAGTTTTATTTTTACCCACAGCTGTAAAAGGAATATTTACCCTTCTATTACTCTAATTTGATTGTAGTTTTAGTATCTCTGCTTGTGCCAGTCATCCCTAAGGCACAGTGATGTTTGTTAGCTTACATAGGTTTACCTTTGTCTTGTCAAGATTACTTTTACCCTAAAAGGAATAGGAAGGGAAGCAGATGTATCTAAAGTTCATATTTACTAAGACACAGGACACATCATTCTAACTTTATCCTCCAGACTGGTGTCCGTACCAAGTTGGAAGGAAAGATAATAGACCATAAGTTCTCTACAATTATATTCCCCTGGGCAGCAAAGCAAATTACAATAGTGATTAGCAGTAAGAAGTGCATTTTCTGTTATCTCTTAGAAACTTTGTCATTATTTGAAGATATTTTTCAATCTTTATTACTGTGGTCTCCATTGCTACAAACATCTAAAGGCTAAGTTGCTACTAAACATCTTGCAATACATACAACAATCTTCCCACATCACAGAATCACCCATTCCAAGATGCCATGGATCCCAACTCTGTGCACATTGTCCAGTTATAGCATCTCTGTATGTTTTCGTCTACTCCCCAAGGAAGCTTCCATCATGATGGCTAAGTAGGACACTGACAAATGGTAATAGCAGCATGAGGACTCATCTTATTGCTCTGTTTCTTTGGAAATATTTTCTCCTCTCCTATATCCATGACCTATTTAGTCACAGCTTCTTGGCCACTTGGGCAGGTTTGGGCATGGGTTCCATCTCATGGAGTAAGTCTTAAATCTAAACAGATAACAGCTGGTTATTTCCACAACATTTCTGCTACTATTATACCAACATATCACCCATGATGGTTACTAGGATAGATTGAAGAACCCATTGTGGTTGGATTGTTGTTTGCCTTTCTTCTCTGGCAGTGTGCAGAGTAGCTTCAGGTACTCACATGTGATTTTAAGCACTTTTAGAATTATTTAAAAAAATGCAATAAATACTGTTAACTCTCATGATAATATTAATATTTTAAGCTTCTTTTAAAATAATCAAGCATTTGATTTTTTAGTGTCTTATGAATATTTTACTCTTTTCAAGATTAATACTCACACTAACACCCAGAAAAGAGGGATATTTCATTCTAACTTTATCCTTCTGATGCAGTGTCGGTAATAAAACAGCATAGCCAATCAATGGTAATAGAATGTCATTTCCACAGCTTTATTTGCTTGGCTACATGATTAGGTCAAAGTACCACATCTGTATAATTGCACCATATTCCTTACAAATGAACTCCACACCACCAAATTCACATTAATGAAAGGTCATCAAAAGAGTAAATTTTAAACTAAATAAAATCAAGTTTAGCCATTTCAAGGGAACATTATTTAAGTAAGTACATACCAAATGAACTTTTGTGTTCCATGTTGCATTAATTTGCTTAGATTTTTTGAAACTTGTATCCTCAATCATAGAGCTTAACTTTCCGAAGAAAGATATTTTTTCTTTAAACACATTGTTTTAAGGTTAAGTTTATGCAATGAATCTTATGATGCCAGTTAGAGGATCAGTTTTGTAATCATGCCATTATGTTAAAATTATAATGCCATATAAAAGATATATGCTGAAAAGAGGTGACCTCATTTACAAAATAAAAAGCTACATAGCTGCGATTACACCCAGAATACAAAGCCAGTCTCATACCAGCTCAGTGTGCAGCTGTTTCAAGGTCAGTTGAGAATGTGCTCATAGACTTTAAGCAGCCACCTATTCTTGATATAGATCCCAATAGCCACCAAATATCGGAGACTGAATTTCCAGTGTGTGTGGTGGAATGAGAGCTGGGTGTGAAAACACATATTTTGTGTTTGTTTACTTTTAGGGACTGGCTACATGGCCAATGTTCAGCCATCTTGTCAGAACCTAGGTTCCTATTTCTCCAGAAGTAGGCCATTAACCAGAAACTAGCTGACCTTGTCGTAGGTCAGCAGTTAGACACCTGTTGTGGTTTATTGTGGGGGCTGGTCATTCCAGACCCCCGAGTTACTCCTTTTCCGGTGGGACTACTGATACGATCAGATTAAGGGCCAGCTGCCTGCCTGTGAGCAGCAGTTCCGGGAGCTTTTTCCTGACTAACCAGATCCTTCACGACTTTCCTGGAATTTCTCTCCTGCAATTATAGCAGCTGTAAAGGTAGATACCTACCTGCTGGAGCATTCCAGAGTTAGGTATCCACAGCAACCCTTGCTTACACAAATACCCGTGCCTCTGTGCCTATATAAACTCTGTGAAAGTTTTCAATAAACGGGGTTTGATCAGAATGCAGACTTGCCACCTTATTCGTGTCTAGTGTTCTGTCTCTATACAGAGAAATTCTCCTCGCGAGGAGCGTTAGTTGAACCCCGGCAGGCCAGGGCAGTTTACAAGTGCTCTCAAACCGGGAGTTTATTCAAGTCCTACTCCCTTGGATTTTCAAGACAAAGTCTCTTATCAGCCTGTGGCTTACTGCTGATGCTAGAGTGAAAGGTTTCTGAGCCTCCAGAGCTCTGTCCATCTCCTTCTTCCCAATACTGGGACTGCAAACCTGTGCAATGTGTCAGGATTTTCCCCGTAGCTTCCTGGGATCAGTTATAGATCCTCACATTGTGAAGCAAGCACTTTACCAACTGGGTTATCTCCTCAGTCTGCAAAGTTGAATCCTTTAAGGTGCTCTGGCTAAGGTTGCTTTAGATCTCAGAAGCTCTCTTTGCTGTAAGCCACGCCCTCCAACCCAAATGAGCTTGATTTAGAATATATATGATTTAAACTTACCAAAATATCCACTTTTCAGAGAAGTGGTCACTAGTCCTCATGCATTCAGTCCAACCAGTTTTAACAAAGCAGCAAGTCATGTGCACAGCAGGAGCTACAGGGACTCAATGAAATTTGTTAATACAAGATGGTAGCCAGGAATGCAAGCAAGGAATGACGTTATTACTTAATGACCCTGGATCAGTTTGTTATTAGTAGACACTGCAAAGACATGTGGAGATTTGATGGATATGAGAGAAGAGATGTATCTTAGTGATACATAGCTTGCCTAGCATGCACGAGGCAATCGATTTACTCTTCAGTACTGAGAAGGGGGTGGAATTCTTGAAAACAAATAAACAGAAAGCAAAGAAGCAACAACAAAATGAGATGTGGGAAGATACATAGATGATAGACAGACAGACAGATAGACAGACAGACAGACAGATAGATGATACATAGGTAGATAGATAGATAGATAGATAGATAGATAGATAGATAGATAGATAGATGACAGTAAGCACCAGGAATCTAGAGGCAGGCCAGAATAATTATTAGAAAATGAATCATAGTGCATGATGATCCCTGGCTAATCTGTGCTTACCAGCAAGGACAAGAGTGTCTTTTTTTCCTGGGGCTTCTTATCTCCAACAGCAATGGTTCACAGATGCTCTAAGAGAAATGAATGCGAAGACGCCCTTCTGGGGTCCCCAAATCACTGTCTTATTAAAATAAAAAATGAAGGGAAAAAGAGATGGCTACAAGTAATTTTTTAATTTAATTGATTTATTCAGATTACATCTCAATTGTTTTCCCCTCACTTGTATCCTCCCGTTCCTCCCTCCCTCCCTCCCTCTTTCACTCTATTCCCCTCCCCTAGGTCTGTGGCAGAAAGGAACCTTCTCCCCCACCATATGATCACAGCCTAACAAGTCTCATCCTCGTAGCCTGCTTATCCCTTCTCTGAGTGCCACCAGCCTCCTCATCAAGGAGAAGTGGTTAAATAGAGTCCATGTCAGAGTAGCTAAAAGTAATTCTTAAAAACACATTTCAGGTGCATGGCAGTAATTATTGTTAGTCAGTGAAACCAAAGAAATTGTCTACTTACCATGCAGGGAGAGGACCACCCAAGACCAGAAGAGAAAGATACTTCTTATGAGAACCAAAGTTAAGTGACCAAAGGTTCAAGAAAGGGTTGCTAAATGGACCTCTTTATCAAGATATCCCCAGGCACTGCAGCCATGGTCTACTTCCAGTACAAACCCATCTCCCCGAGCCTGTCTTCATCCATCAGTACAAAAAGAGGAACTTCACGTGTTAGGAACAACAACAAAAATTTCCTGTGGCACACACCAATTCCATTTAAATGTAAAGAATGCCCCTGATTTGTGTGTGTGTGTGTGTGTGTGTGTGTGTGTGTGTGTGTGTGTTACTATTTCTCACTTCTTAGCAAAGTAAGAAGGATAAGGCATCAGACACACAAGGGAATTAGATAAACCATATGAGAAATACTTTTCCCATGTAAAAAATATGATAGTCCTTCAGGCACAGAGCAAACACTTGGGCTCATGAAGGAACTCACAAAGGAGTAAACTTTTGTACATTCCCCCTTTTCCTGAGAACCTTTGCACAGCTCCAGCCTCATAAAATACCAGAAGAACTAAAATTGTGTTTCAGAGTTACTGGGGCTAAGGTTAAGAAATAGGCCTACAGGTGATAATCTATCCAGCTGCAAAGAAGAGCCCAACAGAGATAGCGTTGCCTAGTGACTGACCTGAAGGGTCTCACTGGAGATAGAGTTGATAAGAGACCCAGTTTTATGACCATATTCCTTTCTGCCTACCGGAGATAGGGTTAATAAGAAACTTCCCTAGACAAAGTAGTGAACAAAGAGAACAAAGAAAGCTAAACAATGGATGCTCTTGGAGCCTTTTTCTGTATCCTGTCACCTTTAGAGATTAGACCTCTTTATGTTATTCAACTATTCGATGGTTGCCATGTTGGAACGCCGTTGCTTTGGGGCACTGGGAGGGAAAGGAACCTATAAATTTATCCTCAGTTTAAAGTTCAGGGCTCTTTCTGGATACCACTGTGGTGGTGATCCATCAGAGTCCAGCTCGAGTTGATTAAAGGAAGGTCCTCATGTATATTGCATTGGTACCAAGTCCTGGTGGTCTTTTTTGGGGTCTCATGATCTGGATACAGCACTCACATACTATCATCACCTGAAGGGCTACTAGGTAATTAGCCAAAAAAAATGTACCTTTATCACCAGAGACTTCTTCAGCCTCCCTCGATGTAATGTATGCAAATAAATATAAATATACAGTACAGGAATGTGGTACGCGTCTATTGAGAATATACCATATAATTTCTTCATTATCCTAGCTATAATCTCACTGTAGTAAAATGTAAGGCTAAAACAGGCCATGGAAATTAACAATTTTGTTCAATAAAGTATTCCACATGTCCAAAATCTTAGAGCAAACCAATACCTGCTGAATAAGACTCACCTGTCTATGGGCTATGAAGAAAATCTTTTTAAGTGACATAAATATAAAACTACATAGCCCAGAAGCACACATTACATTTTCTAGGGGTTAGATGATACCTGAAGACTAAGGATAAGCCAGAAATTCTAACGTTTATGTGGTTTCCATATTTTAAAGCATCTATACTAGTGAGATTTTCCTGTCCATTCTCTGCTATCTCTATCTGACATTATTAAAGGCAGAGCGATCTTTGATGCCAAGATGTCAAATTTTAAAAAAGAAAAAAAGAAGTCTGTCCAGTGATTACTTCCTCTCTCTCTTGACTGATTCTGTTTACAGGTCATGGACTATGGAAAGCATAAGAGAATATGCTGTGATTGTCATCCAGAATACTCCTTAACACACAGATGCCTTCACCTCCTTTTTTCTTGCTTGCCATCCCACTGACCCTTAGCCAAAAACCCAAACTCAGAGTGGAGGCCATGGGTCTCCCTTGGTAGTCAGAACAGTGTAGTCCTGCATTCAGAGGTGACGGCAGGTCTGGATCCCTGCATGTAGACCAATTCCCAGTGTCATGAGACAGGTCTACCTGCTATAAATCTGCATCCCATGGTTCCAGTATTGATCCTGTCAGGTCTCTGTCCTGAGCTCAGCCAGTGGATCTGGTGCTTTTTGCCTACAGATGGGAACTGATGGACCTCAAGATAAGATCTCCTGTCTCTCTTAGGGGTGAGGCTTGTGACTTGGTCTCAAAGCCAAGTTCCTAGCCTCTGAGGAGGAGGTGGGGAATGAGTATAGCCTTTAGCTCCTTTTAGAATGAGACTACAGGTCTCATAAAGTAGGGGAGGCTTGGGTGCTCCTCAATGTCACAGCAGGGGATGTACACAGATGCCTGAAACCCACTGGCAGACAGGGTGAGATGCCGACTCAGCAGGTGCTTCTCCAGAAGCCAACACAGGTCTATGTAGGATGGAGCAGGTGGCTCTCAGTGTTGGCAAGTGGCCGGAAGTTCTAGGAGCCAGTGAATTTCCCTGAAGCCCTTCTTTTCCTGGAATGACAAGTCTTGTGGAGTGGGAAAATCAAGCCACACTTTATTTGTGAATCAGGGAATTATAAGCCCTGGGCAGTGAGTGTGAATATGTCCAATTTGCTAGGGCTTGGGATAGCAGGATACGTCATCTACATACAGTGGTACAGTGCCTCAGTAATACAAGGCCTTTATCACAGGAAGGAAAAAAAAAAGCTGTACTTAATTATCCTATTGTAAGGGGATAGCGCCTAGGTATAATTAAAGGCCACTGTTGGACCTAAGATCTCAGCAGGGTCCTTCTTGGAATTCCCTGTGCTTGTTATCAGGAAAGGGTCAGGCCTGTATTTTCTTTTAGGACTATGTGACTCTCCTTACAAGATCTGGGGTTACTAGATCAGGTGGAGTGAGGACCCTGCTGAGAAGTGGGACTCTATTCTCCATAGACAGAGTGCAAAACGGATATCCAGAGAAGCCAGGCTTCTACCTTAACCAGCAGAGTCCCACAGAACAACACCAGGCCATTGTTTCATACTAAACAATTCAAATCTCAGCTGAGGCACCTGACACTTACTGCTAAGGCGTGAAATGAAACATAGAAACATTGGCGTTATGTGGGAGCCCATGCCAAATTCTGCCATGTCAGAAATCCTGTGCTTCGGCTGTATGCTGTGACGTTCAAGTTGCTGACCTTTACCTCACGAGGTCTTGTGTTCTAGGCTATCCTTGGACTATTTACCTTTGAAAGAAGTAGGGAAATCCAAACTTGGAACCACCCAGAGGATCAAGGAAATTCTTACAGGGACTACTCAGAACTAGCAAGTTCTACAGGGAGTGATTTAGGCTACTGCATTCTTTTTTTTCCTAAGACATATATTATTTTATTAATTTGTTCTTGTTACATCTCAATGGTTATCCCATCCCTTGTCTCCTCCCATTCTTCCGTCCCTCCCATTTTCCCCTTATTCCCCTCCCCTATGACAGTTCCTGAGGGGGATTTCCTCCCCCTGTATATGCTCATACCTGGTGGCAGCAGGTTACCAAGAAGAGACTTGATACCCTATGGGCTATTGCATTCTTGCCCGAGGGCTAGGGTGAGTGAGATTAGAATAGATCCTATTGACATTGCTCTATATATGTTCCTGCTAGCTGGCAGTAAAGAGAATCTTGGTCAGAAATTTCCTGACTTGATTTGTTATTTCTCACGTCTCTGTACCCTACCTTCAATCCCCACTCCCTCTTTCAGATGAACCCTGATTCAATTTTACCTGCAAGCTGGGACCCGACAGTGTTACTTGTTAAAGACACTCAGACTCTTAAGAACACAATCTCTTGAGCTATATGCACATATGTGTAATTTTAGTAACTTACATTAATTTTTAGAAAGTGTATTTGTTAGCATTCTGCTTCAGTCGGCCTACCTGCGACATGGGTGTGGCCCTGCCCAGGGCCATATAAAAAGGACAAAACCTCCATGTAGGCTCTCTCTCTCTCTCTCTCTCTCTCTCTCTCTCTCTCTCTCTCTCTCTCTCTCTCTATCTCCCTCTCTCTCTCTCTCTGTCTCCCTCTCTTTCTCTTTCTCTTTCTCCCTCTGGGGTACCCCCCACCCCGTTCCTTCTCTCCCCATGCTCATTTAATAAACTCCTCTACAACATAATATCTGGCATCTATTACCTTATTATCTTATTGCCTTATATCTTATATCTTTTTTTAAGTATAAAAGTATTTTCTGTGTAGTGTCTCACATTCCACCTTCAGCATCTATTCCAGGTAGATTAAAAAATATTTGTTCTACCTAATTCCCAAACAGTCAGAATGGTAGTCATTATCTTGATTTTAATAATGTGGACATTCCTGTCTTATAGTCATGGCTTTTAAGTTCTTTCTCATTTGCCAATATTGACAGGAATTTCCCATTATCATAATATGTAAGCAGCCTTTGGAACAGTGCAGTAGAATTATCACTTTTTCCCAGTCCTCAGATATAAACATTTCCCATAACTATCTTTTATGTTAAGATGAACTTAGGTTACACATGGACCCCCTACTTCCAGCTCTTGGGTATTTAAAATGATATGCCAGCATCAACAGGCCTACATCTCAGTGAGAATTGCTCAACAGTATCCATGTTCCTTTTAAGATCTACTTGAGGTGACTGTATCCACAGCTCATAAGAAGAAAGATTAGGAAAGACAGAAACGCAATGTTCCTCTATGTTAACCATTTCATCTTAGAGATGGAGAAATTAAGAGCCTAGGAAATTAAATAATCAAAGCCACTATCAATTGATAGAAAATTTCAAACTAACATCATCTGACTCCCAAAGGTTAGCTTTTCTGAAAACTTAGAAATTGTGATCCCTTGCATTCTGATGGTAAATATAGTGAACAGCGAGTGTTAACACCCACTTTACACTGAGACCCTAGTGTCTAAAAACACTAGACACCTAGTAAGATTTCAGAGTAGTGGATCACAGTGGTAAACATCCACAGCAGGATGTGTAGGTAGGGAAGTGTGCTCTTTATAGATACTGCAATGTTCCCCCTCTTTCTATTTCCCTGGAGACCATCTGTTATATATTCATGTATCAAACAGGGTATTTAGATTTAAAGGCATTCAATAAATGTGAAATGAGCTAGAAAATTAAATAATTTTTCTCTCTCACATTAGGTGTCAAGGTAACCAAATGCCCCATTTTTTGGTACTGAATCTTCTGCATTCTGAGAAATATATCAACTCAGGACAAGTAAAAATAGCAAACTATACCTGAATAGCCATTATTTCCTATGTAAAAAATATATCACCAAAGTAGCAACAAGACATTAATAATTTATACTTTTATATTTCTGATATAAAAGAAACTACTTAATTAATGGCAATACTTTGGTAAAATCGGTATACTTCTCTTAGGAAACTTATAAAACAATAAATAAACTTATAAAACAATAAATAATAATATAAGTATATTCCAAGTGTCATACCATTGTTGTTTTATTCATTTGTTTGTTTTGAGATAGGGTATTCTCTAAATGGAAGTTGCTTTGAGTTCATTATGCCATTGTAGATGACCTGAGGGGGGGGTTGAATACATACATACATACATACATACATACATACATACATACATACATAGTTATGTGTTCATGCATTCCAGATTCTGCAGAAGGCCAGAGGCTACAGCTTCTTGTTTCTGTGAGCCACCAGACGGGAGTGCTGAGAACTGAATTTATGCCCTTAGTTAGCATTCTGCTTCAGTCTGCCTACCTGTGATGTCATTGCCTACCTGCCATGGGGCATGGCCCTACCCAAGATTATAAAAGGAAAAACTCATCTACCACTCTCTCTTTTACCTCTCTCACTCTCTTATAGGTCTCTGTCACTGTCTCAGTCTCTTTTTCCTGGGGTACCCCACCCCCTTTCCTTCTCTCCTCATGCTCCTTTAATCAACTCCTCATCTAATATCGTATCTGTTTTTCTTTTACAACTTTATTTATTTATTTATTTTTAATTTATTCTTGTTACATCTCAATGGTTATCCCATCCCTTGTATCCTCCCATTCTTCCCTCCCTCCCATTTTCCCCTTATTCCCCTCCCCTATGACTGTTCCTGAGGGGGATTACCTCCCCCTGTATATGCTCATAGGGTATCAAGTCTCTTCTTGGTAACCTGCTGTCCTTCCTCTGAGTGCCACCAGGTCTCCCCCTCCAGGGGACATGGTCAAATGTGAGGCACCAGAGTATGTGAGAAAGTAATATCCCACTCTCCACTCTACTGTGGAGAATGTTCTGACCATTGGCTAGATCTGGGTAGGGGTTTAAGGTTTAGTGCCTGTATTGTCCTTGGCTGGTGCCTTAGTTTGAGCGAGACCCCTGGGCCCAAATCTGCCTATCATAATGTGGCATCTTATTATCTTGGCATCTTATTTCTTATTATTTAATCATCAAACCCTTAACCACTGGTCAATTTCCCTAGCCCCAAACCTGAACTTCTGATCCTTCTGTCTTCTTTTCACAGGAGCCAAGATTACCAGCACTGTACCACAAAGCCTGGGTGCTGCTGAATTTTGAAGAGTACTCATTATTGAAAACTGGTGGTTATATTTCTTTGGATCTAGTAATATTTTAGCTTGAAAGAGGACATGGCTTAGTGTTCAAAAGAGGATAACTGGGAGGAAAAAGGTATCTGGGAGTCCTACTTATAACTGCCTTTTAATAGCTGTCTATGAACAGACAGAAATCTTCCTAATTCCTTCTGGTAAACATGCCCCACCCCCCACCCCGCAGCCCTCAGCTCCCAGCCCCCATAGTCTCGCATTGCCAGAACACGGTGGTATTTTTCCAAGTGGATTCGTTTCCCATAGAATCTCCCTCAGGCCTTAAGCTTACGTTTTTGGACAGAGAACAAATTACTGCCTTATTTTTTAGGTTTTTTTTTTCCAGGTTAGAGGAAATCATTCTAGCAAAGCAACTTCTCCCTCAAGAATGTGTAGTTTAAAGCACTCAGGAATTATTTATGCACATGTGCCATAGACACTTTTCTGCAGCTTCTTCTGCCCCTCCCCCACCCTCTTCCCAGCACCTGCAAGTTACTGTGCCGCTTTCCCACAGAAGTTCGTCTGTCTCCCTCCCTTCCTCCCCCTCCACAGGTTCCTCCTCTTCCTGTTGCTCCTCCTCCCTTCTTTTCTTCTTTTTGAAATATATTAAACATTGACGTTAAGAGGACAGTTTACTTTTTACCATTTAAACTGCAATAAACATTCACTGTAGAGATGGGTCTGAAAGAATTAATAAATACAGGTAGGGGTTACACAAGAAGGAAGAGAAAAAAGGAGAGCTGGGAGGGTAAAGACAGAAACAAGACTGGATGACAAAAGACAGAAGCTCTCTCATTTTCCCCATCTAATGTCTTTGTATAAGTATCTGGAATCTATGTCAATTTCTCCATTTAGAATCATGTTGAGAACCACATTTAGAATATGACTTTGCACTTTAGCATATCTCAAACGAGGCAAACTATTACTTTTAAGCGTGATCTGTATTTTCTGTATTTGACTATTAGAATGAGAAACAGCAGCAAAACAATTGTTAGTTAATTCAACCTTTAAAATATATTCAAATTATTATGTAAATTTATACAAGATAGGTAAAAGATAAGCTGCTTTAGTTCTTATGCGATAAAAGTCTCTCCTCTATAAGATTAAAAAATAAGCAACCATACTTTTTTCCACCAGCTCCTTTTAAAGACACACATGCCAAATCCTGTCTCTTTCCAGCTCTTCCCCTTGGAATTCCTGTCACGCTTATTTAGCATACCTTATTTCTTCAAATAAATAGCACTGTTTAGTTCATTAAAAATTCATGGAACACAATTTTCTCTTGAGTACATAAGGCCTAAGGCTTTTGACCATGTCTGTATTAGTGCCTAAAAACGTACCTATATTTAAAAGATTTATGAATTTAGTATTACTGTTGGCAGAGTGTCAGCAATAACTTTTTTCAAGTTGTAGAAACATGAGATGGGGAGAAACCAGAAAAGGTCATTTATCCTCTCTACTTGTGGCAAGACTTGATATATATGTATGTATATATATATATATGCTATTAAATAATTTATCTTATTCCTAAAAAATAAAATGCCACCACTCATCATTGTGGATAGATATTTCAGTGAAGAGACTAAATTCGTGTGGAGCAGAGCCTTTTGTTTCAATGGTGCTGTTTTTCCTCACTAGATGAAGAGAGTTGTAAGTTGCCTCCAAGTTCAAAATTCTGATTTTGTAGCTACTCATTATTATACATCTCCCGACTTTTCCATATGATATTTCTCACTTAGATTCAGGACCTACATAGTATTTCATCCTAGTGCTTTGTTATGTTTCATAAGGCTTATTCTACTTTCTATTGCTTATTTGATATCCTCAGCATGTACTACACAATGGATATGATAAAGAGACGTTTATTATATGAGCATGGGAGAGCAGGGAAGTGGGAGGAGCACCCCAGAGAGAAAGAGAGACAGAGAGATAGAGACAGCAAGAGAGAGGAAGAGGAGAGAAAGAGAAAGGGGGGAAGAGAGGGGGGGAAGAGAGGGGGGGCGGTTACTCATTTTATAACCCTGGGTAGGGGTACACCTAGTGCAGGATCATAAGTTGCTAGACAGACTGGGGGCAGTATGCTAACATTCATCCATTTTCCTATAATTAAAAAAAATGAAGACATTGGCTTGCTTTTCATGTAACGTAGTTTAAAGTATCTTGCCACGCAAGGGAGGGAGAGAGAGAGAAAAAAAAACAAGAGCAACAAAATGTCCAGATTATATGGTGAATGGGAAGGAAAATTCAGGTTAGTGGAAGGGGTATGTCAGCCATGCCCTGCAGCAGATAGGGACTAAGGACTGCTGGGAAGACCTGGAGCTGTTTGTCCTGGATGTGAGGCACACCATTTCAGCCTTTTTGTAAATGGATAAGGGATGAAGAAATCAATGTCTTTGATTGCTTCCTGCTGAGAGTAGGGTGGCCACAGGGGGCTAAAATGCTGAAATGGTGGTCAGGTCCTGGAAGAGTGGGCTGTTGTGTTTGCTGTCCAGGCTCTGAGAATATCTTTGGCTGGGAGGGACAACGCAGGTCCCAGGTCACATAATCTGTGAGGTTGGACTAGAGCGCCTGTGGATAGCTGCTTTGGTGCTGTCCTGGATATGGGAAATCTGGCGGGATACTGGAACATGTATCCTGGGCAGAAGACAAAGTTAGTAGAAAATTCCCTTTAATTTAAAGGGTGTACGTTTAACTCTCTGGAGGGCAGAAGAGAAAAGCAGGAATGTAGGGAAGTTCCTTTTATTTTGCCTTAGGTGTATATTTGAAACTTTTGGGAAAGCAAACAAGAGAAAAGGCTTCAAAATAAGGAGCCTCCTTTCATTTGACCCCATTGCTGGTGGGAATTAAAAAGTCTGATTTGGCTCTTTAGATCAGTCCAAGTTTGGTTGGAGAGGCATGGAAGCTTAGAAGCCCTTAATGTGGGCATAGGGATTTGAAATTCTTCAGAAGGCATCCCAGAGGAGCCTGGAGAGAGATGGTGAATGGGATAGTTCCTGTGGGGAGGCAAAGTCAGTAATCTGGGTAAGGCAATGTGTCCCCAGAAATGGATTGTGACGACAACAACAACAACAACAACAAAGCTGGTACAGACTGCCCCAGTCAGTTCTGGACAGTGACTAAGAGAACATAGCCAGAACAGCAACAAGCTGAGCCTGGAGACAGTCACCTAGTGCACTAGGATTTGGGGCAGCAGGACGGAAGAATTATGTCTGCAGTGGTCGGACCCAATGGGAAAGTCCTAGTTGCAAGTCAGCGAGAAGGACCAGCCAGCAGCCATTCGGACTGGATACCTCTGCTCCCAGTGAACCAGAGAGGTGTTAAGTGTTGACAGTCTCTGGGACAAAGGGAAGCGTTTACTCCAACTAGGATAGAGAGATTCTAGTCAGTTGGTATTTGGTGCAGAAAGGTGGTGATCGGGTAGTTAGGGAGGGGAGTCCAAAAACTAGTGAAAAGAAGAGGGAATCCCATCCTCCAAAATAGGCAATAGGTGGGAATTTTACACTGTTGCATGGCAGTACTTATCTGAGCTCAATTTGACACGAGAGGTGGATTTCCTGTAGCTTACATGAATCCTTTAAATTTGCAAAAAGAGATACATTTTAGACAAGTTGGCATCATCGTTGTTTGCAAAAATGCAGTGAAATACACATTGTAGAAAAAGGCAGTAGACATATAGCATAGCCCAGGATTGGGAAAAAACTTTGTGTTAAAAGCATGAATATTCTTTGAGGTGAGCTTAGGAAAGGCAGAAGCTTTATGGATCTTTCTGACATCTGTGGACCAGCAACACTGGGGAGGACAGAAACCTGCTATAAAGCCGAAAGGGAAAAACTCACTTTACCATAATGGAAGATGTCTGTCCAGAAGACTGAATGTATATAAATCTAGCACAAGAAACATTTTGAGTCTATAGTAAAAGACAAACCAAAGGAAATTTACAATTTTGAGCTTGGAAGTATGACGGAGGATTGTCTAGGGGAATGTTTTACCATAGGCACTTGCTTACCAACAGTGAACGGTTCAATGGCGGATGGCGTGGCTCGTACCCAGGCAGCCAGCAGGGGAGGAGAGGAGAGAGTAAAAGCTAGCAGTGGCTGGTGAATAGTTTAGAGAAAGCAGATCTGTTGTGTATGTGGGTGGAAAGGTTCGCAGGGTGCAAGACCATGAAATTGCCTTCCACTTATGGGGCCACCAATCTTAAATATGAAATACAAGCTGCCAGGCAACAGATATGAAATGGAAAAGTTTATTATATGAGCTTGGGAGAGCAAGGAAGTGTGAGGGGCACCCCAGAGAGAAAGAGAGACAGAGAGAGAAAAGAGACAGAGGCAGCAAGAAAGAAAGAGAAGAGCAAGAGAGGAAAAGTGAGAGAAAGGAACGAGGGGGCAGGGGAGAGGTAGGTTTTCCCTTTTTATAATTCTGGTCAAAGGCACACATAGTAGAGGGCAGGTAATGATGTTATAGGTTGCTAGGCAGACTGGGCACAGTATGCTAACAACTATGGCATTTTATAAGTCCCAAAATGTCTACTATCAAGGATTTTAAGGAGCTAAAGATCCATAAAAACTCATCAATAATATGGGGCAGAGGAGCCAAAATGGTCTGTCAAGAGTTACAGTCTATGTGCTAGCTCTCATTTGTTCTTGCCCCAGTGCAGAATCCAAGTTTAGCAAGTTTCAATACATTTACTAATAATGATATATTTATCATTACATCTATCATGGCAGAGTTTGTCAAAACTATTCATCTAGATTATTTTCCTCATTCACACCCTCAACTATAAGCTGACCACAAGGTAGTATTTTAGACAGTGGATATTTTCTAATCATTATGAGGTGGTGAAAAGTATATTGATTAGTTCTTATGCACTACTACCTTGCCATGTCTAATATTAATAATAACAGAATCTTCTCAGACAAATCCTGTGTTCTGAAGACTGTACTGGAAAGCTCCTTGCAGATGTCATTTTATTTCTCCCTAACAACTTTATCAGGCAGTATTAACGCCTCTATCCACACCTGAGAAAACCTTAGAAAGGTTCATCAAATGGTTCTTCTCTTTCAGAGCTAGAGAGGGACTGAAAGAAAGTTGAGTCAGGCTGTCTGACTTCAAAACCTTGTTTGTCCTACTCTGTCAACATTTCCTACATTAGTGACCTGAAATTCTGTCATTAATATCAAGAAAAACTAAAACATTGTAAAAGTATGACAGTGAAAGCAAGAAACTCCTTTTCAAAAAATACAAATACATAAAATACAATGTATCATTTGACTGATAGACAACCCTCAAGACACAAAGGACTGATATAAACCAGCCAATTCACAATTCTTTGTGACTGGACTATTTCACTTAGCATAAAATCCTCATGGTTTATATATAATATATTTTATGCCTGAATTTCTTTCCTTTTTAAGTTCCTTTCTCTTCCTCCTCCTCTTCCATCTTTTTCTCCCCTCATTTAGTTACTGCTTTTACACTTCTTCTTTCTCATTCTTTTCTTCGAATGACACTTTAATCCAAATCTGGGCCATATCACTGAAACCTGCTCTTAACCTTTCTGTACTTTTTAAGATTGAGCAACATCACATTTGGTAATCATTGTATTTGGTTTGTCAACAGACATTTGGTTTGCCCTCTCTCTGGCTGCGGAGAAAAAGGCTGACATGAGCACAGGTGCACAGGCAACCTCTTCAAAACATTGTTCCCAGTTATTTTGGGGATGTAGTGAGAAGTGGGATGGCTAGATGGTGAATTAATTGCATTTTATAATTTTAGAGAATCATCATAACATGTTTCATTGTGGATATACAGTTGTGTGTTCCCAATAACCATTTACTTCCGTTACTTTTTCTTCATAATTGTGCCAGCACTTATTTTCTACTTTGTTGTCACTTTTAAACAATTGTGCCCTGGTGGGTGTGAGGTCATAGTTTATTTTCACACTTGATTTAGATTTTCTCAATGGTTTCTGATAGTGAGCATCCTTTCATTTGGTTGTTAATATATCTATACTCGATGTAGAGAAATGTCTATTCATATTTTCACTATTTTCAGCTAGATTATTTGTTTCTTTTTAGGTTCATTTATTGGGTTAAAGAGCCCAACTTTATCCTTGTTACAGCTTGCATTCCTGCCTCTAACCATCCCCCAACAGACATGAACAAAAGAACAATCTCACACAAAATGCCAAAGCACAGACCAGAACTTCGGGTCAATTTGTTTACCCTTCCTGTATGAAATCTGAACACAAGCAAGTTCTTAATTTACAAATATTACATAAAAACTTCAAGATAACTAAATAGTTTTACTTTATTGGACTCTGGCTTGTAACATAGTCGTCAAGTCACATGACTTAATGTTAGTAAGACTGACATTCAAGCTAGAGTAGAGTTGAGATAGCACCTAATCCAATTCCCTCTTTTTGTAGATAAAAGAACATCAAAGGAGAGGCGGTATCTGTTACTCAGATAACAGTGGCATAGCTTGGCCTGGAAACCATGTGCTGGGTGCCGTCAGCCAGCGTTTGTTTTCCACCTTCTGCACTGTTTCCCCCACGTCAAATTAAGCTGAGAGTGCTGTTTAAAAATGTACTGAAATAGGAAGTGAAACGCCAAGGTTTTCATCCCACTCTGCCATGATAGATGTAAGATTTTTTTGTAAGTCACTTAAGAACTGTGATTTTCACTATTCTGCACCAATAAACAGATATAAAACTCCCTTGTCCAATATGCGTTGTGCATGTGAGGTTTAGAGCAAATGAAGTATGTTAAAACAATTCGAAAATATATAGATTTGTGAAGATACACGATGGTATTGCAATTATTACTAGTAGCATGTAATTTTTTGTCAAGATATACGTATGAATGACAGGAAAGTCTGATAGTAAATATGGCTTTGATTCTCAGTGCTTGTGCCTACAAAGCAGCTCATTGTCAAGTCTTCAACACTTCCTCCCTTATTTTTTTTTAAATATTTCTTTGGATTTCATTTATCTCTCTGTAGTAAGAAGAGCTATGCTAGAGGAATACTCATGCCAATCCAGGCTAAATTCTTGTGATGCTGGGATATGTGTGACCAGTCCTGCCAGGTTCCATTCCAACTCAGAGAATCTTCTGAGCTAATAAGTGCTGCTCTGAACCATATTGCTGCGAGCAAGGGGCCCTCAACCACTGCTATTCTTTTGACCTGGGAAAACAAATGAACAAAGCCTCTGACTAGGAGACTAGAGAGATCACTCTGGTTAAGAGTTGGTTATGATCATTCACTTACTGCTCTAACAGAAGACCTGGGTTTGGTTCCCAACAACCACATGGCAGTTCACCACAGTCTGGAACTCCAGTTCTAGGAAAACCAACCCATTCTTTTGGCTTTTGGCAAGGACTGTACTTATATGGTGCGTAGAGAAATGTGCAGACAAAAACACGCATGAACATAAAACGAAAATAAATTTTTGAAAAGAAAAAACTCTTCTCTTTTCTCTATCCCTGAATATTTATATCACTGGCCTTGAATGTCACTTTTCCTCAAAGACTAATTTCTAAATGTAATAGTAGACTAGACATGTTTCTCATCATTTCCTCCCACGGCAGTAAGGGACCTTTTTACAGATCACCCACTGTGGAGATCATTTGCTTGTTGCCAAGTATTGAGGGGGAAAACTTAATCCCCTAAAATTATCAGTTCTACAGACTAATAAATCTGGCACGTTAGTTCCTATTTTATATAGCTGCAGGCAGTGCTGAGTGCAATAACCTATATAAGAAGCCCAAACATGTTTAGTTACTAAGCAATTGCTGGTTACTAAGACTTTTGCAGTTAATACTTAATGTACTTTATAAGTTTAAAAATGAAAGATCATTCTCTTTTTCTCTAATCATGGTCAGGACTGAGTGGCATATCCTGTGTAGAGTGCCTGTGACAGAAGCAGATACTGGAAAGATCCAAAGTTCTTCTTTCCTTCCTTTCCCTTTCATATGGCCACTGAGACAGCTGGGGACACAGATAAAGGCAGAGTAGTCGAAAGGAGAATGTCCCTTACCAGAATTCCTCGAGGAAGAAGAGAAGCCATCAGCAGGAGCTTACTTTTCTCCCTGGTAAGACAGGATAAGACTGAGGAAAGTAAAGCAAAACACCAAGCTCCGGACTCACCTTGAGCATGGCTGTTGCAGGAGATAGAAGGAGCACAAAGATGGAAGGTTACCACATCATGTGAGCCTCTTGCCAGGAGGCTAAGGAACACGGAATATGGATTATAAGGATTTTTTTCCTAGTCAGTGAGGCCTGGCAGTTCTGCATCTCGGTTTTAAAAACCAGTTCAGCTAGAGTTCTATCTGGTTTGGCTTTGTTTTGTTGAGGGGGAGATGTGCCTGAGAGGGATGAGGGCATTCCTTAAAGGAGTTCATTTGAATACCAGAGAAATAGATTGTGAATACATTCAAACATTTTGTGGTTTGATTGGTTGGTTGGCATTGTGGAGTTTTGTTTTGTTTTGTTTTGTTTTGTTTTGTTTTGTTTTGTTTGAGACTGAAGCTCCTGTAGCTCAGGCTGGCCTCAAACTTACTATTAAATAAAGACCGGCTTTGAACTTTTGATTCACCTGTTTCCACGTGCCCACTATAGTCGTATGTGGTATATGACTGGCCTCAGAGGAAATGTTCAGTGTTTAAATTCCTCTTTACTAATGTATAAGTGTTTAGATTTTGTTTAGAAAATAAGTCATAGTAAAGTCAGTTTAGATTGAACTTTTTTTTTCAGAATATTTGAATTTGTGACTGATTCATAGGAATCAGGACAGGACAAAACATGTTGCTGGGCATTTCCACTCTCTGCTCTAATAAGGACTGACAAATCTCTTTTTTATCTCCCAACAGTGGTAATTTTCACTCTAAATGAGGGTTTCTCAGCCTCAGCTCTGGAAGATTTGGGGTTGTGTAATTCTTTGTTGGGAATGTCCTATTAACTTTGGATGCTTAATAGCATCCCAGGGCAGGACCCACTAGATGTCAGTAGTACCCTTCCCCCTACTTGTGACAACAAAACCAGCTACGGAGATTGTCACATATGCCCTAGAGACAAAATCATCCCAGACTGATACAACTGATCTAGCAGAAATAAAAGATGTGCTCATATTCATCCATAAAGCCTATCTACTTAGTGGGTTATGTGTTAAAATGATATACATATGAATTAAAAGAACAATATATATGAAAAATAGAAAAAAATACTTAGGAAAGACAAAAGTGAGACTCAGAGCAGTGTTTCAATGTGATGATGATACTGAAACATTGAGACAGTTTCTTTGCCCATTCCTGATATGGTTTGCTCAAAACACATTAGCTTATGCAGACACTTTTATAAAGAGCAGCAATTTATTGACCATATTTATAGAGATCATGAAATTCAAGATCAAGAAAGCAGCAGGTTCTGTTTTCAAAGAACACTAGAATACTGTGTTCTTCCAAGCTGAACTTATTACAAAATAGTGAGGTATAGGTGGCTCACACTACAAACTCAAAAAAATCATCTTACTTTTAAGATGAGTACTAATTTCTTGCACACAAGGTATTTTCTATAATTTCACAAATCTTTTTATTTATTATTTTCTTTTGTCCAATCTTTCTGCACTGCTTCCTAATAGACTATCTCTGTTATGCATACATCAACCTTGGGATTCTTTCCAGAATTGCTTCATGTTAATATCCAATAACTCTTTATTTGTAGTATGTCTGCTAGGTTTCAGCTCCAAGATGTCAAAGTTGGCATAAAGCACATCCACTTCACTGTTTGGTTGATTACATTCAGCAATTTAGCAATCATTTTATACATTTCAAGAGTTTTTTCTCGTCTAATCTATAGATATCTACTTGTATAGACTTGTCCTCACTCATAGTTGTGTTTTCTCTCATTATAGACAAAAGTTCTATTGAGTCCTTTAAGGTTCATCAATAAGAAAGGTTTGAGAACATTTTTGCTTTTCTAAAAATTAAAAATAGGTTTTATTTTTATATACTATATTCTGGTTGAAGATTGCCCTTGCCAAACCCTGCCAGATCCGCCTCCTCATCCCACCCACCCAAATGCATACCCTTTCTTTCTCTGTCTTTTAGAATTTAGTCACCTAAAAATAGTAAAACAATTAAACAATTATAATATGAAAAGAAAAAAGAGAGAAAAGGAAGCCACAGGGAAAAAACACAAGAAAAGACACTGCATACACAGAAAACCCACAGGGCAAAAATTAGGTAATGTAATATATAAATAAATATCTGTATGGTTAGAAGGAGGAGGAGGAGGAGGAGGAAGAGGAGGAAGAAGCCAAGACAAAGCATTATGAGAAAGACAAAAAAAAAAATCTAAAAACACCACTGAGTTTAGCTCATTTTGTGTTATTCATCCCCATATTCCATCCCATAAACCCCCTTTTCCTCTCTGTCCCCATTTAATCCCATTTAATTCTCTCCTGATGCCCTTTGCCCCAGCTATAGACCCCTCAATCTACAGTGGTGGTCTACCTGCGAGATATGCTAGTAAATCAACAGTGGCAGAAAATTGTGGGAGTAACCAACCACTCTCTGATTGGAGTTAAGGCCCACTCCATCAGATAGAAATCATGCCCAATATTGTTCAGGTAGTCAAGAATCCAACACTAGATAGGACAAGGACCTCAGAGAAAACTAACATCCAAGTATAAATGAATATATACCATATTTATTTGGGAAGTCTAGGTTACCTCACTTTGAGGTAGGTTACTTCACTTTTTAGCTCCATTTATTTGCCTGAGAATTTCATGATTTTAATTTTTAACAGCTGAATAATATCACGTGTGGAAAAGCACCACATTTTCTTCATTCATGCATCTGTTGATAGATATCCAGTCTATTTCCAATTTGTAGCTATTCTGAATAGAACAGCAATAAACATGCCTGAGCAAATGTTTTTTTTAGAAGGATGTAGTCCTTTGGGCACATGTCCAAGAGTGGCATGGCTGGATCTTCAGGTATATCAATTCCCAACTTCCTGAGGAATTGCCACACTAGTTTCCATAGTGACTGTACAAGTTTGTTCTCCTAGGAGCAATGGATGAGTGTTCCCTTATTCCACATTCTCGCCTGCATGAGATGACATTTGTTTTACTAATCTTCTTCATTCTGACTGGTATACAATGAAGTTTCAAAGTAGTTTTGATTTGCATTTCCCTGATGACTAAGGATGTTGAATATTTCTTCAAGTGTTTCTCAGACATTTTCATTTCCCCTTGGAGAATTCTCTGGATGTGTACATCATTTTTAATTGGACCATTTGCTTTTTTGATATAGGCTTTTTGTTCTGTCTTATTTTTAGTTCTTTATACATTTTGGATATTAGGCCTCTATCTGATATGTTGTTGGTTAAAAAAAAAAAACCTCATTCTGCAGCCTGCCACTTTGTCCAAATGGTCTTCTTTGCTATACAGAGACTTTTAAGTTCCATGAGTTCGCATTTATTAACTGTTGGTCTTAGTGCCTGTGCTGATTTTCTCTTCAGTAAGCATTCCTATGACAATGATTTCAAGGCTATTCCTCACTTTCTCTTCAATCATGTTCAGTATATTGTCTTTTATGTTGAGTTTTTGATCCACTTGGACTTGAGTTTTGTGCAGAGTAATGAGTATGGATCTATTTGGATTCTTCTACAAGTAGCCATCCAGTTTGACCAGTGCCATTTGTTGATGCTGTCTTTTTCCAGAATATATTTCAGGCTTCTTTATCAAATTACAGGTGCCAATAGGTGTGTGGATTTATGTCTGGGTGTTAAACTCGATTCTCTGTCTGATTAATTTATTCTCTATAAAGTTAGTTATTTTGTATAATGTATTTTCAAGTTTGTCAGATATATATTTTAGATTTGATTGTGATTTTTTTTCAGTTCTAAGCTTCCTAAATCAAAGTGTTCTTTGAATCACAAGGAAATTTAATGCAGGAAAACACTGACTGTATCCACCAGGAGCAGAGTTTGTTGGGGGTAAAAATGACCTAGCACTTTGCCTATGATCATTTGGCAACGGGCTTGAGACAAGTGGCTGGGTGGTGCATGATGAATGAACACAGAATTGGTGTGTTGCTTTTCCCCCTGGCTGTTCGTGTCAACAGTCTCGCCCACTCTGAGCCTGCTGCCCTAGACTCATTGTCTAGTGTAGCTCAAATCTGCAGCACCTCCTTCCCCTCTGCTTATCTCTGTGTATTTTATATAGTTCTGGTGTAGCTCAAACCCTGTTCTTTTCTTCTAGATTTTGCCCACAGTCACTGTTTAATAAACGGAAACTAGGAATGGATTTCCCATCCCAAGCATTAGGAATGCGACATTTCGTGTTTCAGTTACCTTGAGCTTGTATCTATCTTGTATCTTACACTGTAATTTTCCCTGGGATGTTACCATTGTCAATTAATTACATCTACATTTATTTTTAAGCTCTTTAAATTATATGGAGGTGTGATATTAATTCTTTTTCAGAACTGACATACTTTATCATCATCATCAATCATCATCAGCATCATCAGCAGCAGCATCATCATCATCACCTACTCTATCAAAAAGATTTGGAGAGGAGATCGATGTGCTCAGATACCATCTGGTTTACTACTACATGAAATTCCTACCCTCCAGTTATTGTTTTAAGCATTATTCTCAGTGTTGATGATAATTTGGAGTCCTCTTATAAAATACTAATGCCTGAGACTCAGTCAAAAGGATGATGATTTATTTAGTCTGGAATGGAACCCAGACCTCAGTATGCTTTAAAGCTTCCTGGGTGACTGTAATGTGACATCAGTTTGAAAATGGTTCTGGAAATGTCTGACTACTTAAACAGAGGAGTCAACACTCAGATTACAGTGTCTCTAAAAATACTAAAAGAAGATACTGAGGCTGCATAGGCCCTGAGTAAGAGGAGTCAAAAGATAAATAATCTCAGTGCCAAGCCTGGCACCTGACTTCTATCCCCAGTACTCATGTGGGTAAAGGAGGAAACCAAATTCCCAAAAATTGTCCTCTTAATGTCACATGGCTGCTGTTGCGCATGCACAGGTGTACTCTCACCCTCATCTACCCAGCCCACATAGAAAGAGGAAATAATTGTTTTCATCTTTAAAAAATAGAATATGTTGTTTATACTTGTAACTTCTGTGTAGAGTTGGGAAAACTCGATGTGGAGAAAGTAAGTGTTTCTCAAGTGCTCGTATTATCACAGATATTACTTGTCTTTACTCAGTCCATATGGAGACTGCAGGCAGTTGAGGAGTGCAGGCAGAGGACCTGAGATTCAGGCTGTCACAAGCTGAACTTCCAAACCTAGTGGCTTAAAAGTCTAGTCACTGATGACCACTCGTTTATGGCTCTAAGCTTTTAAAGCCAGAGGCTCATGTTAGTTACTAAAGGCAGAGACATTTGGTTCATGACTTGGGTTCAACACCAGGTGTCTAGCTGTAAAACTCTGAGCTTCCTAGACTCTCTAACTCTGTCAGCTCCCTCAGAGTCCTAGTGATCTATAGACAGGTAGTCTCTGTCTAGAGTTTCTGTTTCTTCTTTGCTTTTTGTCTTCTATAAGCTAAGATGCTCTGCCATTTCTTCCCTTCTCAACATGACTAAGATGCTTTGTCGTGTCCCTTTTGGCAGTCTCTCTCCTCTGTATCTCTCTGACCTTCTTCAAGCATTTCCCAGCTGCTGTCGCCACTGATGAAATCTCTGAGCTTTGACTGTTTCTTAAAAAACAAGTTCATCCTGTTCCATTCGTGACAAAGACTGCAAATTACCTATTAGGCCTAACGTTAAAGCATCAGGAGCAAGTATGATGGACAATCCTCCTAGGCTAATGCAAAACTAAAGGCAACCAGCCTGTGTATTTAGCCAGAAGAGGGAGTGACATAATTTTGCATGAACCATAATTCTATTAGTCACAACCTAACATGCTCATGACTCTACTGCCACTAATCCCAAATCCTACATATATACACTTCTCAAGACTTAGGTGAACAAATAATAAACTTCCCATAAACTGTGGTCTAAATCATAGGTTTTTGCTCAGTCATTGGGCAGGAAATCCTTCTCTTGTACAAACTGAGAATAATTCCTGACTGGTAACATCCTCAGGAGTTCCCTGAGGCTTGTGCACAGTACCGATTAGCTGAGGTGACTCTGACTAGAACATTTCTGTAAAGCTAAAAAGCATGCGCAAGTCTCAGAGGATTCTGTAGAACACAGTGAGGCATCCTTCTTCCATCCTTGTGATGAGGACTTGGTGTGATGATTAAAACTGAGACGGCAAACACAGATATAATATGGGAGATTTATTTGGGAAAAAAGTAAAGGAAAGGGGTTAAGACCTGAGTGGGCCACAAGGGGAGGGAAAGACAGAGAGACAGAGAGAGCGGGGCTGGGGGAGCACCCTAGGAAAGTGCAAGAATAAGAGAGACAATGTAAGCCAGCAGTGGATGGCAAGTGGAGGGTTTGGACCTCTGGTGGGGTCTGCAGGTTATGACATCAGAGGTTGCCAAACAACCTGGAGGCAGGCTTGTAAAGCTGATTATATGCTAACACTTGACATAAAAATTAAGTGCTTTGGAAAGATTGTCAAATGAGAAAGTCAAATATCATGAATTATATTAAAAACACAAGTTAAAATAAGTTTAACTCGCACTATCTAAGAAAGTAAGTCCGGAACAAACTTTTGCCCATAAAAAATTTAATCACCTAAGAATAAAACTAGAAATAAATATGTTTTAACTTAAATACAAGTTATCCTTCACTTTTTCTATCAGTATGAAAAATGGAATATATATTATCCATTATAATATATGCATTCATATTTCAGAAAATATGTGTTGGCCCTTTAAATTATAACCTAGTTAATCTAATAGTGCATCTACTTTAATAACTCTTAATTGCATATTATAGGAGCAATAGAGGTTTTGTTGCATGGTTTTCTGTTTGTTTGTTGAAAATGTCCTATCAAGAAAAATTAAACACAGACTGTTTAGAAAGTGTATAACTAAGAAATAAGAACCCAAATTTCACTTAAATAAAACATTAAGTGAAAGCATGTGATTATGTTTTTCTGTTTTTCTGGAATATATATATATATATATATATATATATATATATATATATATATATATAAATTTTCTGTCTGGAAATCATTTTCTATACATCAATAGTAGAAAATTAAGGTGACTCTTATTTGCAGCATAATAAGTAAATAAAAACAATATGTCAGAAGAAGATGATAATGATAAAAGTCTAGCCCCAAAAAGCCTGAGGAAAAGTATGTTATGGTTTCCAAGGATAGCCCATGTTAATGTATAAATACTCCTTTGGATGATAAATTGAACACAAAGCAGTCATTCTTTGATGAACAAAATATTTGCCAAATGACTATTAGATGCCAGGTATCGAATGCATACAAGAGGTTCAGTTGAGTAGTAATAGCTAAGCTATTCCCTCATATAAGAGTTTGTCTACCAGAATATTAACATGTGGATTCAACAATTTCATGCTAAGTTATTAATATAAGTTGTGCTGAATTCTATGAAGAATCAGATACTATGAAAACCTAGGGCCGGTTGATTTATAAACCAAAGACACTGTAAAACATATTAACGTTTTTGGTAAAAGAAAGAATTAAGTAAAAGGTTTACATTCATCAAGATCCGTGAACACATTTCAGCAACAACAATAGCTCCTAGTTTAATGAAATGAAGATTTTTTTAAAGCCTACCAAACGTTGTGTAGAACATTACCATCACAACTGTGGCTAGCATCTGTTGACAAGCAAATGGTAAGTGATCTCAAGGGAATGCCTATATCCAAAGTTGAGCTTTTCGACATATTTCAATTCAAAGGAGACAGAGCTTGACAAAGATGTGACAGGGAAAACCTTGTCATCATCTTAAAGAGGAACTGTAAAAATCAAGGAGGATGACCATAAACTTGCTAATTATGGTATTACCTGGATTAATGTATGTTTCATAAACAACATGAAGCTTGATCAAACTACGTAAATCTTTGTCCCAGCATGATAAAAAATACAAAATACAAAAATCCATCATTAATTTTGTAATAATAAACAAGTTAAATTACTGCTAGGATTTGTCATCATGTTTTTTTTTACAGAGATATTGTAAAATTTACTAAAACTCAAGCTTTTGGTTGTACTAAAGTCTAAGATGTAAATTCAGTATTGAAATTATTCTTTTAAATACACTACTTTTTTCAACTTATTTCTAGAATTAAAAAAGAAATCAACGAAAGAAAATGTCCTATCATGAGGTATATGAACTATCTAAACTTAAAAACTGAATAATTCATGTAGAAATTATTTCATGTTTTTCTTAATGAAATCATTAAAGCACCTGAAGTTTCATTCTTTACTTCTCAAGATAGTGAACAAATATTATTCTTACTCCAAAATATCAAGCTTCTCTGCATAAAAAATCCTAAGACAAGGAATCTCAGAAAGCTACCAGAGAAATCAAATAAAACCAACCTCAAATTTTTTGAGCATCTGTTAGCACCCATAGCTAATAAAGACAAAGAAAACCTCACATTCATCAACTCTGGCTTAAGTTTTCTAACCACTTACAAGCTTTTTTTCCATTCTTTATTTTCTATAGATAAAGTTATGGAATTTTGATGTGCAAATACATAATAAAGTCCAGAGCTCTTGCTATTTAGAAAAAATAAATCTGTTTAGTCTTTTATTTCTACATATTCATGAGTTATTATATTTATATAATGTGCTTTAATCCCAGCTTAATAAGCAGAGTGAGAGCATGCATTTCAATGCTGAGATTTTTCCTACACTCACATGCATGAAAATACAAAGTTTATAAAAGCATTTAAATGAATGCAAAATCACAGAATGAACATTACTAGAAGTTCAACAGGTTTGATAACACCCTGTCAATGGGAAACAAATTCAATGTTTTCCTAATAAGTAAAATACATTATATTATCTGTTATTTATAATGTAGAAATAACAATTGTGTTCTAATTTTAAATAACTCTTTCATAACTACCTATATAAATTCAAAAATCAAATAGACCAAATGACTCAATGATATTACAAATATTTTCAAAATTATTTAAAGGTCAGTAATATATTCTCAATTAATTCTTATATTCAGGCATAAATATTATGTTAGATATGGGGAAAAGTAACTTCTGTTAGCTAAGCACCTACTAATCCCACTTTCTTTTTTTAAATTTTTTACTAATTTATTCTTATCTTAATGAAGAAAGGAAATAAAAATATCTCTCCCTTTCAGAGAGCTGATGAATTTAACCTTAAAATTCAGACTGAAGGAATATATCTTGACTTTTTCCTCTATATTTACATTTAATAAAATTTTTCTGTGAAGCTCAAAATGTAACCTATCAAGCAATAATAATTGTGATTTGAAAAATATGAAACCATCAATTGTCAAGTTGCAATGAAATCAAACAATTCACTTAATATAACAGAGAATAGCATATTTGTGAGGCAGGAACTATTGAGGACTTGCTTACCTGGCCTAGGCAGAGTTTAGCCATCAACTCTGCCTGCATTCAAGCTTGCCCATTTTTAGGCAGAATTCTGGCTGTTGCAGAAATACGGACATTATGCCCAGTGGCTTGTTTGCCATGTTCCAAGCCATCTCCACAAGAAGGTTCATTGATGCTCATCATCTTCTTCGAGGTAGGCTGGGTGTTGCCATGAGTTAATCTGTCTTATTGTCAAAGAATCTTTAAAACAATAGAAAGATCTTTAGGTGCCATATTCTATATGTCTCTGAAGCTTTTGAAGATCTTATCTAACTATTTTACTTTGTCTATCTATAGAATCCTATCTATCTGTTAAACCTAGGATGTATATTCTTGTGATAAAAATAGACTAGTAATTGACATGACCATGATTTGATCAACTGACAATTAGCTTGTATTATTTAACTATCCTAAACTACCTACAATAGTACTTTCAAAGTATTAGAAGTAAATCTTGTACTATAATTAAGTTGTATGGGTACAGTAATTCATATTGGAGTAGAAATATCTATAATGTATGTGAGGATTAATCTTGAATTTGAATTCTATACCAATGTATCTAAATTAAACTTATTTTCCATCAATATGCAAAACTCTATGCCAATGATTTAAAAATAACCTTATTTGTGAGTAACAATCAGGGTGACCTGATCAGTCACCCAGCATTCTCTATAACGCTGGAGCATCATCTTCAGCCTTCTGGCCCAGTGTATCTGACAGACATATTTGTGAGGTAGAAACTATCAAGGACTTCCTTTATCTTCCTTTTGTAGGTATGGAGATAGGGGTTGAAAGCAAAGAAGGGGGAGTACAGAAATATACAGGAATGATAAGACAAAAAACAGATTATTGAATCTACTCCTCAACTTAGGGCCTTAATTGTTACTCACAAATAAGGTTATTTTTACATCATTGGCATAAAGTTTTTCCTATTGATGCAAAATAAGCTTAATTTAGATACATTGGTATAGGAGTGTTGGGTGACTGATTAGGCAATAAACTGTCTCTGTCATTTTTTTTTTCATTTTGGAAGCTGCTAATCTGCCCCTCAAGTTTACTCAGGTAATTCAGTTTTATTCATGCTCAAGTCTCTAATGGAGTTGAACCATATAGTTTAGTTTTACAATTAAGCTTAGTTGTCTAGAGGGTAAGTTATTTTTAGGTCCAGATAGATGCTTTAAGTTGACAGAGATGAGATATGAGAGATATTGATTTACATTCATAATTTCAGACTCACCAAGATAGGAAAGATGTTTTCTTCAAGGTTGCCAAATACAAATAACCCAAACTCTACAAATGTAACATATATATAACTTCTGATTTTTTATGGTTCCTCTTGCTTTATGTAGTATATTGTATTTATGTGTGAAAAAAAAATACAGCACAGAATGAATTAAGAGGGGATGTGCCAGGAAATATTCTGATATTAAAGTATTATTGAAAAAAAAACAATGACCACTAAAACTTCAGTAAATTATACAAATAATGATGCACATAGGAAACATTCAGATGAAAATTTATAGATTTTGATGTCTTGCAAAGAAAAATAGGGCCTGGAGGGATAGATCAGTGATTAGTAGACTTTCCTGCTCTTGAAAAGAATTGGAGTTTGGTTCCTGGCACACACACATAGGCGTATAACTCACACTCCAGTATTTACACCCTCTCCCATACTCACATACATGTGGACAGACACAGAGACACACCAACACATGTAACTAAAAACAAACAAATATTTACAAAAGAAAAATCATTAGGTGACAGAACTACAAAGCTTCTAAATCAAAAAAATTAAAAATAAAACATACAAATAGTTTTAAAATGAAAGACAGAAAAACATAAATTGATTAATTGAAAACAGAATAAATTCATGACACTAAGAACTGTTAAATGCCTATTATTATTTTTAGAAAAAAAAAACTCATCTGATTGTACCCAAAACAAAACAAAACAAAAACAGCGACCTACATACATGTAAAGAGACAGAGACAGCCAGTGGGCTCATGAGAGGGCAGAAGAGCAGAAATCTTCCACATGCTTCTTTGGTATCCTAGTCGGCACTGGTATAAACAACTTTCCAATGTACTTGACAGTGTTGCACAATTTTTGTTATTGTCCCATATTTCTTTGATAATATATTGTATTATGTAAGAAACACTTAGATAACATTATTGGGGAACTATTCTTAGCATTCTTTCATTGTTTTTTTTCTCTGTGTACTTCAATTTTCACTAAGTTTCTGTGAATTTAGTCTAAAACTTATCTAACTTTACATTGACCCTAACATCTACTTATGGACCCATAAAAGGCATGGTTATTTTTGTTGGTTTGAATTTTCTTTTGATTCTTTCTTACAGTTACCAACTCTGTACTTATCAAGCACACAGAACTTTGCAAGTCCTCTATTTTTTCCATAAGATTCCTTAACTGGTACGGTTTGTTCCAATTCCCATCTGATAACATAATATCTGAATCGTATGAATCTGATTCTGATCTGTGTTTGTCTCTTCAGATGATTTGTGTTTGCCTTTTAGTATGCTTTGTAATTATTTTCAAGAACTAGTCATGAGTCTGAAAAAAGAAACCGAGGTAAATTAAACTTTACTTTTGGCCTTGGTACCAGTAACTTCAAGATTTTTTCCCATTGCACTTCTCCAGTTACTTGTTTTCAGTGACTCTGTCTTGAAGTCTTCTTATCTGAAAACCAGTGTTAAAGCCTTGTGGAGGTACGGTATAGGGAGAGGAAGGGTCCTGAAATTTAAAAAATTGAAGGTCAGTGTTTTCCTTTGAGACTTGAAGTTTTGGCCTTCACATTTCTTTCCCCCACAATACAAAGAATTTGTATCTCCTCTTCCTTTAATTACTTCCCCAAAAACCAGGTTTCCTGTATCTCTTTGAAGTCCTGATTCTGTGAAACAAAATGTGACATCAGCTGAGACTGGAAATCTGGGGCTAACTGGTGTTTGAACAACCCGTTCTCCCACTTGGCATAAGGCTCTGCTGAAGTCTATGCACGGTTATAGGTAACACGGTGGCTAACTGCCTCCCCTTTGCTCCTCCTCTAGTACGATCTGGTTGAAATTGTAACTGTGAGAACGTTACAGAAATTACAGAAGCAAAACCTCAAAAAAAGTATGAGACTCCCCTCCTGTAGCTTTGACAGCAAGAAGTTTCATATTCTCAATCTAGAACAATCATGGTTTCAGAAGCTTCATGAAAATTACTGTTACTACCAGTTTTATCCTTGGAAATATCTCCTCAAGTGCACATGATTTTCTGAGATTATCTGTGTTCAGTGGTCTTCTCTGACAAAGTGTTCTATAACTTGAGTTCTACAGCAGGCTAAAATGAAGCCACTAATTTTAATTTCTCTCACTTTGGCCTAGTACACACGGACTAATCAACAAACTGTTTGGAATTCTTTTCTCTAGCCAGACTGTAATTGTGGACAGATGAAAAACAAGTCTAGTGTGTTGGGCATCCCAGGCCCTTGAGTACCTGGAGCCTAGGGATTGGTTCAGAGGTTTATTGTTCCACTAACAGAATGCTTGATACCTATTGTTTCCGGTTTTAGAACCCTGGCACCAGGCTCTTGGTGTGCAAGCCTATCTATCTCTTTGGACTGAAATCACCTGCATCGCCAGCAGTTAGCAGGCAAAATAATAAACCTTAGTTTCCAACAACGGTAGGTAGTGGCAACAGGCAGCTGAAGCAATTAGAACCTTCTAGGATTGACTCCTATTTAGGCCATGGGTGCCAAGAGCCTCAGTCTGTGGTGACAAATCTTAAGGTTCTTAGACAAAGAGTATAAAGATCTAAGCTTCAGAAAAACGAGAGTTGTAGTTATCCAACTTTGGACCTTAATATTTTCTAACACCACTGTAGCAAACCCATGGCCAACTTTATTTTGAGTGGGGTGGGTTGCGGGGGTGGGGGAATGGAGAGAAATTTCCTCTAAATCTAAAACTTGTATACACATTCTCTCTGCTATTACTTAATGTGTCACTAGGAAGAATAATTAGTTAAGAAAAAAAAGTGACAAAATCAAGAAAGAAATCAAATTACTCAGAAAAGCAATCCTATTTATAATTGTCATGAAAATACTCAAAAAGAAAAACCTAGAAAGGAACCTATCTATCACCCTGTACTAAACTCAGTTTAAACCATATCAGTGGTTTTAATTTAAAACCTAAAACTTGGTGGTTGAAACTGCAATGGTTTCCAAGTGAAGATGAGCCATATTCTTGTGGTATCCTTTTACTGGACTTGTGCTTTCTTTCTCTTATGCAAGTACTTAAAGTGAAGGACAGTTTCTAGACCCACGTGTTCAACTTTCTGAGACAGTGATAAACTGTTACAATAGTAACTGTCAATCATTGTATCAATATCTTTAGAGTCCCAGCTCTCTACTTCCTTTCTAGCCTTGTCCTGGTCAGGCTCTTACTGCTGATTTTTGTTCTGTTCTTTCCTTTTCCTTAGTTTTATTTAATTTTTCTATTTGCTTAGAGCACTGAGAACCAAACCGTGGGCATCTTGCAGATTATCAAGTTCATAAAGCTTATACATAAATACATTTTTAAAAAAGCTCTGTGGTATCAAATCTCTACTAGACAATAATCTTCACGCTGATGTGCTCTGTCTTTTCCCAGTAAGCGGGGGTGGGGGGAGGGCAAGTTTTACGAAGCAATTTACGAATAGTGCTTTAGCTCCTTTCTTGGATATTGGCAGGCATGTGCTAAGTCTACGATTATATTAAAATTAAACTGAATTTCTAGCAGTGCTGTGACCACAAGCCAACTTAAGCCAAATTGAAACACTACTAATTAAGTAAGCAAATCCCTTCCCACCTTGGGCTTCACTGCAGGAGTTTTCAGAACCAGAGCTGATTGTTCTTTTTCAGTCATTACTCATCCGCCTTATGACTCATTGCACATGCAGGCTATTGGAGGACTTCACAGAGAAGTATACAAATGCCCTGCTTGCTCTTGTGTACAAATTCAGCTCTCCCTCAATTAACTCTTTTCCCTGTTATGTCCTAGTTTGTTCCTGGTTGAAAACTTGGCCACTTCCATTTTGAATCAGAAGTTTAAAGTTTATCTGTTTGATTCTAATCTCCTTCAGCATCCCTTATTTCTCTTTCTTCTCTGTGTTCTTGGTTAAAAGAAAACCTCACATGCTTTTTGTGTACAAACAACTGCTGTTGTCACAACAAGTTCTTTGAACTGAGAAATCTTGGACTCTATGACTATCTTTAAAATATTTATTAATACTTAAAGAGAATAACATTCAATTTTGCATCGATCACTAGTACTCTTTTCACTTCATTTGAAAATTTACATTTAACTCCTTCATATAACTTGGTTTAACAAAAACCTCTCTTTAAATAATGTCTCTAAAAATCATCAGATTTCTATTTTTAGTAAAAATTTATCTGTTCATGGCATGGAATGTTAGAGTATGGAAGAACAGTTGAAATACTTGTTGATATTAATTGTAATAACTCTAATTCATTATGTGGATAATAGTTGAAGTTTTTATGTTTAGCCAAACAATATATACTGCCACCAGCAACATTTGAAAGTCTTACATGAGATAAGAGTTTTATAAATGTCACATTTTTTACTAGCTGTCACATTTCTATGACAGAAACATCTTTTTATAACTATTTCCTAAAAATATATATATATTACAAAGCAAATCCTTATAAATACATATTTTATTCACACTTTTGTCAAAATGTAATACCTATTATTAGAAATAATATTAGTTAATAAAGCAGGAAGAATTCCTGTGTAAATGAGATAGCCTTCTTCTAGTGGTTATTGTAATTATCTTCAAAGGAAAAATGGAGAATCTAATTGGCATCAGGGAGTTGCTACTTCTGTATTTTATCTCTGTATTCTATTTACCCACATGAAGAAGATAAAAGATTTAAACAAATATTTAATCATAAGGACAGTTTGAGTTGAATAACATCTTTCAACAAGGCTAGAATTTTTATAAGAAATATTATTTTTTAATTATCAACAAAACTCTGTAGTTTATGATATCTTCTCTTATATCAGTGTCACACTGCTGCCTCAGCTTAAAAACACAACTTATGAATTAAAGTATGACACATTAAAAACCCTCATTTTCAGAATGAGGACAATAAAAGTAGATGTGTTCTACGGGAGAACAAGGATTTTTGTTTCACACACTGAAGTATGCAACCCCCACCCCCAGAAGTGACTCTCAATGGATACTGAAACCAAATGGGCGTTTCAAGCCCAGCAGAAAAATATATGTTTCATACCTAACTATAGCAATAAAAGCTGAGCCACTAAACATAAGCTGGAAATAGTGAAGCAGTGGACAACAAAGGAGAAAAAGCTAAAAACAAAACAAAACAAAACAAAATACCACATCAGGAGAGAGGAACAAGTATGTTTGCCAAAAGAGAAGTGGCACCAGTGATGTTACAGCACAGCCATTAGAAGATGACATCACTGATGATGTCAGCGAAGTGTGCACCTGCAGCAAGAAGCCTGGGCAGATGGAAGACAGTAAAGAAACTCTGTATTCATTAAATGACCATACATGCCTATTTGACTTGGGCTGGACAGTGAAGACTTTGAGACAAAAATCTTAAGAAAGTTGTACCCAGCTTCCCAGAGAATAACAATTTGAAAAGTGAAAAACTTAACTGAGGAAAATAATGCATCTGACCAGAATGTGTATAGTACTTGATGACATTTGAAATGTGTCATTGAATAGCTTAGTGTTTTATAATTCCAAAGTCCTAAAATACATAGTAGTTCTTGTGGATTTCATTCAATGTTGAAGAAAAGTTTTTCAGTGTTTACATAATTTGTCTAACAGCACTTTGAACTTACGGGAGTGAGAGACTGTCTGAAACTGTTCTACATAACACTAAACTGTTTTGTCTTCACAAGTGATGGACTTGGTTAGATTCAAGCTTCAGGGCCTGATCTGCTATTTGTTGGTTGTAATTCTAAAACCAGTTTAGTGTTCAAACTCTTCCCATGGTTATTCCCGTTGACATTTCAAGAGTATTGCCGAGCTGCCAATTTCAGACCTAGGCAGAGGCCTGTAATTTAGTTCTCAAAACATTGGCTCTGCACATTCCAATCAGCTGTGTGCAGATGCAAATTAGCAGCGGCCTCCACTCTGTTCTGTCTGGGCATTCTATCACTTTCTTCAAGCCTCAGAACCCTCTTTTCCTGATACTCTGATCTTCAAGGTCTTCCTGATCTCTATTGAGAATAAAAAGGGACCAGTCATTGGCAGAAATGGCTAGCTGTTTTGTAAGACTCACTTCAAAATGAGTGTATATATAGGTCACAATCTTCAAAAACTGTTTAGAATTTCAAGAAAGAATCAACTGAGCGTTTAAAACACCGTGGGGCCATTTTAAACATGAGCCCAGGGAAATTTTATTGGTTGTATTCCATGAAGCTGGAACCTTTCACAACTCAGCTGAGACTCATACCCTAACCAGCAGCCCGGCATAAAGCAGCATGCTGCTGTGCATGCCTAAACATTTCGTATCACAATCTTTGGTTGGTGACAATTTTTACGGATATTCAAAAGTGAAAGGGAGCTTTATTTGTCATAATAGTATCAATGTACTTATAAATACAGTAAATCAATTCTCATTATTTGTGAAGTTCTGCCAACATGGACTCACCTACTCACTAAACTTTATTCACAGCCCAAAACCCATGCATACATGACACCCTACAGCCATCTGTAGAGTGGTACATTGTACACACACATGAGACCCTTGAGGAAGTGTGCTTTTCTATAATAAGGGGTAAATGAATAACAGCATCTCTTACATATTTATATATTTATATCAGTCTTTACTTATTACTTCTACCAAGCTAGTGACTTCTTAGAAAACTACCAAGATGCAAGAATTGTTCTGCCTACTTTACAGCTGAAGAAAAAGCTTCAAAATCTCAACAATAACATGCAACCAGTCACTGATGGATCAAGCATTAAATGCTTATATCTATGGGTTATGTATCTATAATAAATATAGAGCACACACTGCCTCATCAATTTTTCTATCATGATCTTATATCTTCTTCCCATAAGTACTATATTACAAAGTTATTTTTAGTAAGCGTAACAGGAGAATGGGTAAAAGCAAAGAATAATTGGAATCAGGTTGACCAGAAAAATCTATGCTGGAGGAACCACCCCATCCCCATGTGCATAAGGAGCTGTTATGTCATATGCATAACTTGTGTGAAAATCTTTTCACATTCTATTGGCTCTCTTAGCTATAGGATCAGTGGTAGGCTGGTAGCCACCTCCCAGCAAGGAGATGAATATAACTTTAAGGAGTTTCGTCTTACTGTGATGTTATCTAATAAATGAGTGTTTGAAACAGCCTTCTTTTTTTTTTAAGTTCAATGAAATATAGAACTTGGTAAAATAGAGTTTACAACATATAACCCACAAAAGCTAATACAAACTTAGTCATAAGGTGAGGTTTGGAATGAAGACTGATGAACAAGCAATACTCAGTGCTTTCTGTGTATCAGACCAGTTCCAAACATCCTACTAGTTAGAATAAATATTCATGCGTACACACAGATTATATGCATACACAGAGCTTCATTAAGATTTATAATGCAAGCCGGTTGTGATACATGACAGACTTATGCATTATAAGGTTATAAGTTAAAATAGTCTCTCGCACCATGAACTGTTATACTATTCATATTTTATAAGGTAAGAACACTCTTTAGCTAATACTTAGTAAATTATGATGGAAAACATCGCACTGTGAATTGTTAACGCATTGCTCTATTTTATTACTAATGGGGGGTCCCTTAATTTTTAACAGCATATCTAATCTTAGTAGTTATGAAACCAAACAGAATTTCACCAATGAAATGGTGAAGGCTGCTTTAAAAATAAAGTAAAATGAACAGGCTATTTCCCCATGAAAGATGAGATTGAGTGAGCACATGTGGTTACTTCTTCATCTCTTTTGGAGTTGATAGATTCAGAGAGGAGCCGGAGCTCCAGGACAACACTGTGAAAATTAGCTCAGGAACCCTCTTTTTGGACATTCAGTTTCCTATCCCACCAGTCATTTATAGTTTTGGGATTCTTGATATGCAAGAGGAAAATCAATAAATCTTCATGACACTGTTTTGTTTAAAAAAAATATGCAAGAGATATATTGCAGTATGCAAATTCTCAGCTGTCAACACAATACAGATGGTCCTGGGAACAGAGAACGAGCCAGACTGCAGGACCAGTGCCATTATCCTTGGGACTGGGGCAGCTCCTATGCACTGGATAGCAAAGGATGACTGGATGCTCCATGTTGAATAGAGTTCTTCCCTAACCCACATGCCATTGAATAAAGATGTTTTTATCTATAAAGTCATCCTGCAAAGCATTTAATGTAATCTAGTAAAAAAAAGAAAAAATCCAATTAGAACCTAGCTGACTATTTCTCAACACAGTGAAGAATATTGGGCATGCTGTAAAAAAAAATCTATGGATTCAAAGGGAAACCCATCCATTACAAAGAAAGACAGAGAAAAGAAACACTTAAATGTTATCTTCTTTTGTCCACCTCACCTCCATCCTCACTTGAAAACTATAATCCATGCATTTCTTTAATATTGTCTGTTGCTATTTTTCTTGTTATTATTCGTTTTCCAGGTCTCATTCTAATTATTTGAGTTTTTCTTTTGAATCTGCTGTAGGGCTCAACTTGTACAGACAACATGTAAAGTCACTCACTACCCTTTAATTCTGACAGGCCAGATATGCAAATAGATAGCTTAAGACCATGTATAAAATTAGATGTCCCATGACAATCATGGGCAGAGTCCAGGAAGCCAAGCCACAGGCACTGCATCAGTCAGGCCCTAGTGGTCAGGACCTGAATAATTATAGCTTCTTCAATTTCTGCATCCATCCCTCCCCTGCTTCCAAACTGGGAGCCTCTGAGAAAAGCTAAGTTTGCTTCACTAACATTTCTCATAGGAAACCACATTTGTAGTTAGTCAGCCTCTGGCTTTGGCTACCCTCAGCCCCAGCCAGTGTACACCTAAAGCCTTGGCCTCTTCTTTCTAAAGCTTTCCCAGGTTTTTTTTTTTCTTGCCTTTGAGTCAAGAACAAAAGCAACTAATGCAGACTAAGCACATACCATTGGATCTTTTTTATTTGAGTGTCTTTTTACTGCATATCAGTTTTCTTGTTCTATAAATTTACAATCAAAGAAAAAATTGATATATTCCATGGGTGTTTTAGTTATTTTTCTGTTTGATATGACTGAGTTACAAGCAATTTAAAGGAAGAACAGTGAGTCTTCTGTCCTTAGTTAAACCTTTCTGAAAATTGTGTTACCATGGTGATTCTAAATCCAGTCCATTTGACTTTTAAAAAAACACCATATATCTACCTGTTTTCAACTTGACAACCAAAACGTTGCTTTAAATCATAACTATGCATCCCAAGTCCCTAAAGATGCATTTTCACATCATAATGCAGAATGCATTTAGACCACTACAAACACACACACACACACACACACACACACACACACACACACACACACATACACACACACACAAAGAGAGAGAGAGAGAGAGAGAGAGAGAGAGAGAGAGAGAGAGAGAGAGAGAGTGTGTGTTCCAGAATTTTTTAAAAGTCTAAAATTTAAAATCTCTTCTGTGATTCAAGCAGGTTTTAACTATAAGTTCCCACCCCTCCCAAAAATAATAAACAAATAAATTATATGGATCAAGACTTGACTCCGTGGGTAGATGTGTTTCCTGTGCAAGGTTGACACCCTGAATACAGCTCTTGGAACCTATGTTAAACTCCAGATGCTTTCATGAATTCCATAATCCTCACGCTCCTGCAATGAGCAGGAGGAGAATACAGGAGTCCAGACTCATGGAGTAATCTGAGCTCTAAAGGGACTGAATACTCTCATTCTCATAGCTCTGTTGCCTGTAGGACATACAGTCTCTCTTCTAGGGTGGTTCCAAACCATCCACCCATCTTTCCTTGGCTGTCTCTTCATAGTCCTGGCATCTACAATATTTTGAGGTCACTATTACAAAAGCAGCTCACTTAATTTTTTTTTGCAACGTCCTTGGGCCTCCTTGCAGGAACCCTGACCCTGACACACACCGGCTGTCCCTAAAGGCCACTTAAACTTTGGCACAACCTTCTTTGACCCTTTTGAACTTGAACCTTTTATGCCTTTATAGCCAGTATCAGGCCATGGATGGCGCTGCCAAGTTCTGCTTCCACCTCATGATGTCTGATCCTTTTTGATACCAGGCACGCTTGCTTCTATGTGCCTATCTTTGAGTAAGGAACCCCTTCAGCAGCGTTCTAAGTTCTGGCTCTCTTTACACATGCACTTGTGTTTTCGCAAGTTAGAGACTCCTGCGGATGGGAACCTCCTGTGGCTAGGTCCTTGCCCTCCCGTTGGGGAATGCTTTCTGTTCTCCAGTTCAGAACATTATGTTTCTATTTAACAGGTTTGATCCCTTCAAGCACCTTGTCAATAACCTTAAACAGATTCTCTTTTCCACTAAACGCCATATTTTAAATGTATTTCTACTCGCTGTTCCATCTCAGTGTAAACCTGGATAAGTGCAACCAGTGGTAAACACAGAACAGCCTAAAAGATGTAGTCATCAGCTTTCATCTACCAATGAAAACTGACCCCTATGTTTTGAATTCAGCTCCATAGATGTTTATAGGACATGACAAATGAAGACATATTCTTTGCAAGAATATTCATTGAATAGCCTCTAACCCTGTTCCCAGAAGAGTACTTGATCTTCTCTGAAACTTCTTCAGATGACTTTCCAAGATATATATGTATGTGTGTGTGTATATATATATATATATATATATATATATATATATATATATATATATATATATATATATATATATATATATATACATACATACATATTCTGTTAGGAGCCTACAACTTTAAATATTTCCATGTTCCTCCTGAAAACCTATTCCAAATGATGAGGCACAAAGTCAGGTTTATTGCCACAACATCTTCACTCATTGGTACCAATTGTCTATATCAGTCACTCTTCTTGTTGTTGTGATCAAACATCATCAAACAAGAAGCCAGTTTTGGGCTTATTTTAGTGTGCAGATCAAGAGGCTGCAGTCCCTTGTTTTAAAAAAGACATGACAGCAGGAAAGAAAATCAACTGGCCACAGTGCTTATGCAATCAGGAAGGAGAGAAAAGAGACAGAGACAGACAGAGAGAGACTGAGGGATCTATGCCCGTGTTTAACTGGTTTTCAACTTTGCATATAGCACCAAAACTCATCCTCAACCTGTGGGATGATGAGCCCCATTTGCAATGGGTCTACCTCAGTTAAACTCTTCTGGATATGGAGAATTGGATTTTCATGGTGACTTGAGGTGTAGTTAAGTTTACAGTGAGTGTTAACTGTCGTGGTGCCTGTGACTTTACTAGAGTTCTTAATTATTGTATCTTTTGATTTTTGTTTCATTCTTTATCCAGAGATAATTCACTTTTTAGGAAGCTTGTAAAAATTTTTGATTTTTTAAATAATAGATATTTTGTTGGACTAAATATATATATATATATATATATATATATATATTATTAATTATCCTACATGTGCACCTCTATGACATCTAAACAAAATAATAAAAGTATTCACATGGATACAACAGAACATTTAATAATTCTTGTTATGACAATTAATGAGCATATTCAATGCAATCATTTGGTCTTGCACCAAATAAAAACTGCTAAAATATAATGGCTTTGTGTTGAAAGCTCTTATGTAAAGCCTCAAATGTCTCAGATGTCTTTAGCAGTTTAATGCTTTTCATTCTCTTCACGTTTTTGTTGGAATGAAATGTAAAAGAAAATAACCTTGTATATGCATATTAGACTTCAGACACAAAAGGGTTTCCATGGATACTTTTATGCTGCGGAGAGTTTGCGTGTGTAAAGCAGCATTCATTTCTAGTTCTGAAAGATTTTGTTCTGATTAAAAAAAAAAAAGAACTGCCAATCATATCTTCACTTTCTTAGAGAATAAAAATAATACATATCCCTGTATATTTAAGTTGTAAATGATGATGCAGTTTTTCTGAACAACCTTCTTAGCCATTTGACTTATCTTACTAATGTCAATATTTCATTAAATTTTCAAGGGATTTATGAGCAAGTTTTAATGAGCTTAAAATATTGATCAATTTATTTTCCTCTAGATATAATTTAAGAAATTAAACTTAATCATTTACTGATACTAGTATACAGGTTTACTTGCTACTTAAAATAGCATTTGAAGTAGTTCTAGGTTTGATTGTATCTTGACTTGATAATGTATCAAAGTGTCTTTGATTGAATGTTATTTCCTAACAGCCATGTTTTATTTTTATCTTTTTGAGGAATGTGAAAAAATGTAAAATTTCAAACCATGGCCAAATTTTAAGCAATGTGGAGGAGACTAAAGAGATTCTGACATTTTGGTGATTGAATTCATTTAAGTGCTATATTTTTAATATAGCTTTGCTTTACATTGACAAGAAACTAACCAGTTGTAAACATGAATGTGACAAATAATCTGAAAAGTAAATTGGTTTAATTCTGACTTAAGATAGTTATTAAACTCTCATATTATTTTCTCCTGTTAGTATTAAAGTGAAAATCATAAACATGGTGATATTTAGAGACTGGAGACACAGTTCAGTCAGTAAATCGAGCATTATACTAGTCGAAAACCCAAGTTCAAATCCTTAGGACTTACATAGAAAGTCAGGCATGTCTTCCATACCTCTGTAGCACCTGATACACAGAGTTATGAAGGAAGAGAACGTCAAGGTCACTGAAGCTCACTGACACCTAGCCTATACAAACCAATGAAGGTTCAGTAAAAAGACCTTTTCTCAAAAACTTCTTATTAATTAATGTATTTATTCAATTTACATCCCAATCACAGCATCCTTCCTGCTCTCCTCCCACTCCCATCCTCCTTCTCCTATCTCCCCTCCCCTCTTCCTCAGAAGAGAGGAGCTCCCCTACCCACCCACCTTAGCTCATCAAGTCACGTCAGTACTGAGTTCGTCTCCTTCCCCTGTGGCCTGGCAAGGCAGTCCCATCAGGGGGAAATGGCAAAAGAGCAGGCAACAGAGTCTATGTCAGAGACAGCTCCTGCCCCCATTACTAGTGAACCCACATAAACCTTGAGCTTTCTATTAGTTATATCTATGTAGAGGAACTGAGTCCAGTTCATGCTTAGTCCTTGGTTGGTGCTTCAGACCACACAGTCCCCTCTGGACCTTGGTTACTTTGCTCTGTTGGTCTTCTTGTGGAGCTGTTTTCATCTCTAGGTCCTTTTATCTTTCCTTCCACTACTCCACTAGATGCTATGCTTTGTCCAACTTGTACAACTACTTTGGAAATCATTCTGGCACTTTCTCTGAAACTGGGAATAGTTCTACCTCAAGACCCAGCTATACCACTCCTGGACATATACCCAAAAGATGCTCCACCATACAGCAAGGACATTTGCTCAACTGTGTTCATAGCAGCTTTATTTGTAATAGCCAGAATCTGGAAGCAACCTATATGTCCCTCAACTAAAGAATGGATAAAGAAATTGTGGTAAGTTTACATGATGAAGTACTACTCAACTATTAAAAACAAGAAATCATGAAATTTGCAGGCAAATGGAAGGAAGTAGAAAAGATCATCCTGAGTGAGGTAACCCAGACCCAGAAAGACACACATGGTATGTACTCAATTATAAGCAGATTTTAGCCATTTCGCACAGGATAAACAACATAATATAATACACAGACTCAAAGAAGGTAAGTAACAAAGAGGAATAAAGGGAAGTTGCTCAAATCTCACTCAGAAGGGGAAATAGAATAGACAGCAGTAGTGGTTGAAGAGAAGGAGCAAGGTAGGAGAGGAAACACAGAGAGAAATAAGGGTGGAGATCAGACCTAGGGAGAGTCAGGGCTGGAGGACAGAAGACCTGCAGAGAAAAGAGAATATGTTGGTTGGGGCATCTCTGTGACAAGCTAGAGACCTAAGTCTGAATAGGCCTCTGGGAGGATATGAGGGGGACTACAGCTGAGACTCCTAATAGCAGGGGCCGTGATGACTGAAAAGGACACGCTCTAACTAGACAACACTCACAGTGGAGGGAGGAGAACAAGAACTTTGATGCAAAACTTATCCTGACCACAAGATGTACAGTGATAAAGATAAAACAGATAGAGCAGAGATTGAGGAATATCCAACCAATGCCTTGCCCAACCCAAGACCCGCCCCATGGAAAAGAGCTAATCCCTGACACTATTAATAATATTTTGTTATGCTTGCAGAAAGGAGCTTATCAGAGTTGTCTGAGAGGTTCCACTCAGCAATGGTTTGGACAGATGCTGAGACTCAAAAAAATATTTTGAAGTTTAGAAAAATCAAGGAAAGATAGTACAACCTGATGCTGCCTCCACATGTACACACATATACATGCACAATGCACATAGATTTTAAAATAAATCAAAATACCAAACCTTTGAGTTAGTCAAATGATATTTTTATAGCCAACATTCTATTATTCATATATAAATAATTAATGGACTGATTTTCCATGGAGCACAATACTATTTTGCTACCTTGAATGATTATAGAGTAAATGGCTGTCAAAAATAAGCAATGTGAGAAGGAAAAAAAGGTAGGTATGCATAGCCATGGTGCTGTGTCGGCCTTGACAGTGTGTCAACAATTACCAGGACTATACCTTAAGGGAAATTATTGCTTGAAATTAAACCAATTGTGATATTCTGTCAGAAAGAGGATCTTTGGGTCAGAAACTACTTTAAATAATTAGTATTTCATTATATGTTTTGAAGATATGATTAAGACTACACAGAGATTATGGCAATGTCATTCCTCTACTCGATATTTATGTGAACTCCTAGCCTAGGATATCATAAACCTGCATTTGATACGGATTTAATTGGGTACACAGAAAAATCTATATCTGTACTTTCTTCCCCTGCCATATAACTGAATGTTGTTGTTTTAAAAGTAACTAATGGATCAATAACTTTCTTGCTCTTATAGTCTCCTTTAACAATTTATCCATTCTTAGAGGTAGAAGCAGTCATCCTCTGTGATGTAACACAGACATGAAAAGACAAATATTACATGGCTTCTAATAAGGTTTTGGTATGTATGGTTCAATCAGGAAAACCGTGGAGGTTACATTGCCAACTAAGAGAGCAGGAGAGAAGAGTGGGCCTTCCAAGGCATGGGAAACAGAATATAGTACTAAAAAGAGAAAGGGGAAGCTAATGTGGATGGGAATGGGAAAGTAAAGTAAAAGAGGGAATATGGGGAGGAATAACTAACCCCAAAAGCCATTTGAAAGACCATATGGAGCACGGGAACACCTCTCCGTTGCTTGTGGGAGCACAAATTTGTACAACCAATGTGGAAATCAATCTGGGGCTTTCTCTGAAAATTGGCACTAGTTCTACCTCGAGACGAAGCTATACCACTCTTGGTCATATATCCAAAATATGCTTCACCCAACCACATGGAAATTTGCTCAGCTATGTTCATAGCACATTTATTCTAATAGCCAGAAACTAGAAGCAACCTAGATGTCCCTCAACCAATGAATAAAGAGACTGTGATATGTTTACGCAATGACATACTACTCAGCTACTAAAAGCAAAGAAATCTTGAAATCTGTAAGCACATGGATGGAACTAGATCATCCTGAGTGACGTAGCCGAGACCTAAAAAGACACACGTGGTATGTATTCACTTATAAATGGATATTAGCCATAAAGAATAGGAAAATCAAGCTAGAATTCACAGACCCAAAGAAGCTAAGTAATAATGAGGTCCTAAGGGAAGATGTGTGAATCTCAACCAGAAGAGAAAATAGAATAGACATCTGAAGTAGATGGAGGGAGGAAACTGTGTGGGAGAGGGGATCATGTGTGGGGGTGAGAGCTGGAAAGAGAGCAGAAGTCAGTGTGTGTGTGTGTGTGGGGGGGGTCATCTCTGGGACTCTCCAAAGAGTCTATGGTGGATGACTCTAGCTGAGACTTGTAGCAGTGAGGAATATGGTGACTGAAGCCAGGTGGGACTTTAAGTGGAGTGAGAGGAACACCAACCCACTCATAAAACCCTTGACCCAAAATTTGTCTTGCCTACAAGAAGTTTAGCAATAAAAATGAAGCAGATATTGAGGAAATGGCAAACCCATGACTGGTCCAACTTGAGATCCATCGTATGGGAGAGAACCAACCCTTGGCACTCTTAATGATACTCTGCTGCGCTTGGAGACAGGAGCCTAGCAGAGCTATCTTCTAAGCAGCTTCATCCAGCAGCTGATGAAAAGTGATATAAAGACGCACAGCCAAACAATTCACTGAGCTCTGGATGTTTTGTGGGAGATTGGAGGAAAGACTGATGGAGTTGGAGGGGTCAAAGACACCACAAGAAGACCTTCAGAGTAAACTAATCTGCGTCCCTGAGGCTCACAGAGACTGAACTACAAACCAAAAAGCATGCATGGGATGGACACAGATCCTTAACATATATAGCAGATGTATAGCTTGGTCACCATATGGGTCTCCTAACAATGGGAGTTGAAGCTGTCTCTGACCCTGTTGCCTGCCTTTGGATTCCTTTTCCCTAGCTGGGCTGCCTTGTCTGGCCTCAGCAAGAGGGGATGCCATTAGCCCTGCTGCAACTTGAGGTGTCAGAGGGGGGTGGTACCCCCTGGGGCATCCCCTACTCTGATAAAGATGAGAAGGGGGCAGGGGGCAGGGAAGAAGACTGGAATCGGGCTATAATGTGAATGAATTAATCAGTAAATAAATAAATAAATAAATAAATGGGAGAAGAGAAGAAAAACTATATTGAATCCAACTATTTTAGAAGCTTCTTAAAATACATACATTTAAGATAAGAATTTAAATGGAGTGATCATATAATGGGGAAACAATGCTCCAACAAGATACTTATGTTACCAAATAAAGTCTTCTATTCTGTGAATGATTACATCTTGTTGACTCATTGACCGAACATCCTCAAACACCACAGATTATTACTAAGGATACTGGCTTCTCTCCACAACCTGATGGTAAGTTATTGTTGATGACACTTTTCTATATTACCAACATTGGAGAAATAATGCTTCATCACTACTGACTACCTTGCATGATGCTAAAAGATATCCTGAAGCCTGCTGGAAGGAAAACCATTAACATCACCCAGCTAGAAACCCTATGACCTGTCTTCAGGATACTCGGATGCAATAGCGTCACAAGTATGAGGAGAATAACCCACCATCTTTTTTTACTGGACCCATTCTGTGACATGGAAACCATACATGACACTACTAAATTTGCCTAGAACCTGAGACTAGGTAGGTCTTGCTCCTTAGAAAAAAAAAACCCTCCACTATTATTCTGCTTAAAGAACATAGCTATACAATGACTCCTAATGACACATTGCTATACCCACAGAGCAGAAGCCTCTTCTGACAGGATATTGTATCTAACACAGAGGCCCACAATGGATAGAGGGAGTGACTTTGGGGCATTCCCTGTTAACAGGAATATTTTTAACAAACCCTTCCCCTCTATGTGGAAAATGAAACAGAAAGATTGTAAGAGCCAGGGGTGGTAGATGACTCCAAGAAAACAGTATGTTCCATACACCCAGGCCTCACATAAAATTTAAAACTAAAGTGGGACAGGACACACGAAACTTTCACAGGTTCGAACTAGACAAAATCCTAGTGCTGAGAAAAGGAAATAGATACAAAGTTTCTAACCAAGAAACTGTTTGTAATTGACAATTGCTGGGAATGAGATGTTTTCTCCGAAGGAGTGTCTGAGTGTTAGTGGGTATATCAACCAAAATGCAGGTGGGGCCCCATTCCTCAGGCCTCATGCAGATTCCATTTGCATGCATGGGTAGGGGGGGTTCTTTTCTTTTCTTTTTCATATTTTAGTTTAGGGTGGTTTTTGTTTTTAAAAAAATTGTTTTGATTTTCCTTTTTTGTGTGTTCATTCTGAGAGAGAAAGAACATAAAGTTGAGGATATAAGGGAACAAAGAAGAGCTGGGAAGAGCATGAAGCATATGATAAAAATCTATTTTATAAAAAATAAGAAAACATGTTATCTATTTCATGACTTAACCTTTGCACCTTAAAACAAACAAACAACCTCCCTCCGAATTTTTTTCTTGCTCGTGTTGAAACTCTTTCCTACCCAGATATTCCTCCAAAGTTTCTTTTGAAAATGAACTGTGTGCTTAAGCATTCTATCTGAAGTCTGATCTTGAACCAAGCACATTAACAGCTAGCCTCCAACTCACAGACCCTTGCATAATACAGCCACTGCCTTCTGTCATGCTCAAGACAGAAATGCCATGTATAAAGGCCATGCTAAGTTGCCTAGCCCCTCCAGTCTTATCGCTGGTTCCCTTCTTTCCTATTTCTTTTAAACTTCCTAGTATTTTTCCCACATATAAAGACTGCCTTTAGAATTCGTTCCCTGCAGCAAGACAAATCTTTCTATTGCACAAACTAACTAAGTTAATATTCTTACACTCTTACACTTTTCTCTACAGGAAAATGGTCAGTCTCCTGATATGTTCCTATGGTGCCTGGTCATGGTCGTGTTACCTTTTGAAATTAAATCCTCGCAAAGTTTTTCCACATATAAGGTCTTATTTGAGCTGCCATTATCCTCTATACCTTCCTCTTCCTGTTTCCATTTGTTCTTCCTTCCTTTGCCTACCATGTCCTCCTGACGTTAATCACCCTCACATCACTCCAAAGTATCTTCTCATCAGACTTCTCTAAAAAGGTAGCATTTGTGTCACTCCTTCACTTCTGAGCCTGCAGGAGAACACGAAGGCCCATGTTCCCCAACTCAAATATGCTTAGTCTTCTGGTGAAAGGACAGCATGTTGGATCACAGTGTTTCCTAGAATACTGTCTTCATTCAAGACTCAAATCACTTGACAGGTCTTGAGACCGAGTTTGAGGACGATTGCTGCCAATTCTTCAAATTTCAAAGCTGCCATTTTAACATATGAAGAAAGGAACCTGATCAGGTGAGCATGAAATTACATCTTGCTTCTAATTTTCAACAATTCTGAAGTTTTCATAGAGCATCATGATATTTGTATTCAATAGCATTAAAAAACTTAAGATCTCAACAGCTGTATGCCTGGAAATGAGTTGCCCTTTAAACAAAAGTCTTTGTCATCATCGATTAAATACACCCATCTAAAACTACCTTTCTCAATTAAGCTAATACAATAGTAAGATTTAGGAGAAAATAATAATAAAAGGCAGGAATGGGAGATGTTTAGGTTTTGTTGACATACATTCTTGTATCTCAGCACTTGAGATGCTTCCTTCATTTCTTCATTTTTCTTCCTTTGTTCATTCTACATCCCTATTGTCACCCAAATCCCTCCTGTCTTCCCAGTCCTACCCTCATGCTAACTTCCTCCTTACCTCCCCTACGTACCAACCCACCCTGGCACATCAAGTCGCATCAGGACTAAGTGCCTCTTCTTTATCTGAGGTAAGGTAAGGAAGCCCTGCTAGAGAAACAGGATCCAGAAGGAGGCCACAGAGCCTTGTTATTTATCTTCTGTGGATCCATGTATTGTAATATGTTTATCTTGTACTAAATGGCTGGAATCCACTTACAAATGAGTGCATACCTTGTGTGTCTTTCAGGTGTTGGGTTACCTCAATCAGCAATGACTTTTTATAGTTCCATTCATTTTCCTGCACATTTCATGATGTCTTTGTTTTTAATGGCTGAGTAGTATTCAATTGTATAAATGTACCACCATTTCTTTATCCATTCTTTGCTTGAGGGTTACCTGTAGGCTTTTAACTTTTTCTCTCCTACTTTATTTGGGGTTCTTTAATGCTTATACCTCCTTTCCAAACAACTTACCTAGATAGGAGAAAAAAGAGGTTAATGGGAACAGGAGAAGTCAACCTATTTAGACTCAGTTCCTTGGAGTAATTCCACTGCTGTAGTCAGCAGGATTCCATCAGACCATTAAACAACAATGTAGCAATTCAGCAAAGGGGACTGCAACACCAGCTGCTGGAATCTGGAGCAGCAGCTGGAACCTCAAAGCACTGGCTAAACTGTTCTCTCTAGGCGAGTCTCAAAAGGGAGTGATGAACAGCCAAATAATGTGAAATGATTCTAAGAACAAAAAGCCCAGCCTCTCCTCTTGTTTTGGATATATACATATCTTCTCAGAGTCCATAAAAGGATGTTTATCAGTTGACAAAGACCATGCCCCCACAAGAGGCAGTTCCTCTTCTAGTGGACAAGCATCACCAATTCTCTCACAAGTATGTTTCCAGTGGAAAAACACTGCACACCCTTACACAAGTCTGTTTCACATTCTATACCTGGGGTCAACATATTTACATCCACTATAGACATTTACTACAGCCAGATACTGGCTATTATGAATATAGTGGAACAAATTTCCTTGTGCATTGGTGAATCATATTTTGGATATATAGCCAGAAGTGGTTTAGCTGTATCTTGAGGAAGAACTATTCCCAATTTTATGAGAAAGTGCAAGATTGATATATGAAGTATTTGTATAAGTTTGCACTCAGGCCAGCAAAGAAAGAGTGTTCTCTTTGCTGCACATCTTCACCAGCATGTGCTGTTACTTAAGTGTCACTTTTGATCTTAGTCATTCTGTTAGGTATAAGATGGAGCCTCAGATTTGCATTTCCCTGATGACTAAGAATCTTGACCATTTCTTTAAATGCTTCTTGGCCATAGAGATTCCTCAATTGAGAATCCTCTTTTAAGCTTTATACCCCAATTTTAACTGGGTTATTTGGTTTTTTCCATGTCTAATTTCTTAAGTTCTTTATATATTTTGGTTTTTAGCCCTCTGTCAGATATAGGATTGGTGAAGATCTTTGCCTAATGCGCAAGTTTCCATTTTGTCCTATTGGGGGTTTCCCTTGCCTTACAGAAACTTCTATAAGTTTCAGTGGGTCCCATTTATTAAATGTTGCTCTTAGTCTTGGTATTCCTTTAACCAAGCAAGTAAAATGCCTGTATGACAAGAACTTCAATCTTTTAAGAAAGAAATTGAAGAAGATATCAGAAGATAGAAAGATCTCCTATGCTCATATAATAGTAGGATTAACCTAACAAAAATGGCCTTGATACCCTATGAGCATATACAGGGGGAGGTAACCCCCCTCAGGAACAGTCATAGGGGAGGGGAATAAGGGGAAAAAGGGAGGGAGGGAGGGACGAATGTGAGGATACAAAAGATGGGATAACCATTGAGATGTAACAAGAATAAATTAATAAAGAAAAATAAATAAATAAACAAACAAAAAACAAAAATGGCCATCTTACAAAAACCAAGGTACAGATTCAATGCAATTCCTATCAAAATACAAACACAATTCTTTACAAACCTTTAAAGAGCAATTCTCAGCTTCATATGGAAGAACTAAAGACTCATGATAGGGCTGGAGAGATGGCTCAGCTGTCAAAGGCTAGGCTCACAACCAAAAAACTCAGGATAGCGAAAACAACCCCATACAGTAAAAGAATCTTTGGAGACATCACCATTCCTGATTTCAAGTTGTACTATGGAGCAATAGTAATAATAAGCATATGGTACTGGCATAAAAATAGACAGGTTTACCAATAGAATTGATTTGAGGACACTGAAGTAAAAGCTCACACCTATGGGCACTTAATTTTTGACAAAGAAGCCAAAACCACACAATGGAAAAAAGAAAGCATCTTCAACAAATGATGCTAGTATAACTGAATGTCATCATGTAAAAGAATCCAAATAGACACGTATTAATGACCCTGTGTAACAATTAAGTCCAAGTGAATCAAATACCTCAACAACTAAATACAGTAGAAGAGAAAGTAGGGAATAGCCTACATGCATTGATAGAGGAGACAACTTCCTGAACAGAACACCAATAGCTTAGGCAATAAGGGCACTTGAGATTTTAAATTACAGACAAACTTGGGTTACAACACTAGGCCATGTCTCTAAAAGCAGAAGCAAATGCAAAGGAATTGTATGTTTTCATCAAATAAAATGTTTATAAATTAACCATACAGTGGGTTTAAAAAAGCAGATACTTACACAAATGCACTCATCCACTGTGAAAATACACTCATTGGATGATGAAACAAAATGATGATTCTGATGTCTGGAATGAGAGGCCAAAGAGTACTCCGGTAGTAGATTGGGATGACTGGATCCTGGTGAATGAAACTTAGACTATAACTGCCTCCTAATTTTAGTTGATCGTTAAGCTCTCACATGATCCAATATTTTAAAAAGTTCATCCTATAATTCAAAAAATGATGGTCTGATTTCTTCTACAATATTGTTGTGATTTCCTAGATGCAGCTTTTCTGTCATATAGAAGACATTTTTTTTCCTAAGGAGAAGTCTTGTCCTGGTCCTCTGCCTTTTGCAGTCTTTATGGCCCTTATTCTGTGACATTCCCTGAGCCTTACGTACAGGGGTTGTTCTGTAGATGTGGTAGTTGAAGCTGAGCAGGCATTCCACAGTCAGTATTTCTAGGCATTTGATCAGTTGTGTCCTTCTGAATTGATAAGGGATAGAGCAACACTAATCTGTGTATATATATAACTATTTAGAATACAGTTAGAAAGGCATACTGTTTTAGCAAAATGGCAATAGTAAGTTCTCTATTGGAGTTCCTGCCATCACCAAGAACATAGCCAAAAATGGTAGACTACATTGACAATACCAAGCATTAATTTCCTCCTATGGAATGGGCCTTAAGTCCAATTAGATTACTATTGGGCAGCATTTTAATGTAAGTGTCAGGCTTATACTTTCAGGAATATTTAGGGATAATAAGGTTAATGCCAGCAGCTTGCATGGTCCCTTCCAGTACTATGAGACCTAGTCCTCCATGAGGAGAGCTCCAGGTCAGTTCCAGCTTGATTTCTCAAAGTCCTCTGTCTGAAGGATATGGTATCTTTACCAATAAAGTGTTACATTCAGTTTCTGGGAGGAAATCAAGGGCAACATCAATGACCTATACTGTTTTCAGAGTCTCTTGGACGCTCTGACAAAAACTAAAAGGGAAGTTTCACATATCCAGCACTGAGGTTTTTGTTCATGTATGGCTCTTTTGGGAAATTCAATAACACTTTGTATATGATAACACATCTAAAGTTTTACCATTTCAACACAAAAATACCATTACACTAAAAAATCTAATGAAGTATCATGAAGACACATAAAACCAACACAACAAATGAAAGGACATAGGAAATTAGGTTAAAAAAAATAAGACAGAACTAAATCATAAAGGATGTGACATACTGTAGTTACCATGGAGAGTGTAGTACAATTTGAGCACATGAGTGCTATGGCCTGGCCAGTGCATTATAGTTCTTGTTAATATGGAGGGATTTGGGATTGGCTGGGAAAAAAGTCTGGATTAGAAAGATCCTGGGAAGTTTAATATCTTGTAACCAAGGTAAGGCGGCAGTGGGGTGTGTATGAAATTGATGAATAATGAAAAATATGAGATATATCTCAAAACAGAACTGACAAATCTCACCAAGGCTAAGAGTATGACGTGGGAAGAAGGAAGACAACTCTGGGACAAGGTCTGTGATTTTTGGATTGAACATCAAGGAAAGACAGTGTCATTTACTCTGAGAAAGGAGACCAGGGAAGAGCAGGGTTTTTTGTTTGTTTGTTTGTTTGTTTGTTTGTTTGTTTTGGTTTGGTTTTGTTTCATTTCCAACCTAAAATTTTATTTTTAATATTTGTTCTTTCAATTTATTTCATTTTAATAAAGGTATATTTATATAAATCATTGACATAAACCTTGGCCTAAAGAAAACTAATAACAGAGTCCATGGTTCCATTCAGCCTATTATATAGATACTGCCATTAGACTATAGTTAATGTTTCTTCATGATTTATCCTCAAAAATACATCCACCCATCTTAACTTCAAGCACAAAAATTATCAATCCTTGTTTCATTCATGGGTTTCACTTTCATCTCCCTAATTAGTAGCCCCATCTCTTTTCTGTCCACTTTGCCCAGATGACCAATTCAATGAATTCTTGCCTGGACCCTTCAGAACCTTAACTTCTCTACTTCCAGCTAATCTGAGTTCCAGTTCATAACTTCCGAATAATCCAACCATCTGCCTGCTCAGCAGAAATCACTAAGATGCCAAACACTGCTGGAGAAAAAGTTACATAACTGTAATGCTTGGATGTATTACACACAGCTCATCTCCAACCTCGATTCAGTCCTTAGTACTGTTGACACTCCTTTAATCTCTGCTTAGATATTTTCCCTTTGCCAAGGTAACAAATTTACGTTTTAACACTCCCACTCAGCTCTTGCTTTTATATCCAAACATTAATGCTGTAGGTGATTAATTTATTCAAATGTCCTCCTCCATACTTCATCATTATGCATATTAACATTGGGCTGCACCTACTACACTCAACCACTCTTGTTTTAGCTCCAAATGTCTCTTCCAGAACTTTCTCTATTATTAATATCTCCTTTAATGATTTCTTTTTCTTTCTCAACATCTATTCAGAAGTCTCCTTGTATCCTAATAATGACTTTATAATTTTCCCTGGTGCCTTTAAAGTTAGTATTCTTTTTTTAATTAAACATTTTATTTTTTGCATATATATTTATATTAATTCATGTATATATAATAAACTATGTATAGCAAGAAGAACCATGAGTCAATCAGGGATTATATAAATGTTACATTCTTAGTTTTTTGGCTATTTATATTTGACAGCCTTGAAGAAAACATCTTTCCTATCTTGGTGTGTCTAAAATTCTGAATGTAAACCAGTCTCCATCACATCTTGTCATTATAAGCTTAAAACATCTACCTAGACCTAAAAACATCTTATCTCCTAAACAACAGAGCTTCATTGTATTACTAAGCTACCTAGTCTTCAATTCTATCAGAGGTTTGAGAAGGAATAAACTTGATTTCCCCAGTATGCCAGGAGTGCAGGTTAGTAGTTTTCCAAATGAGATGACAGAGACGCTTTTCTACCTGAATAGCCACTCAAAACTATTATGTTGAAGCATCTTCTTCAGCCTTCTGGACCAATATATCTGACAGACATATTTGTGAGGCAGGAACTATTGAGGACTTGCTTACCCTGTCTTGGCAGAGTTTGGCGGTCAACTCTGCCTGCGTCCAGGCTTGCCCTTTTTTAGGCAGCATTCTGTCTGTGGTTACAGTTAGTATTGTTGTCATTGTTATTTCACATATATTCCTTTAAGAAACTTCATGACTTACCATAGCTACATTTCTCTGTTTAGCTTATTATTTCAGAGAACATCAGTGTGCTATAGCATCTTAAATGTATTAATCTGTTTTATGTTTTATCCAATTGATCATCTCTGTGGCATCTAATACGCTTGTCTAAAGTTTTCCTTAAGACACCACCACATCTCAAGCAAAATCTTCACTCCCCAAAGATCACTGAAGCTGGTGATTGAGGGTAGTGGGAATTCTTCTGCAAACTGATTCTTTGGAGCATATGACTCCTCTCATGAGTGGCTTTCATCTTCAAGAATCATTCTTTAGACTGTGCTACAGTGAGACATTTCTCACATGTTCCATCTTCCTCCTCAAATATTATAGTGACAGACCTGCCGTAAGCTTGTTTATCACTTTTCTCATGAATAATTTCCATAGTAAATATCTTGTGTGCTTCATCTTATCTTGGCAACTGCTTCTTGACTTATAATACTTAACATCCCTACATAGCAACAACTAACTGAATATATCTCCAATTATCTTGCGCTGTGTGTCCAATTCTTGGTATAAACTTATCTAATATTTGTCGTCATTTCTAGAATATTTTACATAATAACTCCATTATTCATACACGCCCTGGCTATCATTCTGTTTGCTATGTCCTTAGTGTAGGCATTCATTAAGCGCATTGGGATCTGTATGAGTCAGTTATGAAGAACTGTCATTCAGTGGTGTCCCTTTCCATTAAGGACTGCATTTAGGGAAGATTGTGCCAGATCAGCTCCATCACAACCTCTCCTGGTTTATCAATGTCATGGCTCCATTTGAAAACTCCCTTTTGCTCACCAAGTAAACCCCACACTTCCTTGTGGCTGAGTGTTTGCAGATGCTGTGTCATAATCAGAATCTAAGTTACTTTAGCACCATACATGTTTCAAAGTGAAGTTTAGGTGCTATTTACCAGGCAAAGCCTCATTGCTGAACCGGAAACCAGAGGCAGAAAGGACAAGAGACTGCTCTTACTGTCATAGTAAACTCTATAATCCCAAACTACTGTTTCATAAATGCTTGAAAATGTTTAAGGTTTTGCAGAATTTCATCAAAACAGATATGAAGATGTCATATTTTGAAACAACCACCCAAACTCCTTTGAAACAAAACCAGGGCCAATACATTGTTTTCTTAAGAAAGGAAGAGTAACGGTAGCCACCTACAACCTGCTATTACATTATACCTTTGTTAGAGAAGAGATATGTTGACTGTAGGGACAAAGAAATAGTGATGCTATTCTTAAATAGCTACAGTTAAAACAAATAAGCACAAGCATTAATGTTAGAAGCAGTATGCTGTCAGCCCCTGAAGTGGGTTTACTCAGTGGAGCTCAGAGAAGGTCTGTAAAAGGTCAGGTGACTTTCACAGCATGACATCAGCACTGCTTGGTTGACTCATCCTGACTTGATGCATAATATAAGTGCCATTTCTTGGTGTTCACAGTCTCCTCTGCAAGTTTTCCTTTTAACTTTGAAAAAAGAAACATTAATGCAAACAACCCTCTAGACTGGGGCCTCCTCACTAGGCTGCTTCTGCATTTCACAGCTTTGAAGTAATATCCCATTACTGCTGAGAGTTTTGACACAGAGACCCATGTTTGCTATAGCAGCTTACTTTTGAAATTCATCCCAACTGAAGTAAAGGAGCATAAAAGGTAAGTAAGCATACATATATTTAAATGATGCATCACTCTGCATACATTATTAATCTCCAAGACAACCAAAAGAAATATTCTTATCACCATATATGTGAAAGTAAAATTTTAATGTGCAAATTGAATGCAATAAGGATCTAATAGGTATCGATAAACAATTTTTGAGACATATTTGCAAAAAGAGTGAAATACTCAGTAGTTATTTACATTTTACTATATTTTATTTAAATTTTTATATAATTTTATTTTCAATATTTATTTTTATTATTAAGATTGTCATATTTGAGTATGGTATTTATATAATTTATACTCTATGTTTTTCTCCCTCCAACTCATCCATGTTCCCCCCCTCCTCTTTTATTATTGTTACATATATATATAGATATAGATATAGATATGTGTGTGTATGTATAATTTCTAGTGATTTTAATGTTGCTTAAATGTATTTTTATTTGGAATTGACCACTTGGTACTGGATATCCTACCAGCAATCTCATTCCTGGGACATAATGATTCTTCTTCTTTCAGCCTACAAGTCTTCATCTAGAGATGGAATAAGATGCCCGTCAACCAAAGAATGGATAACGACACTGTGGTACATTTACCCTATGGAGTACTACTCAGCTATTAAAAATAAGGAAATCTTGAAATTTGCAGACAAATGGATGGAACTCGAAATGATCATCCTGAGTGAAGTAACCCAGACCCAGAAAAACATGCATGCATGATGTATACTCACTTATAATTGGATATTAGATCAACATAGATGTCCTCTTAGAGACTCCACTCAGCAGGGAATCAGAACACATGCTAAGACTCACTACTGGACTCTGGATGAAACACTGAAGATGATATGGAAGAATGAGGGGATGGAAGAATGCAGAAGGTTCAGGAGCCTCACAAGAGGACCATCAAGGCTGGTGGATCTAGACTGGGGCAGAGCATGGGGAGGGCAGTGTTCTGCACAAACCATTGCAGTAAACCTAGACACTCTGTTCAGATCTAACCAATGGACAGCTCATTCTCCATGGTTGTGGGGAGAGCAGTGACTGCCTCTGACATGAACTCTGTTGCCCCCAAGTTAATCACTTCCCCTTGATAGGGAGGCCCAGTGACACACAGAAGGGGAAGCAGGCTATCCAGATGAAGTCTCATAGGCTGTGGTCATACGATGGGGAAACGGTTCCTTCTGTCAGAGGTCTAGGCTAAGGGAATAGGGCAGAAGATGGAGGAAGGATGGGAAAAGAAAAACACAAGTGAGATGATAACAATCAGGATGTAATTTGAATAAATTATAATCAATTAATATTTAAAAATTAAAAAAAAGATTTTCCCATACACACTGGGACATCAGCTTGATTGTCATTATTTAGGTGACCATATTGTTAAGACTCAAAGACACCATCTATCAGCAGAGCCCTGGTCCTCAGGCTTTTTGAATTTTTATGCCCCCTTTCTCATGAAGTTTCATGAGCCTTAGATGTAGCAGTTGCCATCTGTCTGTAGGATGCCAAGTCAAGCTAGAATAGGGTGTTGGACCTCAAGAACTGAAGTTACAGGCAGTTTCAAGCAACCATGAGTGTGCTAGGAGCCAAACATGAGCCCTCATCAAGAGAGAGGCAAGCACTCAGCCTTTGAAGCATCTTTCCAACCCTTATTTCCTTCTCTTATTTTATTACTCTTGCTAAGACATCAAGCATCATATTGAATAGGGGTGGAAAGAATCAACATCTTTGCCTTGTTCTTACTCTTAGTGACAACTCTGAGTTTTTCTCCATTTAGCATTGTTTTGGCTAAAGGTTTATTGTGTGTAGCTTTATTATGTTGACGTATGTGCCCTTGATTCCTATTATCTCCACGACTTTTATTATGAAGGGAAGTTGATTTTTGTTAAAGTGGTTTTTTTTCTGCCTCTAATGATTAAATCGACTGCCATCTTTCAATTTACATTTATGATAGATGGCATATACTGATGTAACTAGGTCAAACCATCTCTGAATGAAACCAACTTGGTCAGAATAAATGACCACTTTTTATATGAACTTTAGTTCTGTTTGCCACTATTTTATTGAGAATTTATACATTAATGCCTATGAGGGAAATCATTCTGTAACTTTAAAAAAATTATCTTTCTCTGGTTTTGACAAGGTAATACTGGCTTCAGAAAGTGAGTTTAAGAGGCTTCTTTGTCTAGTTCATGAAATGATTTGGATAATACTGGTGCTAACGTTTCTTTGGTAGATTTCTTCAATAATCTGTCTAGTCTTGGACTTTTTGTAGTTGAGAATTTTTTTTATATTATTCCTTGAGTATCATTGCTGGTTATAGATCTGTTTAAATTATTTATTTAATTTGATTAAATCTTGGTGTGTTGTGCACATTTAGGATTCCCTTCATTTTCTTAGATGTTTTAATTTTGTGTAATGTATGTTTAAAGGATGTTCTAATGACTTTCTGAACTTTGTTACCTATTTTAATGTTTTCGTTTTTGTTTCTGGTTTTATTAATTTGGATATTCTCTCAATTTATCCTTGGTAATTGAACTGAGGTTTTGTCAATTTCCTTTATCTTTTCAAAGAACTAATTATTTTAACTTATTTATTCACTTTATATGCAAATTGTAGACCCTTCTTCCTCCTCCTCATGGTCCCACCCTCCCTCCATCTTCCCCCATGCCCCCTCCCCCACTCTTCCCAAGGTCTGATCTCCACCTTCATTTCTCTCTGAACTCCCTCTCCTACCACGTTTCCTCTCTTCCACCACTTCCCTGGCCTATTTTATTTTCCTTTCTGAGTGAGATTACCCTTTGGCAATCTTCCTTGTTACTTTTCTTCCTTCCTTCCTTCCTTCCTTCCTTCCTTCCTTCCTTCCTTCCTTCCTTTCTTTCTTGTAGTATTTTTATCATGTACAATATAGCTACAATCTGTTTATTAGTGAGGTCATACCATCTGTGTCTTTCTAAGTCTGGATACCTCATTCAGAATGTTTTTTATTTCATCTATTTCCCTGCAAATTTCATAGCTGAGTAGTATTCCATTATGTAAATGTACCACAATACTTCATCCATTCTTTGGCTGAGGGACATCTAGGTTGTTTCCAGATTCTGGGTATTATGAATAAAGCTACTATAACCATAGCTGAGCAAAGGTCCTTGCTGTATGGTAGAGCATCTTTTATGTATATACTCAGAATTGGTATAGCTTGGTCTTGAGGTAGCGCTATTCCCAATTTTCAGAGAAATCACCAATTTGACTTCCACAGTGGTTGTACAAGTTTGAACTTCTACCAACAATGGAGGAGTGTAACACTTTGTACAATTCCTTGCCAGCATGTGCTGTCACTTGAGTTTTTGATCTTAGCCATTCTGAGAGGTGTAAGATGGAATCTGAGTCATTTTGATTTGCATTTCCCTGATGACTAAAGATTCTGAGTATATGTTTAAGTACTTCTCGGGCATTTTATATTCCTATGTTGAGAATTCTCTGTACCCCATTGTAAAAATTATTAACATATTTACTTATTCACTTTAAATTCTGGTTGTAGTCCCCTCCCTCCTCTTCTCACAGTCTCTCTTCCCCTTCTCTGCTCCCCTAATTTTCAGAAAATGGGAGGGGCTCTACACACCTACCCTACCTCATCAAGTCACATCAGGACTGAGCACATCTTCTTCCCCTGTTGCCTGGCAATGTTGTCCAGTCAGGGGGAAGTGATTAAAATGCAGCCAGCAGGGTCAACGACAGAGATAGCCCCCACTCTCCTTACTAGAGGACCTACATGAAGCCTGAGCTGCTCATTGGCTACATCTGAGTAGGAGGCCTCGGTCCAGTCCCTGAATGGTCCTTGAGTCTCCACAGCCCCTCTGGGCCCTGGATAGTTGGCTCTGTTGGTCTTCTTGTGGAGCTCCTGTCACCTTCAGGTCCTTTTCTACTTTCTCTCACTTACCCACCAGACTCCTTATACATGGTCCAGTGTTTGGCCGTGAGTCTCAGCATCTGTTTTGAATTGCTGCTGGGTGAAGCTTTTGTCTGCAAGTAAAGGAGAATATCATTAATAGTGTCAGGGGTTGGCTATCTTCCATGTGGGTGGGTCTTGAGTTGGGCCATACATTGTTAGACATTCCTACAATCTCTGTTCTATCTGCTTTAATTTTTTTATCTACATATCTTGTATGCAGGGGAAATGTTGAATTGAAGATTTTGTGGGTGGGCTGGTGTTCCCCTCTCCACATTAGGAGTCTTTTCTGGTTAGAGGGTGTCCACTTCAGTCTCCATGGACTCTGGTACTGGAATTCTTAGCTAGAGTCCCCCTTATACTTTTCCAGAAGCCTACCCTGACTTAGGTCTTCAGCTTGTCACAGAAATGGCCCCAACTACAGTTTCTCTTTATTCTACGGGTCTTCTGTCCTCCTGAACCTGTGCTCCCCATGTCTGATCTCCACCTTCATTTCTCTCTGTGCTCCTTCTCTTACCTCCTTCTCTCTCTTCAACCACTATTGATATCTATTCTATTCCCTGTTCTGTGTGAGATTTAAGCATCCTCCTCTGGGTCCTCCTTGTTAGTTATCTTATTTGGGTTTGTGCATTGTAATATGTTTATCTTGAACTAAATGGCTAAATTCTGCTTATAAGTGTCTACATATCATGTATGTCTTTCTGAGTCTGGGTTACCTCACTGAGGATGATCTTTTCTAGTTCCATCCATTTGACTGCAAATTCCATGATTTCTTTGTTTTTAATAGATGAGTAGTAATCCATTGTGTAAATGTACCACAGTTTCTTTATTCATTCTTTGGTTGAGTGACATCTAGGTTATTTCTAGATTCTGGTTATTACAAATAAAGCTGCTATGAACATAGTTGAGCAAATGTCCTTGTTGTATGGTGAAGCATCTTTCAGATATATGCGCAGGAGTGGCATAGCTTGGTCTTGAAGTAGAGCTATTCCCAGTTTTCTGAGAAACCTCCAGATTGATTTCCATAGTAGTTGTAAAAGTTTGCACTTTCATCAGCAATGGAGGAGTGTTTCTTTTTCTACACATCCTTGGCAGCATATGCTGTCACTTAAGTTTTGGTCTTAGCCATTCTGACAGTTTAAGATAGCATTTCCCTGATGGATAATGACATTGAGCATTTTTAAGTGCTTCTTGGCCATTGGAGCTTCCTCTGTTGATAATTCTCTGTTCAGCTGTGTACAACATTTTTAAATAGGATTTTTTGTTTTGGTGGTGTTTAATATTTTGAGTTCTTTATATATTTTGGATATTAGACCTTTGTAGTATGTAGGATTTGTGAAGATCTTTTCCCAGTGTGTGGACTGCCACTTCCTTCTATTGCCAATATCCTTTGCCTCACAGAAGTTTTTCAGTTTGAAGAGGCCACACTTATTAGTTGCTGATCTTAGAACCTGAGCTGTTGGTATTCTGTTTAGTAAATTGTCTCTTGGGCTAATGAGATCAAGTCTCTTCCCCAATTTTTCTTGTAATAGATTTAGTGTATCTGGTATTATCTTGAGGTCTTTGACCTGCAGGACTTGATTTTTTTTTTTTGAGACAGGGTCTCCCTGTGTAGCTTTGGCTATCCTGGACTCGCTTTGTAGACCAAGCTGGGCTTGAACTCACAGTGATCTACTTGCAGGCATGCACCACTACACCCTGCAGGACTTGAGTTTTATGCAGGGTAATTAATATGGATATTTTTGCATTTTCTACAGGTAGACATTCTGTCAGATCAGCACCATTTGTTGACAGTACTTTTTTATTTCCACTGTATGGTTTTAGGTTCTTTGTCAAAAATCAGGTGCCCATAGGTTTTTGGGCTTATTTCTGGGTCTTCGGACCGAGTCTATTGGTCAAGAAGTCTCTTAATTTATTGATTAGTTATATTGTTGCTTTGTTTGTTATTTCATTAACTTCAGCCTTCATTTTAGTTATTTTTTTTTAAATCTCTTCCTATCTACAGTTTTCAGTTGCTGTGTCTTCTTATTTTTCCAAACTTTTCAGTGTATCATTGGGTATTAATTTGAGATCTCTCAGAACCTTTGATATCAGTGCCAAGTAGTAGTGCTGCCTTCTGTGTTTCCTGTACACTTGGATGTGTTGTATTTTCATTTTCCTTCAATTCGTGGAATTTTTAATATTTTCTTGATATTTTCTTCTGAGACCCAAGTATCATTTAATAATGTGCAAATTGATCTCTATGGGTTTAATTATGCTTTATGTCTTTTATGTTTGTTGATATCTAATTATATTGTGTTATGATCATATAGAATACAGATGGTTATTTTAATATTTTCTTACTGAGACTTATTTTGTGTCTTAATATGCAGTTAAGTTTATAAAAATCCCTGTGGGATTCTAGAAAGAACGTATAATCTTTAGTCTTTCTATTTCATTTGTGATGGTCTTTAACTCCAGATTTCCTCTATTCAATTATTGTTTGGATAACCAGTTATGGACAAAGGCAGAACATTGAAGTCATCCACTATCACTGTGCTGGGGTCACTCTGTGCTGTTAAATCAAATAGTATTTATTTTCTGGTTGTTTGCCTATGTGAATGGTGAATAAGTGTTTAGAATTGTAATATTCTCCTTTTCTTTAATGAACATAAATTGTTCTTCCCATTTCTTCTTAACAGTTATGGTTTGCAGTGTATTTTGTCAGATATTAGAAAAGCTACATCTGCTTGTTTTCTGGATAAATTTATTTGTAATATCTTTTCTTTCTTTTTAAACTAAGATTCTGTTTCTCATTAATAGTATAATGTGTTCCTTGGAAGTAGCAAAAAGGTGGGTCCTGCTTTCTGATCTAATCTATTAGTCTATTTTTCCTAATTGGGGAATTGAGACCACTAATATTCAGAGATTTTATCTAAACATGTGTATTAATTCCTGACATTTTGTTGGGAGTTTTCTGTATTATTTTCCTAGACCATTTTGATAACTGTTCTGCTATTGTGATTCCTAGGGTGTCTGTGTTCATTTTTTCAGATTCTCATATTCCTTCCAATATCCTTTGTAAAGTTGGCTTAATTGCTATAAATCCCTTTAAATTCTTTTTATCATGGGTGCCCTTATTTCTCTTCAAGTTAGTAGACATGTTTTCTGGGTAGGCATTTGTGGTCTTTCAAACCATAGAATCTGTCTCTGTATATTCTTCTGGCTTTAAACATGTCTATCAAATCACATACATCAAGGACTCCCTTTATAAGTGACTTTGTACTTTTCTACTGCAATTTTCAAAACCCTTTGTTTATTCTGTTTTTAATTTTTAACTGTAATATGCTCTTGGGAGTTTCTGCTATAACCCTGTGTATTTGGTGTTCTATAGGCTTCTTATACCCAGGGTAGACATCTCTTTTCCTTGGTATGGCAAGCTTTCTTCTCTAATTTACTGAAAACACACTCAGTGGTTTGAATTCTTCTGCTAGTTCTTATGCCCATAATCCAAAGTTTAGGTATTTTCATGATGTCCCAAAACTCTATCACTTCCAGTTGATGTATATATGTTTGAGTTTCTCATCAACTTCTGTTGAATGATCCAGTTCCTCTATTTCGTCTTCCAGCCTTGAATCTCTGTTTTCTATACAATCCATTCTGTTAGTGATATTTGGCACCTTTTTAAAAAATTTGGTTTGTTGAGTTTTATATCTTCAGAAATGTTTAGTTTGGCTTTTCTTCAATTATTCTAGTGTTTGATGAATTCCATTTTCATATCTTCTAGAGACTCCCTTCTTTCATTTATCTGTTTGTTTTGTCTTCTTTGAGCTGTTTGAATATAAACATGTCATTCTTTAGAACTCCTCCTGACTTGAAGGTTCTTTGAGGTCATTCCCATAGGGATCTACTATTATGAAATGAGTACTTTTACGGGGAGACATATTGTTTGGATCTTCATGTTCTTTCTGTTTTTCACTAGGCTTTTTCCATTTAGAGATGGATGAGTAACAGTGTAAGGCCTGGGCTTGATGGTATAGTAACTGTTTTCCTATTAGTTCTAGGAGCTCTCGGAACTGCCGAAGTGTGAGCACAGGATCTGGGTGGAAGGGAGGAATGTGGGTCAAGCAGCCAGGATCTGAAGCACTTACCTGGACACTGTGCAAGATAGGTAGACAAATGAAATATAGGCCTACTTGTTAGCAGTGGTAACTGAGTGTACTGTTTTTGATCTACCATTTTCTATGTATATGTTTGTAGGTTTGTGATGTGTGTGTGTGTGTGTGTGTGGATGAACTTTCCTGTGACTGTACATGTGGAATTCGGAAGTCTATGTCAGGCCCCTTCCTCTTTAACATTCTATCTTATATTTAAAACAGAGTCCCCCACTGAACCTAAAGTGGATTATTTTAGCTCGACTAACTGTCCAACAAGTGCTGTGACTTTGTCTTTCTCTCCCATCCCCATGCTGTAATTATGCCCTATGCCTCTACACTCTGCTTTGATGTCATGGTTGTCAGTCCAAATTCACGTCCTTATGCTGTCATAAAAAATACTTTACTCATTGAGCCACTGTCTTACCCTGTGATGAACTTGTAAGTTGGGACATGTGGATCCAGCTTAACCCTTCTACATGGGGATACTCAGTTTCCCAGCAACACGTGTTCATGGAACTCCTTTTCTCTAGTGTGTAGATTTTTATTTTTTTTTATATTATTGGAAAAAAGTTTTATGGCTGTAGCTGTAGGTTTATGTCTGGGTTGTCTACTCCATTTCATTGGTTTTATGTTAACATTAGTGATAGTATTATATTCTTTTTCTTACTAGGAGCCTGTGGTATAATTTGAGATCAGATATTACCACACTTCTAGCATTACATTTTTTATTCCTCATTACTTTAGATATTTGCAGTGTTTCCATCATTTTAGGGATTTTCTTCGCATTGTGTGATTGTGGACTAATGGCATTTATCAGTAGGAATAAGTGTTCTCTGCCAACCCTTATGACCTGAGATTATCATCCAGATGTGTGGTAAAAGACAATCTGATCTCCCCATATATAATCCATGGTGTGTTATGGTCACAAATGTGCACACAAACCAATTGATCAGTGATCTATCAATAAGATATTTGGAGAGGCATCAATCACATTTCAATAAATTATTTTGGGGGGAATTATATGGAATCCATAAATCACTTTTCGTAATATAGCACTGATTGTAATGCTGATTGTGTTCACCCACGAGCATGACAGGTCTTTTCATTATCTTCCATGTCTAGTTTCTTCCCTAAGCACCAGAGTGTTCATTGAAGACATGTTTCATCACTTTGGATAACTATCTCTAGAGGTTTTTTATTCTACTGTGAATGGACTGTTTCCCTGATTTCTTTCTTGGCAAGGTCATTTCTGATACATATAAATATTATTGATTTTTAGATGTTGATATTTCTGTCCTGCTATTTTGCTGAAACTACTTTATGAGATCTAATAGTGTTCTAGTAGAGACTACAGGTATTTTAAGAAAATGATGACACTCTCTGCAAGTAGGAATAATTTTACTCCTTTTTCTTCTCTATGTCTTTTATTTATTTATTTATTTATATTATGTTTTATTGTTTTTGCTAAGATATCAAACATACTTGAATAAGAGTAGAGTGGTCATGCTTGCTCAATATTGTGGTGGAAATATTGTTTTTTCCTATTTATTACAATGTATTTTTCAATTTGATCAGCAAATATTTGTTGAAAGCTTTTGTTCCTTGGGAAAACTGACCTGTAGCATCTTCTCTGCCTCTGTCTTTGTCTCTCTGTATTTCTCTGTCTCTCTGTCTCTGTCTCTGTCTCTCTCTGTCTTTCTATGTCTCTCTGTCTCTGTCTCTGTCTCTCTCTGTCTTTCTATGTCTCTCTGTCTCTGTCTCTGTCTCTGTCTCTGTCTCTGTCTCTGTCTCTGTCTCTGTCTCTGTCTCTGTCTCCTGAACACTTTCACCACTCTTGATGATAGCTGTTCCTTTTACTGGTCATAAAATTTAGCAGGAAACCCTATTCCCATTTTTCTGAGATAGCACCAGATAGATTTCCAAAGTGGTTGTACTAGTTTGCATTCCCACCAGCAATGAAGGAGTGTTCCTCTCACCCCACATCCTCGCCAGCATGTGGTGTCGCTTGAATTTTTTATCTTAGCCATTCTGATGGGTGTAAGATGGAGTCTCAGAGTTGTTTTGATTTGCATTTCCCTGATGATTAAGGAGGTTGAGCATTTCTTTAAGTGTTTCTCAGCCATTTGATATTCCTCTGTTGAGAATTCTCTGTTTAGTTCCAAGCCCCATTTCTCATTTGGGTTATTTGGTTTGGTGGTGTTTAATTTCTTGAGTTCTTTATATATTTTGGATATTAGACCTTTGTCAGATGTAGGGTTGGTGAAGATCTTTTCCCAGTTTGTAGACTGTCGCTTTGTTCTCTTGACAGTGTCTCCTGCCTTACAGAAGCTTCTCAGCCTCATGAGGTCCCATTTATTAATTGTTGACATTAATGCCTGGGCTGTTGGTGTTCTGTTCAGGAAGTTGTCTCCTGTGCCAATATGTTCCAGGCTCTTCCCCACTTTTTCTTCTAAGTGACTATTCCACTCCTTGGAATATACCCAGAAGATGCTCCAGCACACAACAAGAAAATTTGCTCAACCATGTTCATAGCAGCCTTATTCGTAATAGCCAGAACATGGAAACAGCCTAAGTGTCCCTCAATAGAAGAATGGATAAAGAAACTGTGGTACATATACACTATGGAATACTATTCAGCTATTAAAAACAAGGAAGTTCCGAAATTTGTGGATAAATGGATTGAGCTAGAAATGATCATAATGAGTGAGTTAACCCAGAAGCAGAAAGACTCAAATGGTATATACTCACTTATATCTGCATATTAGCCCAAGGGGCATGTCCCACGAAAGCCTTCATTTACCAGGAAACCGAGACAGAGGGGAGGACATTCTAGTGGGACTCTAGATGAGAGAAGCATGGGAGAATGGCAAAGTAGAAGGATCCAGAGGGTCCTAGAAGCCTACAAGTAGAACATTATGATAGGCAGATTTGGGCACAGGGGTCCCGCTCAAACTAAAGCACCAGCCAAGGACAATACAGGCGGTAAACCTTAAACCCCTACCCAGATCTAGGCAATGGACAGAACACTCTCCACAGTAGAGTGGAGAGTGGGATATGACTTTCTCACATACTCTGGTGCCTCACCTTTGACCATGTCCCCTGGAGGGGGAGACTGGTGGCACTCAGAGGAAGGACAGCAGGTTACCAAGAAGAGACTTGATACCCTATGAGCATATAGAGGGGGAGGTAATCCCCCTCAGGAACAGTCATAGGGGAGGGGAATAAGGGGGAAATGGGAGGGAGGGAAGAATGGGAGGATACAAGGGATGGGATAACCATTGAGATGTAACAAGAATAAATTAATAAAGTAAAAAAAAAAAGAAAAAAATTTAGCAGGAAAGTCTATGCCATTCTGGGCCTTCCTTTTTAAAAGATTTATTCATTTATTTTTAATGTGTATGAGTGTTTTGCCTGCTTGTCTTTGTACGCACTATGTGTGTGAAGTGCCCACAGGGGACAGACCTGGTGTTAGAGCCCCTGGAGATAGTCTTACAGATGGATGTGAGCCACTGTGCCACTGCTGGAAACCAAAGCCAGACTCCCTCTAGGCACAGCAAGTGTCCTGAACTGCTGAGCCATTTCTCATCCCCGAACTTAAGATTTAGCTGTAATTTATCTTTCTACTCATTTTAGTCTTATTCCACTGTCATATGATAAGAAAAACATTTAAATTAATTTATATTTGTATTTGTGTCAATACCTATGTGACTTTTTGCATATTAATATCTGTTTTGTGAAAGTGTGAGCCACAGCATTTGACATTTATAGTTGTTTATGTTCTTCTCTAAGATTGATTTCTTTCCATTTTTCGGTGTATATGAGTGTATGTACGCACATTCACATACATTTGTTCCTAATGCCTGTGGAAGTAAGGAAGGGACATAGGATTCTTAGATTTGCAGTTATGGATGGTTGAAAGCCATCTGATGTGGGTGCTAAGAACTGAACCCGAGTCCTTTTGGTGAGTATCAAGTACTCTTAATTACTGAGACACCTCTCCAGCCCCCATTTATTGTCTTAATATTTAATACTTCTTAGTAAAGCATATAATTTATGAATATAAATGGCCTTATTTATGTCTTCTGACTAATTTTAATTGGAAGTCTGCTTAATCAGAAATTCTAAAAACTATGCCCATTAGGATTTTGCCTTTATTTATCTGATAAATCTTTCTTCCCTTCCAGTCTTTAAATATGGGTACCCATTCCAGTGAGATATGTTTCTAAAAGGCAATACAGCTTGCTGAACCTTCTGGTCTCAGATCAAGGTTACCAAGCTCCAGTGTCTACTCAGTTGGTTTGTTCTGCTTCAGCCCTCATGTGCAGGGTTATGTAATTCACCACCCAACCCAAGGTTCCTAGAATCTCAGGTTTTCAACTTATCACTCACTTATTCTATATCATATGGCTTCAAAAATATGCATAATTATTTTAAAATATATGTTCTACAGATTTGTTTATCTAGTTTGTGCAGATTAACAATTTGACTTATGTTATTTTAAATTTTCATTAAAGAAAGACTATTTCTTTAAATAGTCTCTAAGTAAGTAATATACAAAAATATTTTGTACTGCTTTTAATTATACCTTAATGGTTCATAATGGTGTTTTATGTTACAATTGTTGACAAAGAGGAGTGCTGCATAATGATGAGGGCACAGTTTCATACAAGTGAGTTGAAAGGAAATAAGATTATTATGTGCATGAGGTTACTTGATAGTAAAGCAATCAATCGTTAAGCTATTCATAAAGATAGTATTTATCTGTTAGTCTTATTGGAGATGCAGTGTACACATTCACCAAACTACAGTCTATAAGACATAGTCATCATCCAGATGGCTTTACTATTTTAAAATAATGCTATGTTTAAATAACAAATATTGCATAATATACAATAGAATGCTTCTAAGTAAGAACTGGTTTCAGCTAAATTTTTTACTCATTTTTTAACTGGCACTACAGTACAACATGCAAAATGTGGAGGTACCCCCGACTCTGTCCTCTAATAAAAACATGCCAGTGAAAGGAATCTAATACTTAATACTTCAATTCAAGAAAAAGTTCTACAAAAGTTATTTTTTAATTTAGATCTATATATTGAGTTGTCTGTCCTTTTTTTTTTTTTTAAATCAACCCAGAATACTCAACTGTGAGATGTTTTTCAGAAAAATTATTGAACTTTAAAAGTTAAAAACAAAAATCCCTCTGGGTTTCTAGGCAGAATCAAAATGTTGTTTTCAAAGGAAAGAAATCAGGCTGGCATCTGACTTCTTGTCAGCAGCAGACAAAGCAAGAAGCCAGTTCAATGCTTTTTCCAAAAGTCAGGAAAAAAAGAGCAGGGCCAAAGGAAGATTTTCTACCCAATAAGCTGTTCCTTAAATATTAGGACTACTTAGGAGTTTTTATGGAGGAATATAATAAAGGATCATCACATTCACATCAGATTTCAGGACATTACCAGTGGAGGAAACACGCCCCCAGTCTCTCTTCAAGGGGTATAGTGAGGTTTAGACCTTATCCACAGCTTTTCTAAGATTATACTGGGTGATTCCTGTGTATCAAGATATATAATTGTTGAATGTTTAAAAACACTAGTTAATATAAAACTTTAAAAAGTGCTAAAAGCCAAACTTTCATGATTACAGAATTGTCCTTTTCTCCTTATGTTTCTGTCTAGATTGGATTGGATGATTCTCCAGTTTTTTTGTAACACCAGGATGTGATAGTTCTCTGATGATAACTAATGCAGAGAATTGATTCAGACCATCACCTTTAATGCACTTTGACATCTGCCATTCAGCATGAAGTTAGTTTCCATGCAAAATGGGATGAATAATTTACGCTGTTTACTTTGAATGAGAGATTACTCATAGGAGACTGGAGAAATGAATCAATACTTGCTTAGCGTCTCTAAAATAAATTGGAGGTAATTGTTAAAGTAATGCACATTAATTTAGGCTGCCAAATTAATTCCCCAACATTCCTTACACTACAAGAGTCTTAATTAAAGAACAACTAAGATTGCCACTTGTTATTATAGATACTGCTGAGTTATTCTGATTCTGAACAGTCATTTAACCCTTTTGATGTATGTGAGTTAAGGAACAGGAAAAAAAACCATAAATTTGTTATGCCTTGCATTTGTAAAAAGTCGTTATAGTTTGCGAAGGGATTCCTTGATCTATTCTACAAATATAGTCTGTTCTGCAAGAGGTATTTGAGGCCTCTTCTGACACTGTTTCAATATTGTGTAGGGCATGAAAAATGTCCAGACCCATGCCTCAGGTATTAAGAGGCTCACTGATGATGTTTCTCTGTGTGTCTGTGTGTCCGAGTGTCTATGTGTATATAATTATTGTGATTTTCCTTTGTCTTTTATAATTCTTGTCTGTTTAAATTTACCTGTTTTTTTTTCCCTAAAGCAAGCAAGAAAATAGGGTGTGGGATTGTGTGAGTGGGGAAATAAGGAGGATTTGGGAGAAGGTGGGGAATGGGAAATGGTGATCAGAATATATCATATCAAAAATATTTTGAACAGCAGCAAGTGAAGAAGGAGGATCAGTAATAGACTGACTTAAAGAAAGGTCCGCCATCAAAATTACTTTAGATTTTGCTCCATTGAAAACACTAATAAACTTCTAGCAGATAATACAGTATGAAATCAATCTAAATTTGTCAGAGACACAATGACACATCATAGAGGCTTTGCCTAACAAAGTTCCAATGACCTCTGGCTGCTGAGCAAAATCTTTGGACATCTAGAATAGCTGGTGAGGCTATTGACAAAGTTATGAAGATCTCTGGCTGATCACCACCACCCTTAAATATTATCTATGGTCCAGGTCTAATTTTGCCTAAAATCTCCTTTTAAATTTGCTTTTTCTCCTAAAACTGCCTTTTTATCTATTTCTCATTTTCAGTCCAGTCCAGCCCAGTTCCAGTCCACACTGGAAAACTTTTCCCACAGAAGATGTTGAAAGAAGCCATCTAGACCAAGGGTTGAGACAATGAGATAGTTTTGCCTTTGACTATTGTTAGCAGCCAGGCAGAAACTGTTTGAAAAAAAGAGTTAGGACTTTGACATAACAGTACGTAGTTATATATTGTTAGCTATAGAAAAGTAAAACTTGTTATAATAAATCAAAAGTTTCTTTAGAATCTGCTTTGAGAACAATGGAAGGTGGCCATGGAAGGTCATGCTTTACAAATATTATACAATATAGGATCACTTGGCAGCTAGGCTAGGCTTGGATAAAATGGATAGCATACATGTTAGTTTGGGTCAAGTTTTTTCTGTGTTAAGCATATTTAGTTTTAAGCTATGCTGTCATGACAATCATGTAAACGTCATTGCTTAAAGCCCAAGGAACTTTATGATTAAGCATTCCCGAGTATTGTTAAAGGATAATAATCAGTTCATACTTACCATTGCTTGGATATTAATTGATTTTGCTATTTTAGGTTATACAGAACTGTTTGTATTTCTTGGTTAGATTTTTTTCTTTATCTATTGACTTTTAAATGCTCTATCGACTGAAAAAGATGAAAAACCATGGTGTAATCTGTAATGAAAAACTTGAACTTCACTTTAAATAAAGTACTGCAATTGACTCGGGAGGAGCAGAAGAACAGAAGGAAAATAAGGTTCTCCTAGGCTAGAAGACCTTTCAGTTTTGCACTACAATTAAGCCTGGGCATCAATATTTCTTTTCTCCTCCATACAATTAGTTCCTTTAACGAACTGTTGTTCACCAATAGTTGGTTTCTTTAACTAACTGTTCCCCATCATCTCAATTCTTCCTACTGCAGAAACACCAAGACTTTCTTTTCTCTTTTCCTAAAGCTGGTCTACAGGATAAATTTTTGGTTAATTTGGAGGGTTTTTTTTTTTACCTATATAGTGTTCTTTTAATTAATTTAAATAATTGAGGATGCAGGAACAAGGTCTTAGTAGAAATTTCTGTCAAACAACACACAAAAATATAGTATATCTTATTATAAAATACAAAAAATACATAATAATATATAGCATATAAAAATATAGTAACAAGAAGCAGAACTTAAGAGCATCAAAATTTAATGTGATAATTTTTCTCTATATTATTTATTGAAGAATTCAAACTGTTATATTTATGTTGAGGATAATAGCAAATGCTTATATAAAATTAATTCCTCTCTGATAATACATTAATAGATTACATATGTTGATAAAATGTTAGTACCTTTATTAGTCTATTATAGATAATCAAACAAGGTAGAGGCTCTCATTTTTCCTGTCTAGTTTAGAGAAAGTAGACCAGTTAGACAGTTAAGCACCAACTCTACATAATAATGCCTTCATTAGACTCAGTACTCCTATATCAATGATAGGAAACTTTTTCTTATACTAGAGAATTATTCTTTTTTCAGGTTCCTCATAAAATAATACAGTGAATCATAATTTCTCTTTCTGATATGGCAGAGAAAAAGGTCATGCAGGGGGTTGAGAAGTGTTTTGCAAATAGTATAGAGGAAGGTATGGCCCAGTCTTCTATCCTTTACCCATTTCTTCATGTTTATACCAAGTAGTTGGTCTCTTTTGTAGCCCATTCCACATGATGTTCCAGTTATGTTAGATAAATAACTGATTGTTCCATCAAATAGAAAAGATTTCACATTTCACATTTACACCTATGCAAAAAACAGTGTTTTTCTAAGCCATTAGACTTGTTGAGAATTAAAGATTTGCTATAATGGGCAAGGAACATCTTACTTCGGATTGGATGGCCTTTCACATAGTTTCACACACATCCTGTCTTTGGTAGCTACTTCATTTTTATACTTTTGGCCTAAATAGTTAGTGATTGTGACTATTTAACAGATTGTCAGTGGTGCTGCTGAAAGAGATTTCATGTCATTGATAACTGAACACATTTTTTACTTCATTTTCTAATTTTCCTCATTGTTTTTTGGAGAGCCAATTTGTCCATTCCCCAGATGGGTGCAGATAAATTGAAGCTGAAAAACTCTAGACTGGAGGAGGGTGCTTATTTTAGAGGAAGCGCATTCATTCTTTTCCAAACAAATTAATGGGGAGTTGTCAGTGTTTCCATCCTACCAAATCACCTTAGCAACATGGATATAAAAACAACGGCATGAACTTTCCCTCAGAGCCTTCCTTCATTGCAGGTAAGAGGTTCCAAAAACAAAAGGAGATAAAACTGTCTCCATATAGTTTAATCCTTAAATTAATTTTAGTACAAAAATAAAGATACATTTTAAACTGAGGTGGACGTGATAGTTTGAATTGAGGGAATGGTGGTCCCAATTATACTTAAGTATTCCTGTTTGAGGACTATAAGGCCTGAAAAACAAAGGAACACCAACTGTAGCAATGCAGGCTATTACAAAGCTTGGGAGTGGTGACCCCCAGGGACTCTCCGGTGTGTTTTTCCACAATGAAGACCTTTATTGTCTGGAGGATACAGATATGTCTTTCTTCCATGTATGTAATGTTATTTCCACGTACAGAATTGATGGAATTGGGCAGTATTTACAGCCATCTCACTTAAGTAGTATTTTGTCCACAAGCCTGACACTCAATATCAGGGGCTTACATGTACCTTGGGTATTCGGTGCATTCTTCATTTAGGGACTGGTGAATTTTCCAGTGAATACCTGTTTCAATTGTGAGAATCAATCCTGCGATAGCATTGAATGTTTAAACACCTTGGTGCCCCCTGTTCTAATATCAAGGTCACTTTGGTATTTACATCCTTAGACGTTAATGTTATCTCAGCTTCCAAGCTCTAGCATCATCAAAATGCCCCCTTTTCCTTTCTGTGAACGTAAATTTGCCTAAGTTAACTTTGAAGAAAAACTGAGGCAATCACTTGTAGGGTTCTTCATTTTATGAAGATTCACTCTCTCCTTTCGTAAATAACTCTGGACCAGAAAACTGGCTCCACTTTGAAAATATGACAACACAAAGAACAAGAGCAAAAACGTCTTATAGGGACAGCTTCCAGCTTGATCATTGAAATTTAATTCTATGGTGTGTGTGTGTGTGTGTGTGTGTGTGTGTGTGTGTGTGTGTGTGTTGTGTGTGTGTGTGTGTGCACATGCGCCAGTGTACATGCATGTATGTGCACATTCATGTGGAGGTCAGAGGTCAATGGTCAGAAGTCAACCTCAGGTGTCATCCCTCAGCATCCTTGGTTTTAGAGACAGGGTCTCTCATTGGTCTGAGGCTTACTGAAGAGAGTCATCTGTCCAGTGAGCCAGAAAGACCCACTCATCCCTATCTCACTATTTCTGGGATTGTAAGTATATACATCCATGCCAAGCATTCTAAGGTGGGCTCTGGAGATTTCACTCATGTCTTCATCTTTATGAAGCAAGCACTTTACCAGTTAAACTAAATCACCAACCCCCAAACTTTGAGGCTTGGAGTGCAGGCACCATGTTTTGTTTTGTTTACTGTCTCCCCATGTTATCCCTAGAGATGCATGTTCCATTTACCAGCTCTGTAACTATTCACTGGTCAGGCCTCTAGCTTTCACCCACAGTAAATGTTGTAACTACCTTTGTGTGATCTGTGTCACCATGTGCCTTTACTCATGTCCAAATGGAATCATCCCTGCTGCTATCAGGCACCTGCCATTAGTATGGTCTCACGTTGAAAGACACTGCTGAGATTCTTAGTGATGCTGAAGTTTCCATCTCCAGAATGTTTCTTATTATAATGCCAGTACTATGTTCCCTCTGACTTCTCAAAGAACGCAGTGGCTAGCCAGACCTTATATAGTGTAGTATGTCCTCCTCCACATCTGCCTTGCTAAGCCACTATTTTCATACAAACTTTCCCAAAGAACACATTCAGTAGCTATCAGACCTTATATAGTATGCAATGTCCTCTTTAACATTCACCTTGCTAAGCCACTATATTACTAGAAACCATAGAATTCCTAATTCAGTAAGGATAATCTTTGTGTGTGTGTGTGTGTGTGTGTGTGTGTGTGTGTGTGTGTGTGTGTGTGGTTTCAAGAAGCCAATGATTATTTGTTCAGACTCAAGGAGCCAATGACTATTTGACTGTGATGAAGATTGAACTCCAATTTTCACAGATGCTGGGGAAGTATTCTACCACTGAGCTACTTTGTAAGTCTACTACTATATCTAGCTTATTAGCACAATGCACTTCATATTCAAACAGAATTCTTGAATGTCAAAGCTTCTTCTTCAAAAGATGAACAGTTTCCAGTGTGCGCATATGTTGTGTTTTCTTTTCCATTCATCCACTATCACACATTAATTTGCCTCTATGTCTCTTTCATATCATTAAGTATGCTGTAAGCAACATAAGACGGCAGCAATCTCTTTGAGAACCCAATTTCAATTCTATCGATTATACAACCCAAGATTCATAAAGTAATCTTTCTACTTTAATTTTGTTTTTATGAATTGCTGACTGGTGTCCTTGGTGACTATCATATTTTAGGCTCTTTCAATATACAAACATTCTTATTGTCTCCAAAACCAGCACAGCAATACTGTAACTGTTATTATCATTATTATTAACAGATATTTTAGTGGAGGGTTTGTGCATGATATCTTACTGTGGCTCTAATTTTTCTTCCCATGATTACTTACAACAGTAGACTCTTAGATTCCTTTTAGTATTACTATTGTCCAGTCCTATGCTTGCTTATGTTTTTGAGTATTGTCTGTTTATTGATTTTGTCCTTTACTTCTAGATTCTTTCATACAATATATTCTGATTACAGTTTTCTTTCCAATAGCTCCTACATGATCTTTTCCAATCCCCTTCCTATCCAAATTCACCTTATTTGCTTTTAACTCTTGCTTCTCTCTGCTAGAAGATATTTTTGAGTTTTTTAGGGGGAGGGTGTTTGGGGATGCAGACTTTTATTGGAGCTATGGTGTGCATGTGATTTATTCTGCAAGCTCTTTATTATTGTTATTTCTTGTGATCTACATATTCCCTTTAGACTAATGCAATACCACTTGCTTTGTTTTATTATTCCTCTTTTTTTTTGTGTGTGTGCCAAATTCAAGGAAAAATTGCAAAGGTCAATATCTCAAAGAATAGTCTTTATTTTTTTTTCTGGATAATTTTATAGATTTTTTCTAGGTGATTTTATAAATTCATTATTCATGCCTAAATAACTCATTTCGCTGAATGTTTGTGTAGAGAATAAAATATAAATTCCATTTTTCATGTTACTTGTGCAAACAACATTGTCTGATATCATATAATTAAAAAACTAATCTTTCTTTCTTGGTTGTAATCCAGAAGCAAATAACTAAGATATTTTTCCTTCCAGTGTTCTGTACACTTTATCTCTTGAGACTATATATCCCCCTCCTCTGGACCTCTGCGGGGCGGGGCCCTTCCCCCACTGTCTGGTCATCCTGACAAGGGGCGGTGATCAAATTCTGGCCACCAGAGTGCATGTCAGAGGTTCATCAGCAGTCCCCACCCCCACTCTTGCCCAAGTGGAGAATTATCTGTCCATTGGCTACATTTGAACAGGGGGCCTAAGTTCTCTGCATGTGTTTTCCTTGGTTGATGCATCACTTTGTCCCTGTGTCCAGATCCACAGACCTTGAGGATCTTCATGTGGAGCTCCTGACCCCTCTGGGTCCTCCCATCGCCCCACTCTTCACACAACTCTCACTACTCTTCCCAGAGTCTTGATTCAATTCTCAGTATCTGTCCCAATCCCCCAGTGGATGGAGTCTCTCAGAGGGCACCTACGTGACTGTCCTCTTGTGAGTATATACCATGTGTGTCTTTCTGAGACTATCTTACCTCACTCGGGTGATCTTTTCTAGTTCCATCCTTTTGTCTGAAAAGTTCAGGTTTCCTTGTTTTTAATAGTGGAATAGTATTCCATTGTGTAAATGTACCAGTTTCTTAATCCATTCTTCAGTTGAGAGATATCTAGGTTGTTTCCAGATTCTGGCTATTACAAATAAGGCTGCTGTGAACACAGTTGAACAAATGTCCTTGTTGTATGGTGGAGCATCTTTCAGGTATGTGTGCAGGAATGGTATAACTGGGTCTTTAGGTAGCTCTATTCCCAATTTTCTGAGAAAACCCCAGATTGATTTACAAAGTGGTTGTGTAAGTTTTCACTCCAACCAGCAATGGAGGAGTATTCCCCTTTCTCCAAATTCTTCTCAGCATGTGCTGTCACTTGAATTTTTTATCTTAGCCATTCTGGTAGGTGTGAAATGGAATCTCAGAGTCATTTTGATTTGTACTTGCTTAATGACTAAGAACGTTGAGAATTTTTAAGTGTTTTTCAGCCTTTCAGTATACCTCTGTTGAGAATTCTCTGTTTAGCTCTGTACCCCAATTTTTAATTGGATTATTTGGCTTGGTGGTGTATAATTTCTTGAGCTCTTTATATATTTTGGATATTGGCCCTTTGTTGAATGTGGAGTTGGTGAAGATCTTTTCCCAGTCTGTAGGCTGACGTTTTGTTCTGTTGACAGTGTCTCCTGACTTACAGAAGCTTTTAAGTTTCACGAAGTCCCATTTATTAGTTGTTGATCTTAGAGCCTGATAATTCATGTTCTGTTAAGGAAGCTGTCTCCCCCATTTTTCTAACAGATTTAGTGTGTTTGGTTTTATGTTGTGGTCTTTAATCCACAGAGCATAGAAAGCTCTCCTGTGCCATCTTACCAAAAGTAATTTACAGAGTCAGTGCAATCCCTATCAAAATACCTACAAATTTCTGTGTTTTTAAAGAAACCAACAATTCTCACTACATTTTCTTCTGAAGAATTGTTTAAAAGCTTGAGGTAAAGTAGGACTTTGCCATGGGATTCTTCAACGTTAATAAAAATAGTCATGTGTTTGAAGAACAATTATTAAAGAGCTCTGTGAGATCATAGAATCAGATTTCATTGAATTGAATTGAGATTTTATTGAAATCTAGAAAGATATCATTAAATCTAGAAAGTATCTGATATATTTTTATGTTGAGTGCTTCTGTTTCTAGACATTCTGGTTTTGTATTTGTGGGGAGGTCACATCTCCCCCACGCAAATGTTTGTATGTTCTACCAAGGTATCTTAGTTGATCTTCTGTTGCTGTGAAGAGACACCATGACTCTGGCAACTCTCACAAAATAAGGCATGTAATCAGGGCTTGTGTATTATTTTACAGGTTTGGTCCATTACTATCATGGCCGGAAGCATGGCAGCACAAAGGCAAGCATGGTGCTGGAGACGCAGCAGAGAGTTTTATATCAGGATCCACAAGTATTGGGAAGAGAAAGACACTAAGCTTGACTTGGCCTTTTGAACCTCAATGCCCAGCTGCAGTGGTACACTTTCTCCAACAAAGCCGCACCTCCTAATCCTCTGAAGAAGCGCCACTCCTGGATGACCAAACATTCAAATGTATGAGCCTATTGGAGCCATTGTTATTCAAACCACTGTACATTGTTAGGAGATGCTAATGAAAGAAAAGTTTAAAAAAAAATTAGGAAAGTAAGAGCTGTTTTGCCTGGCGTTGGGTCACAAGCTTTTAGCACTCAGGAGACAGAGGCAGGCTGTAAGTTCCTGGGTAGCCTGGTCTGCATAGTGAGAACCTATCCAAAATATAAACAAAATAGTTATGATACTCTTGTTTGATTCATATCACATGGGGGAAAAAGAAAGAAACCTAGACTAACCATAGACTATGAGGAGGAAATCTGAGGCTACCCTTTTGTAATTGAAAGTAGACAGAATGGAGATGTTGTTTGAAATACAGAGGAAGACAAAACTAGCTACTTTCAGCAGAAGGAAGGCCATCACCCAGGACTTCATGTCTCAGGACCAGCTCAGTATTACACTGGAGGATATGTCTCCAGTGGTACAGTCAGAACACAACATTGAGCGTGCATTTACCATTAAAAGGCCTAATTTCATGCTGACCCTTCCAGAGAGACTGAAAGTCTCTCAATATCAATCAGGAAGAGGTCACTTACCTCTCAATATAAGACTGCTTCAACAGTACAACACGGAAGAAATTTTTACGCTATGGTGTTGATTCTTCCTTTAAAATAACATTCTGTCTGACCGCTACATAATGAAAAGCATTTTGGATAATAGAAAGCTCACTCTTCTGAGCCTCAAAGCCATTATTGACTCAGTTTTGTATCCTAAGTTAGTAGTTGTGAAACAAGGCATCTAATGTCTTTTACCCTCGATCCAGAAAGATATTTGGAAGCTAATGTGAGTTAGAAAGGAATATACCATGCTAACGGGCTCTAAAAGGTAAGTACTGGAGTTGGATAGATAAAATGGGAGAGGCTCAGAGAGGGTTTATCATAATCAAATAGGTTAGGAAAATAAACTAATATTGGAACCACAATGCCTTCTGAAATAGACCAGATACTATGCTTGTGTTGTTATGGGGGTGGTTGGGCAGTTGTTTGCTTGTTTTTTTTTCCAGGAAGCAAGATGCTGAAAGTCTCTATCATGCAGTATCCAAAATGACTACTTTGTGAAAACCTTGGATTTGGTTACACATCCCACTTAGAAATGGCAGCTGGAGGCAAGGATTTGTGGACATCTTGGGCTGAGCTTCTTAGAGAAAAGCAAAGCAGAGCGGACAAAAAGAACAAAGCAAAAATGTGGCTCAAGTGAAGGCCAATATTTTGCTTAGTCCCAAGGAAAAAGTATTGGGGAAAGAATATCCTTCAGCAAATTGCCCCATGCCTGACTCACAGCAGCCAGCTTTGTACAGCTGCACAAAATCATTGACAATGACTGTTCTGTACGAGTCTGGGAGGCAAATATTGGCAGTGGTGGCCACTTCTGAGGCCGTGTCAGGCCATAATTAGGTAAATCTGCCCTGTCAGAGGGTCCAGACAGCAGCTAACCTCTATTATTCTGTACTAACTAATGGAAGAGAAGAGCATAAGAGATGGCAGGGCCAGAGAGTTTTCAGCAGCCGGAATTAGCTATCACACCTAGGAAGTGAAGTAGTCCTAGTAGGTCAACAAGGCAGATTACCTCACAGCACCTTTGTAAGACATGTGCTGTCCAGTTGCTGCTCAACCACAAGGATAGGGATTTGACTTGTGGGGGGAAATTGTTGCAGGAAATACACAAAAAATTGAATAGAATGAAGAAAATCACCACCAACTTGCAATAGGCCGGGAGACAGCTTCCTGTAACAGAGCTAACAAAAAGTTAACTCAGTGTCACCATGGGGGATTAACTCCCTGGGATCACAGTTCAGACATTTGGACTGTGGGTATTCAGTGACTTCCAGACATGAGAGCAGTCAGGTGGTTAGGGTGCCATGTTTTCAATCCCAAAGAGCCCAAATCCAGAGCTCTATAGCTAGGTTGCATGCCCAAATGTTACTACATATGAAGGAGTTGATTTCATTTACAACTTAAAATAAAGTGTAATTCTCTTTGTTAATACCCAATTGGTTTCTCATGAGATACAGGTACATCTTACAGCTACATGCCTTCTCATTCTAAAATATAGTCACAGAAACCAGAACTCATAATATTCAGTCATCTATACAGAAAAGGTACTTAACAGTGCAATTTGTCTTGCATTGTGACATAGAGAAGACACCTTTGCCAACAGTACAAATGCATGTGAAATGGTAAACCAAGATATTGGGAGAAAATATGTAGGTTTTTTTGGTGGGGGTGAAAGAAATTGCCTTTTTATTTTGTTTCTTATTTCAAATTGATTTCTGTATTTTATTTTATTTTATTTTTGGATAGAGATGCTTTTTATTTTTATTTAAATTTGTTTTTTTATTAATTTATTCTTGTTACATCTCAATGGTTATCCCATCCCTTGTATCCTCCCATTCTTCCCTTCCTCCCATTTTCCCCTTATTCCCCTCCCCTATGACTGTTCCTGAGGGGGATTACCTCCCCCTGTATATGCTCATAGGGTATCAAGTATCTTCTTAGTAACCTGCTGTCCTTCCTCTGAGTGCCACCAGGTCTCCCCCTCCAGGGGACATGGTCAAATGTGAGGCACCAGAGTACGTGAGAAAGTCATACCCCACTCTCCACTCTACTGTGGAGAATGTTCTGACTATTGGCTAGATCTGGGTAGGGGTTTAAAGTTTTACGGCCTGTATTGTCCTTGGCTAGTGCCTTAGTTTGAGTGGGACCCCTGGGCCCAAATCTAAATCTACTAACTTATATTGATTTATATCAATTACACTGACACTTCCCACACAAGACAAACATATGTATACATGAATACTATAGGATATATTACAATATGTACTGCTGTGACATTTATCATCAATGTAGTCATCAGAATACAGACAGTACATAAGGAGGTACAAAGTTATCTGCAGGGATTCTGAGAAAAATGACTGAAACCAATCTCACATTTGCCTTGTATTATTTCACTGATTACTTTGCAGGAAACTTCAGTTTTTAAATTTACATTTCATGGATAGAAATTGTAGACCCGTAGGCCATTCTCAAGTCCCTTATGATCCGAGCATTCATGTATCTCAGCTGAATTTAGCACATTGCTGTATGAGTCTCCACAAGGATTTATAAGTAGACACTCCTCTTCCTGCTGAGGAGGATTAAGTGTTCTAGAAGCAGGGACTCCTGCTCATTCAGAAGGCACTGCTTGTCCCCATGAGGAGCCTTCAAAGATCAAATGGTGTTTTCATGCAAGAACTTGTTGAAGTGTTTGAAGCAACTGTGACAGCATCTGGGCATCTGGTGGCTGAGCGGCCCATTCTGGGAAATCTTAAATGTTAAGTTGCTAAAAATGCACTATTCGAGGAGTGAAATGAATTCATGTACTAGAGTGGCCTAAAGGACAGCAAGCTGCCAGGAGAGAGAAAAAGGACTTGCTGCTTATTTATTTATTTATTTATTTATTTACTTACTTACTTACTTACACTTTGTAAATTTACTTTTATATCTGGACAGCATCATTCTTCTTTCTATCCTAATGTTGCCTGAGGGGGTTGGGAACAGGAAATAAGAGAAGAAACTGAAAAGTATAAGAGTGGAGAAGGGGAGAGAGAGTGATCTCTCAGAATGGCTAGAAAATGAGTTGTTGCCTGTCTGCCTTAAAGGATGTAGACAGTGGGGCACAGAGTCAGATTCATTCAGAGGTCATTTATCTTCCTTCTATCCTGTAAGAAAAAAATCACATCACACGTAAGATAAAACGAAGGTCACACAAAACAAAGTTGCTTAAGCCATGATATAAAGGACAATAGAATGTTTAACACTTTAGCAGCCTGGTGTAACTTCATGCCTATAACCTTATGGTTCTACAGCTCAAAGTGTATGGTCTGTTATCTTCAGGTCACAGAGACAAGTCAGTGTGGTGGTTTCCTATATCACTGAAAGACACTGACACAAGAGCTTTCCTCAAGGAAACCTTGTGTCTAAGCTCCACAGCTACACCTACATCACTTAGACGAAAGCTGTTCTTCCCTCTGTCTAGACTGCAAGGGTCCATTAGGACATTGGCCACACATATTTACTGGATCTAGCCATGGTATGACATGCCCTATTCTGTTTTATGGAGAGTACAAAAGAGAGAAAGTGGGCTATGGCACTTAGAAGCCAAGATCTTAGTGAAAGACTTGTTCTCTCCTCTTCCATCTTCTTAGTCTATAATCATTGGAGATTAAACACCAGCACCCCCTTCTTGCAAGTTCTATAAGCACAATTGCTTTCTAGAATTTGGAAACACCAGTGAGTTGTCAGAAGAGATTGGAACATTTAGAAAATACTTCTGACATCCAAGGATCAGCACCATAGAAACAGCAAGTATGACATATTCGCAAGAGAAGGAAAAACCACTTGGTGATTAGATTAAGAAAGGAAGAGGTGTACATTCAAAAACCCAGAATGTGTTCTTGTTAAATTATTGTCTAAAATATTCTGTTTTAGAAAATTGATAGTGATAACAGTGGTTTTCAAACTTCAGATCAGTATTATCCAAAAGAAAGATCAAGCAAGATAAACGGGTAATTCCAAAGTGTCAAACAAGTGCATTGTTAAAGGAAGAACAGACATTTGTGTGAATTGTGCATTCTATTTAACACAACCTAGCTGTATTTTGTTTTTTATTAATATTTTATGTTTATATTTATATTATTACAAATATATACAACAAACTACCTACAGCAAGAAGAACCATGAAACAATCAGGGGAGGCAAAGCCAGGTGGATCTCTGTGAGTTCAAGGCTAGCCTGGTCTACAAAGTGAGTCCAGGACAGTCTCAAAAAAAAGGGATATATATTCCATTAATAGTGTTTTGGCTATTTGCATTTGGCAGCCTTGAAGAAAATATCTTTCCTATAGTGGTCCATCTAAAATTCTGAATGTAAATCAATCTCCATCACATCTTGTCATTATCAACTTAAAACATCTATCTAGACCTAAAACATCTTAATCCTTAAACAACTAAGCTTAATTGTAAAATTAACTATATGGTCTTCAACCTCATCAGAGACTTGAGAAGGAATAAAGCTGATTTCCTGAGTGTACAGGGAGTGCAGATTATCAGCTTCCCAAATGAGAGGATGGCAGTACAGTTTGCTGCCTGAACAGTAACCCAAAGTTCTCTATAACATGGGAGCATCATCTTCAACCTTCTGGCCCAATATATCTGACAGACATATTTGTGAGGCAGGAACTATTGAGGACTGGCTTACCCTGTCTTGGCAGAGTTTGGCCATTGACTCTGCCTGAATCCAAGCTTGCCTATTTTAGGCAGAATTCTGCCTGTGGTAGAAACGAGGACATTATTGTTTTTGCATATTTAATTTAAATATAACTCATGATTTTTTTAAGTTTATATTTTGTATGAGGTCTCTAAATGTAATTTGTGCTTCATATAATTCCACATCTCAGCATTTTAAGTGCTTAGCAGTTACATGTAAATTGTAGCTACCCTTTGGGAAGTCCAGCTTTAAACTACACTGGAATCCTATTTACCCTCATACCAAAGGACAAATAAAATAAAATAAAAACAGTAGATATCTATTGTTAAAAATAAAATAAAACAAAAACAGTAGATATCTATTGAAAAGTGAAGATAAAGTAGAGAAGTCAAGAGAAAACTCCTTAAGTGAATTCAAAGTAAGGCCTTCTGTGACTAGGCTGCATTTGATTTCATTTGTGGGGCCCAAACTTCAGAGGACAGTACCTGCCCCCTATGTGATCCCCACTCTCATTTTTTCCTCTTGCCTATAAACTTCTTGACTCCCTTGGGCCATATTTGGACTGTTCTCCCAAACGTCTAGGCTCTGGGAAGCAGGCTTTCATGGTTAGAGTCTGCTATCGGATGAAAGCTGCAAAAATAAATTGCCCAAGATGCTTGAAGTCAGCTACAAGTACCAACAAAAGTTAACCACAGTCAGCTATTTGTGGTCAACTAGTCCCAGCTTTTAGATGATTAAAAATGAGGGTCGACATGGGTGGCAAACAGGCTTGAGTGTATGACAAACACAATGATTCCAAGACATGAAACCATAGCATTGATCATGTGCCACATACGCTGGGAGGCTGAAAGGGGACTGCTGTCAGCACACTAGAAAATATAGGCCACAAAATGTGTTAAGAAGGTCCATACAATATGGCAATGTGGGCACTCTTCCTAGCACCTTTTATACAGACTTTACCTGCTATGCTACAGTAATTAATGGAATCGAAAAAGCCGTTACAGATATCAGAGCATCTTTAAATCTGTTGCATTCTGGAGATGGTTGCTGATACCCACCTCTCCTCACTTCAAGCTGAATTTTTTTCTGTGTGAAAGTTTGACTGTCTCCAAAACCTCCTAAGATCCTTGCTGAGATTTAGTCTAAGTTTTCATCGCATTTCCCACACCCTAGCTTCTTTGGTCTCCATCTGTCATCTTCTTTCTGATCCCTTGTAATCTCTATTGTCTTCCCCTTTTTCTTAAAATGTCCCTACTCAGCACATTATCATATTGCCAACTTAGGCTGGTGATTAAATGACATCCAGGACCCCAAATTTTAAATCTGAGGAGTCTATTTCTTTTTACAACACACCCTTGAAATTACTGAATTGCTGCCTCAAATCTTGCCTGGGGCCAACAATTTTATTTTCCTAAAATAAATTTCTCACTCACCCAGAACTCTGATCAGCATTCTGTTACATGCCACCCGCTTCATCTAAGAAATTCCACACCGTCTGCTGTAACATCTAACCCCATATTGGTGTTTAGTCACAAACTAAAAATCACTTTTGCCCTGGAAGACGAATTATTTTTGATACCAGGCAACTGGCATTAAACATTCTGGATCTTTCCAGTCTTTATGGTTTTCCTTTGCTTTTATTTAAGCTTTTTTCTTTTCCTTCCTTCCTTTCTTCCTTTCTTGTCTTCATTTGTTTCTACATATCCAACTAATAAAAAAAATGTTTATTCACAATACTTATGGCATGGAATGTGTGGGTCTTTTGTCCAACAATCAATTCTCTAACATTCTGTCCCACCAATTCAGTGTCCTATAACGTAATTGAATTCTGACACCACCAACCTCTTAAAGTTTGTGTAAACTTCAGACATTATAGGATTAGCTTCATATACCTGGTGCACACTCCAGACCCAGTTGCAAGTACCTAGTTTCAGAGTTATTGATACATACGTCTGACTTGGTTCCAAAGTAAGGATTCGTATGACTCTATTTCTTCTTTAATAATTTGCTATAATAGCTCACGGAACTCAGGGAGGGCTTTATATATATTGAATGACATGTTATGAAGGATATTATAAATCAATCAAATGACTGAACAAAAGACAGTTTTACAGGGTGAGATCTAGAAGGATCTTAAACAGAAGCTTTTGTCCCTATGCAATTAAAGTCTGCCACTCCCAGCTTATCCCTTGTGGCTCCCTGAATCCATCTTAGGGCATGTGTTAGATGTCTCATTTATAATGTCTTTTATAGAGGCATTTGTAGTTATATCATTGACTATAAGTTTTTTCATCTTCAGCCGTCTCTACTTCCTGTGGGACTTGATATAGGGCAGAAAGGGGCAACCATAGAATCACTCCTTGGTCTTTGCAGTGATGACCTAACAAGCTGAGAATATTTTGTGGGCTCTCAGACAACAGTCATCCACTAGTATCCAGACAAGGTACTTGTCACTCTGAAGAGTCAAAGAATCTTAGAAATTTCTGTGTCAAGAACTAAGGACTAAGACTAAACATTATAACAAATGAATGATCCTAGGACCCAGTTCACGCCAGAAATCACAATGACTTTTGAAGGTTTGGGTTAGAAAATGGGGACACAGATCCATCACATGCTTATTATCTCACATCTAATTTGGATGGAGATTGGAAATAGTCAGCTGGAAGATTGTAAATTCTAACCCTTCATAGATATTAAATGTCTGCTGAAAACAAGCAAACATTTTTCTGAAACCAGATGGGCCTTGTTGAATTTGTCCAAGGTGCCGTGCTTGTAAGCATGGGAAATGCAGTCAGAAATTGAGTTTCTGGGAAAGCACTGCTCAGTAGTACATTGAGTAGGCGTTGGAACATTCACTCTGGGTAAACGTCTTTACAATGAAATCTGTCAGAAAACAGCTTCTGAAGATACAATACCCAACTTGCATTTAATTAGTATTTTTTGAGCTTTCAAAGAAAACACTTGTATGGATCAACACTCATTAATATTAACCAGAAAGGACAAAAATCTTAAAGCAATTGCTGCCCTGTGAGTGCTTTACTTGGTTAAGCAAATCTTTTGTATTCATCGGCTAAGTCTCAACTGGTTCTTAATTGTTTTAAAAATGAACCAGCTTCCTAATTGTATCCCATACAGATCACAGCTTTTTATGAACCTCCACAGCAAAACTAAGCTACACAAATGTTAAACAATGGTGATATAGGACTTTGGGGACAAATCTTAACTTATATTGCAGTGTAGAATAGGACCTGGAAGCTTTGATGAAACCACTGGTGAGTTTCTGCAAAAGGATTGATGGAAAGAAGGAAGGACAGAAGGGAAGGGAAGGGGAAAAGAGAGGGAAGAAAGGAGGGAGGAAGAGAGAAAGGGGAAGAAGAGAGGAAGGGAGGGACAGAAGGAGGGAGGGAGGAAATATTTTCATTCAGGCTCTAGAGGACCCTTATCTCAGAGGTGAAACCTACTTCAGCAGTCCAGCTTTAACACTCAGTTTCTGGAATCTAAAAACAAAAGGAAATCATAAAAGAAATATTATTACCTTTCAAATTATTTCTCCAGCCCTACGATAAAGAATCTATATGGAGCACGCCTTTAATCCCAGCACTCGGGAGGCAGAGGCAGGCAAATTGCTGTGAGTTTGAAGCCAGCCTGGCCTACAAAGTTAGTCCAGTACAGCCAAGGCTACACAGAGAAACCCTGTCTTGAAAAACCAAAAAAAAAAAAAATCTATAATGTTAAATATTGGGAAAAATATATCAGATTACAGTACTGAGATGGTTTATTCTAGAATAGAAACTTGAATGATGATGGATCACTTAAGTATTTTCCAATGTGGAAGTAATTTCATGGTGTTTTATAGTTAACAGAATTAAGAAAACTATAAATCAAGGCACTTTAGAAATACATTGGAAACATGTAGGTAGATATTAAGAAGATGAGGAAACCTCAGCTATGAGCCTCAAATGTTGTCTGATTGAATTCTCATCCCTTTGATTGACAGAGAATATGGTTTTGTGAAATTAATGCATTCCAAGTATTTTTGGCTGAATAAGGATGTTAGACATGACACAGAATTGGACAAGGAATGTCTTTTAGGGGATAAAAGATATCCCAAGAGAAATTGTCATTGGACTCCTGTACTTGCAACATTCCAAACACTCTACAGCCATTGAAGTTTTAAGTAGTGGGGTCTGGTGAAACAGGTTCTTTGGGCGAATTCTTTTATATATTGATTATTTGATTTCTTGTGAGTTCCTTGCACTTTATGGGTATTAACCCTCTGTCAGATGTGTGGCTGGCAAAGACTACCTCCTGTTTTGTAGACACATGATTGTTTTCTTCCTTTTTGTGCAGATGTTTTTGATTATTTGTTTACTGTTTCATGGGATTCTGTTTGTCAGTTGTTGGCTTTATTTTTTGAATATCTAGAACCCCACTCAGGAAGTCCATGCCTGTGTCTTTATCTTTAAAGAGTTTTCCTTTTTTTTTTTTTTTGACCATTTCAGGTCTTCCTTTAAGATCTTTGATACAGTTGGCTGTCTTCCTTCATTACAGCAGGAAAAAAACGTGAGCTTTTTCTGGGAGAGTATTTGAATGAAATCCCAACTCCATCCTTATCTGCTGTCTACCATAGTTAAGGAACTCCTGATTTCTCCATATCCCATTAATTTCTGCATCCTCCTTTTATTCCATTTGTGATCCCAAAGACTCAGCTGAGACAGAACCCTCTCAAGATGCATCAAGTAGCTTCTGTTTCTTAAGGTCATTTGTCATTTAGATTTACACCCATGCTGCAGATAGCAAGAACATTTTCCTTGCTTTTCCTACTATGCTGTGCACACGATTTTCCCATGGACTTGACAATTCCCCAGGTAAAAGCACTGATCACAGTGTCAATATACTATCTCAAATGCTCTAAAGTTCAGGAAAAAAAAACAGGACTTTGTATTTTGCTACTTAAAACCTATCCAGACAAGAAATAAACTCTAGCCTCTCTAACAACAAAATTAATAATTAAATTTTTTTATGGGGCTGGAGAGATGGCTCAGTGGTTAAGAGCACTGACTGCTCTTCCAGAGGTCATGAGTTCAATTCCCAGCAACCACATGGTGGCTCACAGCCATCTATAGTGTGATCTGATACCCTCCTCTGGCCTGCAGGTATACATGCAGGCAGAGCTCTGTATACAAAATAGTAAATAAATATTTAAAAAAATAAATTTGTTTATAAAGCATATCACTGATAATGATGTCATGGGCAACTTTTTCAAATTTTTCATATTGTAGGCTGGTGAAATGGCTCAGTGGGTAAAGGCACTTATTACTAAAACTAAAGTTCTTTGGAATCTCCCACAATGTGGACTGCCCAAATAGTAGTTACTATTTACATGTAACGGCTACATTTTAATTTTCAAATCTCCTTAAACTGAGGCCCTGAGGCACTGTAATCCCCACTGTGATGAAGCTACATAACACATAATCCCCAGAGGTCAGCTTCATTATTGTGAAGAGCTATCACTTCCCAAGTTGTATTTTCTCACATACTGGGTGGAACGCACAAAAGAAATGTAACTGAGCAAGCTTCTTCTCACACTACACCCACAAATGACATCTCGGTGCCCAAAGTCAAGTATGTCAAGCACACCATCAGTACAGTAAGATAGCTTATTATAAATAGCTTCTGCTATCAAGGTTTTTGGAGAAATGCACAGTGAATAAAATTTTATAAACAACAATTCATCAAAGTCAAAACCCGCATGGGCTTTTCTTTCTGTGATTGTGCTACTAAACTTTGAAAGTGAAAAACATTACAACAGTGTTTAACTCAGAACAATAGTATGCCAAAGGTTTTAATTTTTAACAAATATGTCACTTTTTTGAGCCCTCGATTTAATAAGTACCATGAGTGACACTGTGGAATGCTAACACTGATTACAAAACTAGAAATTGTGCTGAAAAAAAAAAAGGCAAAAAAGTTGTTCATAGGGAAAATTCTGAGGAAAGATAGGATATTTTCCATCTAAATTAGAGAATGGTTTAACGTAATATTTTGTCTATATATAAAGTAAAAATCCACTAATTGTAAATGATTACTGCTTCACTATTACAAAATAATTTTAGCATGAATCATTTCAAATCTTTATAAGTAAAGTAAATAATCTCTCCAGTTTCTGATAGCCTTGTATCTCATTTTGGAATGAGTTTGCTTATACTAGGCTATTCTACATTTTTTTTTGAATCTGCAATAGCAATGCAATGCCCTTCATTGAATTTCTATGATCTTCAATAGTTATCTCAAGGTTTGATTTACCGCTTCCTTTGAAACTTGAGGTCCATTGAAATCAATTTTTGTATTTATTAAAATAATTAAAACTGTGCTAATAATTAAACCATGTTAGTATTTACTTACTATGTTCTAGATGTCAGATACTGTTATGGGCTGAATACGAGTGGCCCTAAAAGGTTTGAATACTTGGTCCCCAGTTTTCATGATGTTTTATGAGGCCAACATAAAAGTAACTTTAAAACTTCAATACTGCTCTATTAGAACTATCCACCAATGCTATATGGCTCAAGCCCAACAATAACAATACCTCAAACAGAAGTATCATGACCCCATTTCATTCTTTGCGTTGGGGTTGGGGGAGGTCCAGGCACATGGTATATCCCAAAAGATGCCAGAAAAGGATCCTGTACATTTGTTCACAGCTCATCTCCTTAGTGCTTTGAGAAAGCATCTTCACCCGAACAGGAAATTCACTGTGCTTGCTAGACTGACTGACAGCCACCTCCCAGGATCCACTTGTCTCCTGTCACCCAAGGCTGGGGTATAAACACATACAGCCATGCCCAGCTTTTTACTTGAATGCCAAAGCTCAGGTCCTCATGCACTCATTGCCTGTATGTTTTGAGCTATCTCCATTTTTCATTATCCTTAATGAAAAGGCTTAAAGTACTTGCCTTGTAAATCAAGATATTCTGTGAATGTGTGAAGTTTTAAAGTTTACTATAGTTTTTACTGAAGCTAAACACATTTCATAAGTATAGGTACTTTGAATATAATGACAGATTATAAATATTGGAGCTGACTCTGGATTAAATTTTAGAAAAGCTCATATTTATTTGTAGTCAAAATTCTGCAGGAAGTTGGAATGCACACACATATTTTTTAACCATTATGCTACTTAATTTACATAACACACATGTTATGATAGTCTCCAAGAAAACTGATCCACTCATAAATATTTTATGAAATCTCCATTGCTACCATGGAATTTACTTTTCATACACATTAGATTTCAACTGCAAAAAAAGCATTGTACTATCTGTGGCTTATATTTATAAAACTATTATGATGTTTCATCTACATTTCAAAAATTAACTTTAATATTTGGGATGATAGATGCAACCCATAGAACAATTAAAAATCCATGTTAACACAAAAATCAGTATTTTTCCCTCTTCATTTCTGAGCACATACTTTGTTTTCCTGAATATTTCAGGTGAAAACCCCTACATTTTCTCCTAGAGATGATTTTTCTGCTTATCATTTTCATGAAGCACATCTTGGTCACTAAAAATTGCATTCAAATTGCTGCAAGCAATCTGTTAGGACCCCCAGCGGAACGAAATATGTCCCACATTTGATTATGGAGCCCTGTCTGTCATTGGAGGAATAATGAATTCAGAATAGATAAACACTTGCTCCTGTTTTAATACACTATATGGTTTTAGGAGCCACACAAAGCACAAAAGAAAAGACTGGTAAGATTCTTGACACCACACGCTTGTCAGGAGGCTCACAACCATGTACAACTCCAACTCCAGGAGTATCTGACATCTCTGGTCTCACCCCCACACAAGGGCACATACACACTCTCACACATATACACAGAACTGAAAATAATTGAAATAAACCTTTTGAGGATAACTCTCTGATATATGTGCTATACATATGAAGCCTTAGGTCCTAATCCAATCCAGGGAGGTCTCTCTTCTATACACAAACAATGTCAGGTAAAAAATGACATGAGTCTCTTCCCTTGACAGTGGAACTAGTGACTGTTCACTGAGATTTGTTTCTAGTTTTACACTTATCTGTTTCATGTACATTCTTGGATTTTTTTAATACTGAAATGTTTCTCACTCTCATTTCTCAAGGAAAGCCCCTCTTTACTTTTCTCTCTTCATCTTTTATTTCTGTAAGCTACTTTATTCCTTTCCCTTGATTTGGGGCTGTTTGGGGCACAGGTTTTGATCAAAACACACACACACACACACACACACACACACACACACACACACACACACACACACAAAAGCAAGTGGAAGTGGCTTTGGAGACTTTAATCAAGATCTTAGCACTCCTAGAAACTTTGTTTCTATAATCCTGAAATATTTCTTGGGACCAAATTCCTGTGCTTAAGGAAGTGGTTCCATGTCCGAAAGGAGGTCAGTAGAACACACCAGTAGCACCTCCCTCAGTGGGAGGCTAGCTGCAACTTTGCCTGCGTCACAGGAAATTGTAGATTTTTCTACTCATTCCAGGATCTCACTGATGTCATATATAGAAAATAATTATAGAATTCTAATGCATAGTAAATGATTACTTTTATCTAATATATGTTATGTGAATTTCATAAAATCTTAAAAATAAAATTTTATAAATTTCAGAATTCTAAAACAGATTTTCACAGAATCCCCCAAATAGCAAAAAAATTGGTTCTCAGCTACTACAATTTTATTAAGCATAAAACTGGTGCTATAGTTGTTTAATTTTTTTTTATGTGCATGGATGTTTTGCCTGCATGCATGCCTATATGCAGCTATAAGGACCTCTGGAACTGAAGTTACAATTTACTGGTGCTGGAAATTGAGCTCTTATTCTTCGGAAAAGCAGCCATTGCTCTTAGCTGCTGAGCCACCAACCAGTCCAGCCCCAACATAGTGTAGTTTTTTGCTTTTTGTTTTTTTCCTAGACAGAGTTCTTCTGTGTAGTCCTGGCTGTCTCAGAACTCTGTAGGCCAGGGTGGCCTAGAATTAAAAAAGATCCGCTGGCCTCTGCCTCCAGAGTGCTGGGATTAAAAGCTGTACCACCACCACCCAGCCTATATTGTTTTGTTTGCTTGTTTGTTTAGATTGAACCTAAAACATAGTAAATGACATAGTTTAAAAACAAAGAATAGAAAAATACAAAACTGAGAAAATTTTGTGCCATTAAAATGATTTAAAATATCTTTCAATCATACCAGCAGATGAAAAATATTATATTACTTACGTCTCAGAGGTTAATCATTTATAGGAGGCTGTTGTACAAAATTCTTCTGTGAGATAAAAAGCCATACCAATTCTTCTATACTTGCCTCTGTAGGCATTTTATATTTTCACTATTGTTATCCACAATGACAGTATCTAAATAAGTTAGACTTCCTGTCTCATTGGAAAATTAATAAGAGTAAAATCATGAATATATCTAAGCTTTTTTGATATAAGATTTTTAAGTTGCTCTTCATGGAAGTTTGCAACCATTTATCCCACTGCCTGCAAAGTGAGGACATCCTATTTTCTCACTTGACATACTTCTGTGATATAAATTAATGTATAAATATATTATTACCCATGATTTTTCATCTAAAATGAGAGTAAACGTCACCATTCTTTCAACCTCCTTGTTCAACCTGACATCCAGTAAATACAAATTGCATGAGTGCATTCAAATATGAATGGATTGTCTTAAATATATGCCACTCAAATTGCTTTTCAAGAGGTATACAAATCCCAAGGCTACATTGTTTGCACAGGCTATCTGAATATTCTTGTCGATACCAGGAAAGCATTCAAAGAGTGTAGAACTCTCAACTCCCCTTGCAACATGCTGAAGCATACATTTGATCTGCAGAATTCCTGAGCTGGTTTTGGCATTAAATATATCTTCACATACTGTGGCTATCAGAACACTGGCATGGGAAAATTTGAAAAAAATTAATAGAGTAAAATATACACAGTGAGTTGCTAACGTGCATTTGTTTTTTGTTTTTTTTTTAGTGATTTGTTCAGATTACATCCTGATTGTTATCCCCTCATTTGTATTTTCCTATCCCCCCATCTACTTCTTCTTTCATCCTATTACCCTCCCCTGGACCTCTGACAGAAGGGGACCTCTTCCCCCAGCATAGGACCACAGCCTATCAGGTTTCATCCAGATAGACTGTTTTCCCTTCCTCTATGTGCCACCAGACCTCTCCTCCAAGGGGCAATGATCAAATTGGGGGCACCAGAGTTCATGTCAGAGGCAGTTCCCACTCTCACCACAACCATGGAGAATGAGCTGTCCATTGGCTAGATCTAAACAGAGGAATCTAAGTTTACTGCATGCATTGACCTTGGTTGGTACAGAAGTTTGTACACCCCACCCCCGGGTCTAGATTGGCCAGACTTGATGGTCTTCTTGCCCTGATATATCCTCAGGTTGGGGGGAGGAGGGCAGGAGGGCCCTCAATAAGTAAGGAGAAAACAGGCATTTAGGTAATTGTTTATACAACGTATTTACTTGTTTTCATTTCCCTGGGCTTCTCTGCTGGTCACCTAAGCAACAATAGACAGTAGCATTGAGCATGTTTTGTCACTCACCCCATCCAAACCCCACCCCACCCGTACCCCACCCTCACCCCACCCTTACCCCACCTCACCCCACCCCTACCCCAGTCCAGCACAATTTCTTTGTAATTTTTTAAGCTTCTTCTTTTTTGAGTCTGGGAATCTCCAGTTTCATTATGCTCCTGTGATTCTGCCATCCAGGTGACAGATGCAACCTTTCTCTGACATGGAAAGAACAAAGCAGAAACTGAAAATCAACTTTGCAAGAAGGTCAGAGTGCAATGATAAAGAAACTAGGGCAAAAGTGCAAATTCAAAACTAACTATAAAATTCCCCCATAATCTATGTTAGGTCTTCACAAGCTTTCGGTAACAAGCTAAGATAAACACATGAAAACCATGTAGGACAAACAAATATTACTGTGTTTAAGAACTATGAAACAAACCACTGGAAATCACAAAGTGTGCTGGTCCCCTTAACATGTTCAGGATCATGTGACAGATCCAGAATAGATCTCTAACATGTCCAGACGAATCATAGCTGTGTTAATATTGTTCCATAAAATGTATCCATGGACTTCCAGGAAATCCCTGTCTACTGTAGAGCTGCAGAAGCTAAAGTACTACTAACAGTAGTGCTCAGTTGGGATGGTGACCTGTATCAACCCCCCCAACCCCCATGAAGGCTCGGGGAAATTAATAGTCCGGTTATATTGTATGAGTGAAGAATTTATTTTCAACTTTTACAAAAAAAAAAAAAAGGACTAGAATCCTACAGTTTAGGACTTCAGAACAAACAAAAGGGAAACAGAAACGCCCAGAAAACTGAGTGTGCCACATGATGCAAGACACGGAACATGGAAGCCAAGCAGGTGAGCTGCAATCCAAGTGCCTGTGCAGGAAGAATGAAAGGACTGATCCTGCCCTACAACAATGCCATGACTTCTCTAGTATGGGTCATATAAAAGCAGGACAGAAAACAAAATTCCATTTCAATAATTGTAAACTAATTTTGTTTATGTTTTAGCAAACAGTGTGACAAGGACCCTAACAAGAAAGAGCCAAGAAACAGTTCAGGAAAGCCTGAAGTCATGTTTGTGTCCTCCTAATATGTCTCCTCAAGAAGATCTCATCATACTGATAAGCAAATGCTGTCTCTCTCAATCTAGTTCTAAGAATTCATACAAAGAACTTGCAAATCTAAGCTTTAGTGTATATCACATATAGACAAAAAACTACAAGTCAAAAGGCACATTAATAACTTCACACAGGGAGAACATTACATACTAAATATAAAGTAGCTTATACAGATAAGCCTATGTTAGGAGTACAAAAGAGAACATTTTGATGGTGGCTTAGGAAGAAGGCTATCAAAATATCATAAGCACATTTTTTAAAAAGGAAGAAATTTTAGACATAAAAACATAATAATGAAGTAGATTACTTGGGACACAGAAAGAGTGGACAGACTTGATTTGTTTTTGATTTTAGTAAAATTGCTTTGCCCTTCTCCATTTAATTTGATGTTTGCTATAGACTTGCTATAAATTACCTTTATTATGTTTAGATATGTCCCTGCTATCTCTGATATCTCCAAGACTTTTATTGTGAAGGGGTGTTGGATTTTGTTAAAGGATTTTTCAGCATCTAATAAGATGATCATGTGGTCTATTTATTTCAATTTGTTTGTATGGTCTGTTAGATAGATATATTTTTATATGTTGAACTAGCTCTACATCTCTGGGATGAAGTCTACTTGATAATGATGGATTATCTTTTTTATATGACTTTGAATTTGGGTTACAAGCATTTTATTGAGTTTTTTGCATCAAGGTTCATGGTGGAAACTCATTTGTAAATCTCATTCTTTGTTGAATCTTTGTGTGGTTTGGGAGGATGTCCACTCAATCCATAGCTATTCAATATAGTGTTTGAAGTTCTAGACAGAGCAATAAGACAACTAAAAAAGATCCAGTGGATACAAGTTAGAAAGGAAGAAGTCAAAGTATCACTATTTGCAGATGGTAGGATAGTATACATGATTTAGTCCAAAACTCTACCAGGGAACTTCTACAGCTGATAAACACCTTAATCACAGTGGTTAATACAAGAATAACTAAAACAAAATCAGTAGCCTCCCTATACGCAAATGACAAAGAAACTGTAAAAACAACACATCTCACCTCACAATAGCCACAAAGATATAAAATGTCTTAGAGTAGTGATAATCAATCAAGTGAAATACCTGAATGACAAGAACTTCAAATCTTTGAAGAAAAATGTTGAAAGGATATTAGGAGATGGAAAGATATCCCATGCTCATGGATAGGTAGGATTAGCATAATAAAAATGGTCTTATTAAAAGCAATTTACAGGTTCAATGCATTCTCCAGCAAAATTCTTTATGGACATGAAAAAACAATACTCAATTTAATATGGAAAAACAAAAACCTTAGGATAATGAAAACAATCCTGTACAATATAAGAATTTCCAGAGGTATCATCATCTCTGATTTCAAGCTGTACTATAGAGTAACAGTAATAAAAGCCACATGGCACTGACATAAAAAAGAAAAGAAAAGGTTGATCAATGGAATCATTTCAAAGACCCACATACCCATTAACACCTACTTTTTGACAAAGAAGCCAGAAATAAACAATGGAAGAACGAAAACAAATTTAACAAAGGGCTGGTCTAAATGGATATCTGCATGTAGAAGAATGAAAATATATACATATTAATTACCCTGTGTAAAACTCAGGTCCAAGTGAATAAAAAAACATGAACATAAATCCAGATTCACTAAACTGATAGAAGAGAAAGTGACAAATAAGTTTGGATGCATTGGCACAGGAGAAAATTTCCTGAACAGAATACCAATAGCACAGGTGCTAAGATCAACAATCAATAAATGAGAGTCATGCAACTGAAAAGCTTCTGTAAGGCAAAGAACACCATCAAAAGCACAAAATGGCAGCTTTCAAAATGGGGAAAGATCTTCACCAACTCCACATCTGACAAGAGGGATAATATCCAAAGTATATAAAGAACTCAAGAAATAAAACATCAACAAACCAAATAAAAATGGGTTACAGATCTAAACAGAGAATTCTCAACAGAAAAACCTTAAAGGGCTAAGGAACACCTAAAGAAATATTAGTCATCCTTAGCCATCATGTAAATGCAAATCAAAAGTACTCTTGAAATTACTTCTTACACCTATCAGACAACTGGCAGCTCATGCTGGCATGCTTGTGGAGCAAGAGGGAGCACTCCTCCATTGCTAGTGGGAGTGCAGATTCCTGCAGCCACTTTGGAAATCAATACAGCTGTTTTTCAGAGATTTGGTAATTGATCTACCTCCTTACACTGCTAAACCACTCTTGAACATATACCCAAAGGATGCTCTATTTTACTATAAGGACACTTGCTCAACCATGTTCACAGCAGCTTTATTCATAATAGTCAGAAACTGAAAATGACATAGATGCCCTCCAAAAGAAGAATGGATAAAGAAAATGTGATTCTATTTCCCCCATTCACCCATACTTCCTAGAAACCTACAAGAAGAATATTATGACAGGCAGATCTGGTACCAAGGGTTCTGCACAAAGTATGGCACCAACCAGGGACAATATGTGCAGTAAACATTGAACCCCTACCCAGATCTAGCCAATGGACAGGACATTCTCCACAGTTGAGTGGAGAGTGGGGACTGACTTTCACATGAACTCTGGTGCCCCATATTTGACCATGTCCCCTTGATGGGGAGGTCCAGTGGCACTGAGAGGAAGGATAACAGGTAGCAAGAAGAGACTTGGTACCCTATGATCATATACAAGGGGAGGAGTTTCCCCTCATTCATAGACATAAGAGATGGAAATAGGATGAAAGCGGGAGCGAGGGTGGAACAGGAGGATACAAGGGATGGGATAACAATTCAGATGTAATATGAATAAATTAATAAAAAAGTTAAAAGAAAATGTGGTTCATTTACACAATGGAGTATTACTCAACTATTAAAAAAATGACATGATGAAATTTGCAGGCAAATGGCTAGAACTAGAAAAAAAAATCAAATTCATCCTGAGTAAGGTAACTCAGGCCCAGGAAGAAAATATCGTATATACTCACTTATAAGTGGACATTGGGTATACAGTAAAAGATAATCATGCTACAATCCAATAATTCAAAATAGCTAAGTAACAAGGAGGCCTCAAATGGGCATTCAAGGATCTCCCTGGAAAAGGGAAAATAGAATAGATTTTGCAAATGGACTGGGGCCAGGTGGGAAAGGGAACAGGATCAGGTGGCAGGGGTGGAGGGAGAAAGTACTTGGAGAGATGACTGGAATTGGAGAGAATTTAGGAGTGAGGTAGGAAGTCAGTACAATGGAAAGTCCCTGGAATGTGTCAGGGCAACCCTAGTGAAGCCTCCTACTACTGGGTGATACAGATCCTGAGCCAGCCATCTTCTGTAACTAGGCAAGGCTTCTCGTGGAAGTGTTGGGCCACCAAACCAGATACAGGGACCCACAGCCAAACACTAGGCAGAGACAAGAGAACCCAACAGAAGAGGGAGAGGAAAGGTTGTAGTAGCCAGAAGGGTCAAGGGCACCATAAGAAGTTGCCCCCCCCCCCCAAGAATCAACTAAACAGGTATCATAGGAGCTTACAGAGGCTGAACCAACAATCAGGGAGCCTGTCTAGGTGTACCCTAGGCCCTGGGCATATGTTATGGTTGTGTAGCTTCATGTTCTTCTGGAACTCCTAACAGTGAGCACATGGTATCTCTTCTTTTGCCTGCTTCTGGGTTCCTTTCCATCCTACTGGATAACCTTACCCAGCCTTGATATGAGGACATCGGCCTAGTCTTACTGTAACTTTTTATGCTGTCTTGGCCTGAAATCCCTGGCATATGTGCCATTTTCTGAAGGGAAATTGAGGAGGAGTATATGTGGGGGAGAGGGGAGGTTGTAGTGAAACTGTGAGGAGAGGAGCAAGGGGTAACTGTGGTTGGGATGTAATATATGAGAGAAGAATAAAAATACAGAAAAGTTACTTGGGACAATCAGTAGATTAAAACAAACTGAAGAGTGAATTAATAAACTGTAACTGGACTTGAAGATATAATCAGAAGCTGGCTATGTAAACTGGACCTAGAAAGGGAAATGGATGGTGTTAGGGAGTCAGGGTCCCCCTCAAAGAATAGTCATGGTAGTGCTCCTAAAAGGTAAAGGCACTAGCAACATGGAACAGAAAGTGACCATAACCTAATAGTAGAGAAAGCAGCCTTTATTTGAAAGTAGACCGAATCCGGCATGTATGCCACTGGGATTTCTTTACTGGCAATAAAATGACAGACAGAAACCTCCTGAGAAAGAGAAAAGAAAAGAAAAAGTCTGAGGATTGGGCGTTTCAACAGCATCACTGCTATAGAAAAGTTGTTCTCAACAAATCCTTCAAATTAAAAAGGGGAAGTCTATACAGTTTCGCCTAGTCAAGCTCCAAGATGAAACAAGTCTCAAAACCTTTACCACTCAGGGTGTCAGAGAAGGTTAAGCAGTTAGACACACCATTTTGCTGCTCTTCCAGGGAGACCTGATGCTAGCTCCCAACGCCTACAAGAGGGCTGAGCTTCAGGAGCTCTCAAATCCACTTCCGGCCTTTGTGGATCCACACACGGAAACATACCAAAAGATGTACACATGTGAATGAAAATGAAATCTTACGAGAGAAAGAAAAAGACTTATCTCCATTTGCTCCTTCTTGAAGCCTTTGAGCGATGCGGCGTACCAAATGCAAATGCAAGCCTAGAAAGAGGAAGTCCTGGCCAGAGATGATTGTACAGAGCACGAGGTGGGGAAACCCAGGGAGGCACCGAAGCGAGCTTCCCAGACTCTGCTGAACGAGAAGGGCATCCAGTGTGACTAGGAACAAACCCCGTGGCTACGGTGCAGCTTCCCAAGAAAAAGAAACCACAAAAACACCAGACTTTGTGCTGTCCTTAGATAACTTCCAAAAAACTAGGAGGGTGTGTCTATGGGTGGAAAACACAGAAAATATGAAGCTTGCACCAAAAGGTCATCATGACTTCACTCCTCCGTCAGGTGAGAACAGGCTCCTTACAAACCGTAGGTAGAGGAATGTCTTCTGAAGTAGTAAAGTGAGGCATATATGTAAGTATGAAATTTCCAGGTTGCCGAACTTAAAGTTTTAATGAAATTAGTTTTAATAATATGTTTTGATGAACTCAAGGCATGAAAATGCTAACAAAAACATTTAAGAAGACATTTTCCGTTCTGTTTAATGATGTCTGAGAACTAACAAATGGTCTGCAATTCCAGCTCATTCCCTTTCTAGGAGGTGGTGGGTGAGGTGGCTCATTGTTTAAGACCACCCTTTACTATTGCAGAAGACCTGGGATTGTTTCCCAGTGTCCACATGAGGGTTCATAAGAATCTGTGACTCCTGTTGCCAGGGATCTGACATCCTGCTCTGCCCTCTACATGCTACATGTGATGCACACCTATACATACAGACAAAACTCTCACACACAAAATGAGGAAATATAAAAAATATTAATAGATAAATGACAGATAATAGATAGATAGATGATAGATAGATAGATAGATAGATAGATAGATAGATAGATAGATACCACAAGGTTCAAAAGCTAAGGACACATAAATGGATCAGAGAGTTCCAAGATTTGTAAAGGCCCTTATCTCGGTTATATAAGCAGTAAATAATGCTGGTGAAGAGGCAGCTTTCCAGTGCAGCTGTCTACAAGTCAGACAAGGATGCAACTTTTGTGAGACACAACCATTTCTGGTTTTTCATAGGTCCCATATCTGAGGCAAAGATATGTTTATTCATGTTTCTCCAAGTAAAGTCACACAGCACACAATAATTAGTGAATTCTTTCCTTAGTGTTTTAAGGATGACAAAATTTATAGACCTCTAAAAAGAATTTTTCCAGTTTTTAAATCACTGCACATATGTTTATTTAGTCTTGAGGGTGCGAGCATCTCAGTTTCAATGCTTGTCAGGAACTTGTCTAGAATTTTTCATCAGCTGTTAGATGGGTCATAGGATTGTAATGGCTCTATACTAATTTACTCAGTATAGTAATTTTCTACCAGTTTCTGAATTTTGGAACAACAGTCAAAGAACTACATTCCTAGGTGACTTCTCTTTCCATAGCTAGATTCACTCAAATATCTCTGTAAGCTCTCACACTGTACTGCCCAGACAAACAGAGATGCTGGCAAGTCTGTAGACTCAATCTATGCATTGTTGTTGGATCATGACCTAGGAAGACAAGGGTAATTCTTCTTATCTGTCCAAAGATCATCAGTATTTCATTCATGAGCATGGTGCTAGATTTTGTTACTCTTTTGGGTTTTTCAAGAGAGCATACTTGGTGAGGCATATTCTTCTCTTAAAAACCACAACATTTTATTCATTCATTTGTTCACATATTTTTTCAGACCTATGTTTAGAACACATTAGCTTGTGTTTATTAGACAAGCAATCTAGACTCTAATGTACATGCCCCAAGAACTTTGAATTTCTTTAATCTGAACTTACCATTTGAGTCCATACACAGTACCTTTGTGCATACGTACACACACACACACACACACACACACACACACACACACACACACACACACACTACTCCTTCCTCACCCCAAAGAGGTTTTATATTGTAGTTAGTTGGATTTTATTGATCAGTATTTCAAGAAAGTAGCAAATAAAATCTCAAATATTCCATCACAAATGAAAATATACTTAAAGTTATTGAATAACCTCAGTGTGTTTACATGAAATGAGTTTATGTTGTACATCAGTTAAATTACAAATAAAGCAGAAAATCTATCTAATAAAATGAAACATAGATACATTTGTGATTAAAATGTTTTATATGCTCAAACTGACAGATTTCTGTATTTATACCTTGTAAAATTCACCAAGACTTTAGAATTCACCTTTCTCAGTCTATCACTAGTTTTGATTTTATATTGTTGAATACTCTCTGATTTAACTCCATCTCTGAAAGTTTTCATCAGAATAATGTGTCGTTATCCATCCATAGCTTGGAAAAATCACTGATGCACATTCCAGGCCATGAACCTGCTTCTGTGACAAGAGAAAAAAAAATTTAAAGAAAACTGATTTTATTATAATGTTACTGTTTTTTAACTTGTTCTTTCATCCTGATTGTATCCCACTCCCTTGTCACCTCCCAGTGCCACCCTTCTTCCCTAATATTCCTCCCACAGTCCTCAGAAATGAGGAGTCCTCCTCCCCTAACATCTGACCCCAGCCTATCAAGTCTCATCTGGACTGCCTGCATCCTCTTCTCCTTGGCATGGCAATGCTGTCCTGCCACAGGGAAGTGATCAAAATTGATGGAACTAAAAAAAATCAGCCTGAGTGATTGAAGTAACCCAGACCCAGAAAGACATATGTGGTGTATATTCACTTAATAAGCAGATATTAGCCACATAATGCAGGATAACCACACTAAAATTCACAGAACTAAAGAAACTAACTAACATGGAGGATCCTAGGTAGAACTTTTAATTGTCATTTAGAAGAACAAATAGACTAGAAACTGGAAGCAGTTGAAGAGAAGGAACAGGAAGGGGACCTATCATAGAGGTCCTCTGAAAGGCTCCACCCAGCAGGGGATCCAAGCAGACGCTGAGACTCTCAGCCAAACTTTGGGGTAGAGCACAGGGAGTCTTATGGAAGAGTTGAAGAATAAAAAGACCTGGAGGGGTCAGGAGCTCCACCAAGATATCAATGGAGCCAACAAATACAGGCGGAGGAGGAGAATGCTGATGCAGCAACCAAGGACCAGGCATAGTGAGGACCTAGACCCTCTGCTCTGATGTAGTAGATAGGCAGCACAGTCTCCTTGTGGGTCCCATGATATAGAGAGTAGGGATTGCTTTTGACAAGAGAAATGTTTAAGGTTTGTTTTTCACTTTAGTAAAATTTATGCCTCAAATAAACTATCTCCTCCAGTAGATGTGTTTTCTGACCCAAAATACTAAAATTTACATTGATTTGTTAATAATCATGATCTATAAAAGCTTGATTCTTAAAAATAATAGCATCTTTAGCAAATGATGTTGGGAAGCTGGATACGTGCACATAGAAGACTGAAATGTCATCATTCTCTCTTATCATGCACACAAACCAAACCCAAGTGAAACAAAGATCTCAATGTAGACTTGAGACTCTGAAGCTGCCAGAAGAAAGAATAAGGAATACGCTATGGGCTATAAAATCAAGTAAAGGCTTTCTGGCTGGGACCCTAGCTGCCCAGAAAACAGTACCAACAACCACAGGTTGAAAGCTTCTGTACCACAGACAAAACTGATGAAAGAGCACTGTGTAAAAGCATCCTCTGGACAGAGTTAATGGTTGAAGAGAGGGAAAAAGGTAGGAGAGTGAGTGCAGAGAGAAGTGTGTGGAGATCATATTTGGGGAGAGAGGGAGCTGAAGGACAGAAGGCCTGCAGGGAAAAGAGAAACTGTGGGCGGGGGCAACGCTGTGACAAGCTGGAGACCTAATTCTCCATCCTCTCGGTGTATATGAGGGGGACTCTAGCTGAGTCTCCTAGTAGCAGGGGCATGAAAACTGAATAGGACACCCTCTACTTGGCAAACACCTAATGGAGGGAGGAGAACACCCACCCACCCACAAAAACTTTGATCTAAAACTTACCCTGTCTACAAGATATGCAGGGAGAAGGAGAGACCAGACAGAATAGAGATTGAGGGAATGTTCAACCAATGCCTAGCCTAGCCAGGGCCCACCCCGTGGAAGCAAGCCAACCCCTGACACTATTAACGATACTCTGCTATGCTTGCAGACAGGAGCCTAGCAGAAGTGTCATCTGAGAGACTCCACTCAGAAGCAGTTTGAAACAGATGCTGAGGCTCACAGCCAATCATTGGGCCATACTTAGGGACTCTTTTGGAAAAGTAGGGGTGGGGAGGAGGGAGAAAATGACCTAGAGGTTACAGGAGCTCCATAAGAAGACCAACAGGGCCAACTAAGCAGGGCCCAGAGTGGTTTGCTGAGACTAAAGCACCAGCCGAGGAACATGCAGGGACTGGATGTAGGCTCCCTTCATTGATGTAGCCGATGGGCAATTCAGGCTTCATCTGGCTCTTCTAGTAATAGGAGCAGGAGCTGTCTCTGACATGGGCTCTGTTACCTGCTTTTTAATCATTTCTCCCTGATGAGACTGTCTTACCAGGCCACAGGGAGACATTCCATCCCGTAGGAAACATCTTCAGCAGGAAGGTAAATGACTCAAAACAGCTTCAGGAATTTCCTGAAACTCAGCTGAATCATTAGATCCTGCCTTCCCACAGTAAGCAATAAAAACTGAGAGTCCTACTCAGCTGGAAGAAAGCTTAGTTCCAAGGGAGTCTGAGACTAGCTAAGCCACCTGGAAGAAACAGAACCTAGTTCAGCTGCCTAGAAGAGGCCCAGACCAACTGAGGTATCTAGAAAGGACACTCTCCAAACTGTTGAAGTGCCCGCAGGCTGCAGTGTGCTTTAGGTCCCAGCACACTGTGCAGCCCATCCCCTATGCTGAGGTGGGCTTTAGTGGCATACCATTGTAGGTGCTCCTAAAAGTAACACCTCTCCCATATTCCTTTAACTAATCCCAATAAAACTCATTAATTCACCAAATTGGACTTTGGAGTATCGTCTGTCATGGATTCTATATCTGTTGTTTCCCCATAAACATTTTGCCACTATACAGTGAAACAGTCTGCATAATAGAAAATTTTTCTTTGCCAGCTACATATCTGACAGAGGATTGGTGTTTAGTGTATTGAATGTACAATGAACCCAAAATACTAAACACCAAGAAAATAAACAGCTCAATGAAAATTGTGGTGATGGAATGGAACAGAGTACTCAGAAGAAATATTTTAAAAGTCCTCAACATCCTTTTCTCTTAAGGTAATGTCAATAAATCTACATATCAGAATGGATAAGATTAAGGTGGGGAAAGGCTACAACTACTGGCTAGGATGTAGAGAGTCAGGAACCTCCAAACACTGTTTGTGGAGTTGCAAATTTCCATAGCCACTGTGAAAATCAATGTGCAGTTTTCTCAAAAACTCAAAATATATCTTTCATAAGACCCAAGTATACCACTACTGGTCATATATACTCCAAGAGCACTGAAGGAACTCTAGCAGGCCCTTGCATGCAAACATGGCTCTGGCAGCCCTTGCCTTTTCCCCATTTACACTGCCCATATACAATGAATTTTTATTTTGCTATAAAGAAAAATTATGAAATGGATAGAACTGAAAACATTATACCAAGTGAGGTAACCCCAACCAGGCAAGACAAATGTTGCATATTACCATTCATGTGTGGCTCTTAAATTGAATTTTTAGACTTATGTGCTTAAGTAAAATTCTTACAGAATACAGGGAAACCAGAAAGGGAAGAGAGGGGAAGAAAAAAAAATCTCAAGCAAGGGGACATAGAACACAGATGATATGAAGGGGGAAAGGGCAGTAATGGGAGGTTAAAGTCAAGAGGGAGATGGGAGGTTAAAGTGAAGAGAGAGATAGGACGGCAGGGCAGAGGAGAGGCTTGGAGAGGGAAAACTAACACTAAGTTTATTTGAAAATATAGAAATCTATTATGTTATAGGCTTCCTTGATATATATACATACATATTCATATAAAAGATTTTTGAAGTTCCCTTACATGGAGCATAATGCTCTTCCCAGCATCCACAGATGAAACCCAGTGACAGGCGGAGCATACCTCCCCTCAAGTTGTTAGTCACGGGTATCCTGAAGCCCCTCAAAACAATACAGCCTATGCCATCATTATTGGTTGCCTACCCAAACTTGATAGATTCTATTGCTAAAGATACCACACACTTTGGTCACAGGACATGGAGAAATAAAGTTGGCCTGACCAGGAAGATTCCTTCCTGCTGGCTAGCTTTCTTAGTACAGGCAGGTGCTATGTAGGCTGTTAAAAGGAAAAGATTATCAACAATCTTACCCAGCTGGGAACCCTGTGAACTACAGTGATGGCCTACATGGCAAGATATCCTAATGACTGTAATGGAGTAACCAACTGCTTTCTGATTAAATTTAAGGCACATTCCAAAGAAGGAAAATCTGTAAATCTGACAATGAAAGTTGGAGAGTTTACTTTCCCTGGCTGTGAATCTACTAATTAATTGCTCTGATAAATGAAATAATATGAAGCTTCCTTCTAAATTCATATCTCTCTCTATACCCATAGGTTAGTGTAGCTCTTGAGCTTCATAAAAGATGTGTGTGTGTGTGTGTGTGTGTGTGTGTGTGTGTGTGTGTGTGTGTGTGTGTGTGTTGTTAGTAGTTAATGTGGAAATTCACAATAAGCCAAATTTCAGAGACTAAGTGTCCATGTAATGTTTAGTCATAGATGAGATAGCTGTTTCACCTCCCTGACAAGGCTCGGGAACCATATGGCAGAGAGATCAGAAATACTGCAAGAGCCAGAGATTGGGAAGGACTAAAGCTAGTTAACATTCCAATATGGAGGGGGAAGAACTCACAAGCCTCTACCTCTGAGGATCTATTTATAATTGATGGCTTCCGGGGTGGGAGATGGGGGGGAGAATCAGTTTTCCTTAGGATTGTGGCATCTGAGAGGTCGACCACTGTGGACCAATTTGAGAGGCAGAGAGCACAAAATTGGAGGGAACAGTGTGGATAAATGAATTGGAATGAATCAAGAAGAGTTGGGGGTGAAAGTCATCACAGTATATTGTATCATTATCAAAGAATTAATAAAATAGCATGTTAAAAATTATAATTGCCAGACACTTTATTAATGAAAATATTGATAGCCAATATGAATTCTAGAGCCAAATTTTTGAGCTGCAGAATATTTGAAAGTAAAGCATGACATCAGGATATAGAAAACTCCCTGAGTTTATTTATTAACTGTCTGTTGACGATGATGGGTTCACAATTACTATTATACTAGTAATAATATAGAACTAGAAATTAAGCCAAAAAGGGTCAGGAATTTAAAAATGAATTTTAAAATGACCAATGATTGAAGAATGCTACTTTGTTTTCTAGGACTCTATCCCTTATCAAAATTCTCACAGTGTAGTGATATTTAGTGCTATATTAGTCTTGAAAGCCAAAGGCAAATAGTGATAGCCTTGAGTAGCACCCAAACTTCTGTTATAGAAGTAGTAAACTCTTGCTGTAAAATCTTTAACAATCCACTACTATAATACCTAGTAGAGCCATGTGTAGTGAGCAATTAGAATATTTTAAATATAGAAACCTGCAGCACAGTTTTACAAGTTTTCCTTGTAAATAAAAAACAGTACAATATTGTCTTACTAAGACAATTAAAGATATGATAATATATTTCCTACAGAAAATTTAAAGTATATACATCAGTTATTGAGTGATTAGACTTGAAGAACATAATACAAGCAGTGGGTCAAGTAGTATTAGCTCATTTTTCCATTTCTCTGTAAATTTGACTTTTATGTACTATTAAAGTGGTACATAATTTGACAAGAATCTTACATTCTGTTTTTCAGAACTTCATATATATGCTTACTTCAGTACCCATCTGTCTAATCATCTACAGGCATGTTGATATGTTACAATAGCATTTCTGCCCCTCAAGGTACTTCAAACTATGCAGTGTGATATTGGGTACTGTTGTGTAGCTGCTTCCTTCAAATAAAAGAAGGGGACGGAGGAGAGGAAAGGAGATCAATGTTAGTCAAGGAGCTAAGAAAGCTTAGAAGGCTTAGGATGTTCAGAAAATTACAGGATTTTCAAGATCTTTCTTTGAGGCTATAAAAGCTGCAGACAAATGAAGAGGAAAGGAGATTGGTGGAACTAGCTGCAATATAGGCAGGGAACTTGAAGGATGCAAATTTTGCTTTGTTTATTTTTAAAATTGTATTTTACTTAGAGCATTCTACCTTCTTTTACTTCTGCTAAAATCTCCCATATATCCCTCCCTACTCTCTTTCAAATGCATGGCCTCTTTTTCCATTAATTGGTATTGCATGCATATATGTATTTGTATATACATATATATTCCTAAGTATAACTTGTTGAGTTAATATTACTAGGTGACACAATCTCACAGCAAAGTTTCTGATCTTCCCACATCTTCTTCTGCCATATTCCCTGAGCCTTAGGTGCAGTAGTGTTTTGTAGATGTATCAACTGGGACTGGATTCCATTAATATGTATTTTTGGGGGTTTTCTGTAGTGGTCCCCATCTGTTGCAAAGAGAAGTTTTCTTGGTGAAGGGTGAAGACTACACTTACCTGTGGGTATAGGGGTAAATCTTTATAGGTTATGTTAAGAATTATGCTGGTTTTGCACATTAGTAGTTGTAGATTGTCTTCCAGTAACCATGGTTCTCTAGTATTGAGTAGTTCTCTAGGTGTGCAGTACCAGAAATAGTATCCCTCTTGTTGAGTGGATCTTAATTTGAGCACCTGGTTACTGCTCCAGTATGTATGCTACTAATGTATCAGCATGGTGCAATGGCAATGCTGGTCATTGAGTGTTCATGGATGTCATATCTGGGTCAGACTGTTGGTTGGTTGCCTCCCTCTTTGGGAAGCAAGAATGGTACCTTTTGATACCATGAAAGATAGTCCTCTTGGTGAAGCTATTCAGATGAGTTCTGTCTTGGATGCTTGTGGACATTTTTTTTAAGTCTGTGTTGTCTTCATAAGTAGGTTCTTACCTTCCACCACTGGGAATATGAGGGTTGCAACTTTTAGGTATTGTTACCCTGAGTAAGATTTTTGTAATGCAGCTGCATTAGAGTTAGCTATGTTCCTGTAAGTAACCCTTTATCATGCTCCTATATGTAATCTAAATAAATTTATTGGTTCACCGTGATAGACTTGGGTGGACTCATTTCTTTGTTATGTCACAGGTACCATATAATGGATAAAGCACTGCTTATTGATGCCTTCCCTGAAAAAGTCATACAACAGAATTGTCATGTAAGTGAGGACTGGTAGAACCAAACATGGAGTGGAGAGAAATCATTGCATGGCCACTGCCATGAATAACGTGATATACAGTTGAAGTCAAAAAGTCTGAGAGTGAAGCATCTGTTAGGGCAATCCCAATATGACTACCTTTCTCTGTGTGGTATGGGATAGTATTCATATTTGCTGAACTGACAGTTGATGTTCCCTGCAATGACTGATAAGACACAAATCTGACACTAAAGTGGAGTGTCTTCAAGAGGAATCTCAGAGAGGCCATCTTTCTGTCTGTACTATAAAGTGACATCCCTCTTTGGGGTGGGGTGGGCTTCCCAAGTATGGGGATGACCCGCAAATTACTGACTTTAAAGAAAATAGCACATATGGAATGAGTGCATAAGCAGGCTATGGGTAGCTTACATATATAAATTTCAACTAAGGTTCAACTAAGCCTGATCTCAGAAAGGAATGACTGTGTAAGAAAGGAAATGCAACAGGAAAAAGAAATATGTATATTATTCTCCACTTTAACCTCTGATTTGCCAGAAAAAGGTAGACAAAGGGGAAAATGAGATGGAGCCATTGGTTTTCCATTCCTTCTGTCTGGCAGAGTCCAAGGGAAAGAGAATAAAATTTATATCTATGATAAAAGGCACTCTGTTAGTGTCAATGCTTTGGAACCCATAGAAATAATTGGACAAAAAGAGGGAGAAAGTGAGGTAACCCTCAGATCTCACATTTGATCAAAGGATCCATCATTCAGTGTGCATGGAGACATTAATATGACCCAATACACAACTATACTAATGAAGAATCTCTATATCTAAACTGCTTGAATTGGGAAAGACATAAATAAGGATCCACACACTGGTTAATGAGGCTGTGGGGCATGGGAACTAGTCTATGTTCCCCTGAAGCAGAGAAACTAAGTAATATAATAATCATCTCTGATTCAAAGGCTGCACAACCTAAAGACATACAAGGAAAACCAATCTAATGTACTGCTATATATGAGGGATGTTTGAATTTCTCCAACTGACATCTGCATAAATGCCAGAACTGAAAGACAACGGAGGAGGCAATGATATTACTAAGGAAACTGGTCATAAGAGAAGGGGTGTTTGATACCTAGTTTGTAGGAGTGGAGAAGGCTGTATTCCCAGGAGAAAGAAGCAAAAAGAATTCAGTAGGGAACCACCATTTCAGTATGGGACATTAGTGGCTCTTCAGAGCTATGTGTTTATTTAATCAGAAAGACTCTGAAAGGTCAGAATGATCTAAAACAGATAACAAATTGAGTGATAAAGCACTAACATTATCAATGGGAAGAAGAAAAAAGACAAAGCAAAGGAAGGATCTTTTGGATCACTCAGTGGCAAATATGGCAAGATTTATGCCAAGCCAGAGTTCTTAGAGGAAACAAGAAAAATCTAGTGTTGTGTTGTTCAACTTCTAGAAGGCTTTTGTGCTAGAGAAGCTGTTCACAGACAATATAAGTCAAGTGATGCAGATGGAAAAGGCTAAGCTCGTCCTAAGAATTGACAGTTGTCCCCCCCCCCCCGACCTATGCTCTCTGCATTACCCCTCTATAAGAACATGAACTGGGGCCAGGGTGTGGAGATTGAAGCCTTTTCAGTGGCTTTGTTTTTCTGATGGACAGACAAGGGCCATCCATGGTGCGTGGCCAGAGTCTATCAGAACTGGAGAGGTGTCTCTACAAGCTAGAAGATAGCCCTACTTCTCCCTGGACTAGAACCAAGCCATCACAGTAGAGAAATGAGCAGAAGTTCCATGGCAGCAGCAGAGCCCTGGGATTAGGAGGTCTGATGGTTAAAAACACACAGTGGATTATAGCTGTTTTAAACAACAAGCAAATAATAAAAGCTGTGGTGCTTCTCATCTGTGTCATTGTACCCACTGTACTATTGTACCCATTTTTTTCTCTCTTGACAAAATAATAAAAATGATGGAATGTTTTCATGCTGCATTAGATCTTACTAGCGTTTCTCTTTTTAGTACCCTCTTACCTGTACAAGGCCAACTGCTATTTGCCTGCAGTGGACAGCGGTGGGCCTTCAGAGACCATATCCCCATTATAGAACCATAGAACTGATGTCTCACTAGGGCCTGTGACATTCCTAACACAGATCCTTGCCCCAATCCAAGGTTTCCTTCTGGGACCTTAAATACATTTCCAGAGCAGTTATTCGTACCCATAACTGCAGACTTGCTTGCTATAAAAAGCTTTCTTTGTACATACACTGTTAACACTTATCTGTCCTGCAGATTTATGAAAGTATCTCAAAGAACAGTAGAGATAGCAATTAAGGAGGTTAAGAAAAGCCACCCAATGTGAGCATATCCAGCAGGCTAAGTAGCAGTAAAATTGTAGAGTGAAGGTCCCAGGGTCAGAAGGTGGCTACTTCCCTGTGAATTGTGCATTAATGATATCTTTGAGATCTCCCAAGGTTATTGCCACTGCTTCTGGTTGCATAGAAGAATCACATGGGATATCCCTACTGCTGAACATAGTGCAAACTTTGAAACCATACCCACCATGCTGTTGATTTAAACAACTGTTTCCTGGATGGACATAAGGCCCGCTACACCAGAAGGAATCCAGGATTGATACTATAAAAAAAAGGCCCATGGCTAGGGAAGTCACAGTCCTCAATGGGGAGGCCATTGCTAAGGTTCTGTTAAAGGAATGTGACTGAGTGTCCAATTGCCTTCTAAACACTTGTGTTAGTGCTTACAGATTATCAAAGCTGTCTACCTCCATTGTAGATTGAAACTCCTCTTCTGTACTTATAGTGGCTTCTGAGATATTAATAACCAGTCGAACTCCTATGAATAAGCGAATGCTATTGTGGCATAGTGAGCCACTGCCCAGCCACAAATGGAAAAAAATGGCACATCGCCAACTCAAAAAAGCTAGGGAAACATCCCATAAGAGGAGGTGAAAGAATTGTGGCAGGCAACAGAACAAGAGTGGCAAGGGAAAAGATGGTACATTGTGTAGCTATTTCCTTCCTAAGGCAAGGAAGGAAAGGAAGGAGGGCTCTTGTTCAGAAGATTCTCAAGGTCCCTCCTCAAGTTTATAGAACCAATAAGCAAGTGCTTCAGAGTTGAGCCTGGCTGGTAGAGTCTACTGAGAGTTTACATTGCCCTCCAGGGGATGCAGCTTTTCTGAGCTATACTGTGTTGAGTGGCCTTTTCAGTGGGGCCACTGCATTTGAGCTACTGCTTCCTAACTTAACCTTTCCCCCATCTCCTGCTAATCTTATCAGTGAGCTCATTGGATGACCAAGGAAGACTTGTTTGGATTCACTTCTTTGGTCTCTGGGATGAAGAGACCTTTGTCCACTTCTCCCCTGGAGAGCATACAACAGTTCGGTATTCATTAGTTCATACAGTTATCCAGAAGCTAAAGATCCCACTGTGCAAAATATATTCCTTGCTTTGACTCACTGTTCTTCCATCTGAGACCTTTTCCAAAAATAACTACTATTGGTGTTTCTATTCTCCACATCTCTTCCAAAACAGAATAAATCAGGGCTCAAGGTACTGGTTTGTTGGTTGTCATTAGAAAGTGACAGAGAGATTGTCAATGGCAGATATCATTAGGAGTCATTTTATCAGTATTTTTTTTAAGACCTGTAGTATTTGGCTTTATGCTAGGTTGCTGGACCATTTACTCTCTGGCTTTTGGTCAACTAAGCAGTGTCAGGTATGGGTTCTATCTCATAGTCACAGAATTGCAGTCAGATTTCTGCTCCTACAAATAGCTGAGAAAACAGTGTCAGATGATGGCTTAACTATGGCTCAGTTTATGGTGTCAGTGTCTGGAGTCTATAATTGACTTCTTCCAGGAGCCTGTGGTGAGGCAAACTATCATGACTGACTGCATGGCAGAAAAAAATTGCTCAACTCATGGTTGCCAGGAAGCAGAGAAAGAGAGAGACAGAGACAAACCTCGCACAAGATTTAGTCCAAAGGACATGACAAAGTGACCAGTAACTCCACATTAGACCCTGCCTCTGAAATTCACATCACCTTCCAATAACGCTGTCAAATTGTTACTCCATGAGTATACCAATCAATTGGTCTGGTCAGAGTCCTAATGATACCATTGTCTCTTAATCAGATCTACTTCCTGGATGCCCAGACTTTAGCACCAAGTCCTTGGTGGAACACACTTCATATACAAGCCATTTTATAATGCTAATTAAAATTTCTCATGCATCAACAGAAAACATTTTGTAAATGAACCTGAACAATAGGCTTGAGGCTTTTTTGCAGAGGGATTTTTAAAATTTATTATAATTTATTCAGATTATATCCAGATTGTTACCCCCTAACTTGTATCTTCCATTACCATCTTCCCTTCCTCTTCTACATGGTATATACTAATTTATAAGTGTCTATTAGCCCAACATAGATTTTCTCTGAAAGACTATACCCAGTGGGGGATTGGGATAGATGCTGAGACTCACTGTTGGACTCCACAGGTGAGATTGGTATGGAAGAATGGGATGATGCAAGGACCCAGATATAAGGCATAGGCCCTTTGATTTTGATGTTGGTTGTGATAGTGTGTATATTTGTCTGGTTTTTGTTTTGCAAAAGTGAAGTTATCTATTTCCTGTGTTATCCTGGGTGAAATCAGCCTCTTTGGGTTAGAGTTTTCCTTCTACTATCTTCCGTAGGATTTTTGGATTTGTGGCTAGATACTGTATATATTTGTTTTTGTCATGGAATATCTTGTTTTCTCCAGCTGTGGTTATTGAAAGTTTGGACTAGCATCTGTGGTCTCTTTGAGTTTGCAAGACCTCTGCCCATGCCCTTCTGGCTTTTATGATCTCCGCTGAAAAGTTGGATGTGATTTGATAGGTTTGCCATTCTATGTTACTTGGCCTTTTTCTCCTGCTGCTTTTAATATTTTTCTTTGGTCTGTACATTTTCTGTTTTGATTATTATGTGACAGGAGGAATTTCTTTTCTAGTCTTCTCTATTTAGTGTTCTGTAGGCCTCTTGTATGGATATTTTTTTCTATAATTTTGTTGAAAACACTTTCTGGATAGGCTTGAATTTTTAAAAATAATCACAACTTAGTATTTCATATTAAAACAAATAAGCTTTATTATCAATTGATTTAGGCTGAAACCTTAAAAAAAAAATCTGCATACACACTACCATACAAATGGACCCAGGAGCCTAGAGACTGAAGGAAAAAAGATTATTTGAGTAAATTTGTTTGAAACTTGAGAGTGGACCCTTAAGAAAACAAATTGTTAGAAGCCAGAGATTTGCACTATCCAATTGCTCTCAGCTTTTTGGAGCTAGGTAGAGCACAATACACCTATTAAATTATCTTTGTATTGCTTGTGTGGTCTAAATACAAGGAAACTTCTAAAAGGAAATTCCTTTTGTCTGTTTTCAGTCCAGTGTTCTTATGAACAAGCAGGAAAAATGATTGAAATGAGTAGAGTCACGATCAATCGAGAATAACAACAATCATATAGTGATCAACTGCCTTACCACATTTAATATGCACGCTTGCTTTCACACAGTATTTGGTCTAGAATGTATGCTAGACCAACCAGTGATTTGCTAAAAATCCCCTTATGTATACATGCCAAAGGCTCCGCGTGAGCAGTGGGCACAGTCAGCTTTGTTCACACGCTGAGCCTTTTGCCGTTAGCTACTGTTTAATACCAGCTGTTTGTTCTTTCTGTTCCCTTTGCCTCTCTACCTCCTCCAGGTCTGTTTGAAAATCTACCGCACAGTACCCGATTCAATCCTTCTGAGTTGCCTTAGCAACCCTCAAAGATAGGATGGCTCACAGCTTCCCAGTCTAATTCCATCACATCCTTCAATTAATTAGTTGAGCTGAGCTGTTGCTGAGGAGGAGTCATATATTCCTTAGAACTGTAATCATGAATTGGATTGCCTACATTTGATTATAGCTCCCCACACTTCCTTTTTGCATCCTCAGGCTGTCTTCCTCCAAGGTCATCGTTCCTCGCCCCCACCTTTTTTTTTTTTTCAACAGAGGGCTTCTCTGTGTAGCCTTGGCTGTCCTGGAACTCATTATGTAGACCAGGTTGGCCTCGAAATCAGAGACCCACCTGCCTCTCCTTCCAAAGTGCTGGGGTTACAGATAAGTGCCACAACAGCCTGGCAATAGCAGAACCGAAGGGTCCCATGTTTTTGACAATTTATTTTCATTCTCTGTCAGCACTACCTTTGAAGATTTACTTTGGTAAAGTGTCTCCTGTCTGCCCTGGCTGTTTGGTATCTTCTGAAGCTTGGCAGTGTTCCTTAACTGGTGGTAATTACTGAGGTTGGCACGTTTTCTACTTCAGGTCCTGTAGGAGAATCAAAATGTTCGTGTCTTTAAGCAAAATACTTCATGGCATCATACCCTTCCAAAGCACAAGGACACGGGCCAGGCTATGTTTATGCATCCAGGGGGGAAATTCACCTCTGACCTACTTTCCCACCAACGTGCTATTGCTGTCCTACAATGAATGCTGATGGCCAGAAAGGTCAAAGTGAGTCCCTCATTTAACATGACTTAGTACCATCCCAGAAGGAATTATCTGACTCCTCATATTTGATAAATTGTATACTGCTTTGAAAAAGGGTTGTGGAGCCAAATTTTTCGTTAGTAGAATTTGTCAATTAATTGAGTTGTGGCTTTTACATACGGTGCAGGGCAGAGAAGAAAAAAAGATTTTACTTGAATAAAGCTGTGAGTTAATTAAACATTTAGCACTACTTGGCTGAATGCAAGGATGCTTGACTGGCTAAGTTCTCATCTACAAAGAAATTGACTTAAACTTATATGCAGTATTTTCTTCCAAATCGAGTGAGGATTTTTTATTCTACAATTAGAGTGATTACTAAGGTAAAACAGCGACCATGGAATTGGTAGGAATAAATCACATCTACAAATTAATGAGTGGCAAGAGTCTTTGAATATGAACTTAATCTGAATAGCGTTATTGCAATAGACCCAAGATGGCCACTGCCTGCCTAAGAGACCCTGTGAATGCACATATCACAAAATAAATTTCATTTTCTGTACCAACCTAGTCAATGGCCATATAGAAAAATTGAAATCATGGTTTGTGGTAATAGTTTCTGATGTTGGGAACAATTTATAGAAAAACAAATAAACTGGTCACTCTCTTATATGACTCTCTGCCTTCTAAATCTGTGTATAGTACATTCTGACCACAGCTAAGTAAAGATAACCAAACCAAATTCTCCTGCCTGCATTTAGTGTAGAGAAGATGGCCGAGCCGAGCCTCTTGAGTAGTTATGGGGTCCACTGTGGCAAGCCTTACAGCTCTACTCCTTGCCATCCGTTTGTCTCTTTGCTTTTGTTGGAGGTGGATAAGGCTGCCTGCCTGGCAGTTGTAACTAAATAGATCAGAGGACAACTTGGTTCTTTCCTCCCACCTTGTGGTCCTGGGGATGGAACTCAGCAGGTCCTCGGTGTGTCCCCATGTGCCTTTACCCTCTGAGCCATCTCCCCAAACCTGCTTCTTGTCGTTTTTAAACTGAGCACTTCGTACATCAGTTGTACTCATAAACACTTAAAGACAACTGAACAAAAGTGGATTCAGTGAGAAGCTATGATCGTAGAGGGTTTATTAGTTTATTTGTAAAGCCATAGCTCATGTGATGAGAGAGGTTGGGGGGGGGCACAAAAATGGTAATGTCAGCACTCAAGAGGCAGAGGAGGATCATTCGCTAGACGGCTAAACCCTTTCCTCCACAAACACAAAAGCCAAACAGATCCATACACCTGTTAACAATTGTATCTGATTTTAATGCCTCCCAAGGATCAAACCCAGGCCTGCATGCATGCCAGACAAAGGCTATACCACTGAACCACGAATCCATTCCCATATTGTTTTACTGTGCCCCGAAGCAAGCAAAAGGTGCTGTTATATCCAAAACTGATAAAAATAAATAAATAAATAAATAAGTAAGTAAACATTGACCTGGAAAAGATTATAAGAGGATATATACTCCCTCTGTTGGCTCAAACCCCACACTTCAATGTGGCATATCACTAAGAACTTTCATTAGAATTTACAAAACAGTCAACCATCCCTGTAGGACACTAGAGATTCTTCCAACAGCTGCAGCTGCCCTCCTGTCACGACGCTGCTCCATATTAAGGAAGTCCATGAGGGTTTTCAGATGCTCGTGATTATTCTCCATCCACCCATTACATAACAGTCATTGCAAGAATGGGTTTCTGTGGCAATCAGCCTGCCGTGTAGACTTGTGTTTAAGGTCCAGCCTCTTGTTAGTATGTACTCATTCATAACACCAATTTTATTCTCAAACCACATTTTGCCTGCGCCTCACTCCAGTCACTACTTCATAATTTGCTCTTGTTAAGTTTTCTGTGACGGGGGAGCTTAGCAGGCTCTTCTCCCTCATGACACACAGCCTGATGATAGCCAGTATTTCTAAGGGCAAGCAAAGCTCCCTCCTTGCTCGTTTAGGTTTCTCCTTGGAGGAAAATAGTTGTTTTCTTCTCCCTGAAGGACAAGTAAACTCCTTTGCATTTACTGAAAACACTATCTAATTTAGCCCAGAGCAGCTTTATGAGGCCACAGCCAAAAGACTTTGCAATTTTTCTGGTGATAAGGGATAGGATTCTATATCTCACTGTGAACTATTTTTGTCTGTCTCGCTTATATTCTCCTTGCAAAAGGAAGCTTCTAGCCTAAATAAACTTTTTTTTGCCACTGATTATTCTTGTGAAAGAATTTGTGTTATTAAAGCTCGAATGACTAGTGTGTTCTTCTATCAAAGTGAATTAGCTATAAAAGTAACCTTAAGGAAATTTTAAGGGCTCTAATTCTGTTAATGAGATCATCTTTCCTTTCTCATTTTCAATAAGCCAGAATTTTGCCATCTTTGCGTCATTGACCTAGTTACTCAGGCCTAGAGCCAAGTTCCCTGCTTGGTCTTTATGTCTCTGACTCTACATCAAGTCCCTTAGGAAGACCTATCAGCTGTGCCTCCAAAGCTACTGAATGTAGTCACCTCTCACCTTTGGGTCCACGCCAGCATCTCCTCTCCCAAGGAATGCATACATTCATTTGTCTTCCTACATTGACCTCTTTGCTACATACCCCAAGTGAACATGAAACTCTAAGTCAGACCTTGTTGCTTTCTCAGCTTGACATAGGCCAGTTGTTTCTTTCAAGCCTAGAAAATACTGCAAATTCTTAACCATGGTCCCAAAACCCCATCCCTTCCAGCTTCACTGAGTCCTCAGCTCAGTGAACTTGGCTACAATAGGTACCGTGGTCTTCTTCCTCTCACTGCTGAGAATCTGATGCAATTAGGGTTCCATGGTGCTGTGTATTGCTTCCCTGCAGTAGACCTTTCCATTCAAGACACATAATAAGGTATTTTGAGATAGTTTGCTTTATAACATTTTATTGTGATTTTAAATACTCTATGATTTTATTGTATTGCATCTAAATCATTTTAATCAATATAATTTATTTATTCTCTTCTCGTATATCACATCCCAATCACAGTTTTCTTCCCTCCTCTCCTCACAGCTCTCCACCACATTTTCTCTCCCCACAACCTACCTACTACTCTTCTCTTTCCCTTCAGAAAAGATCAGCTTCCCAGGGAGCAACCAAACATGGCATAACAAGTTACAATGAGACCAGGCACATACCCTCATATCAAGGCTGGACAAGGCAACTCAGTAGGAAGAAAAGGGTCCCAAAATGACGCAAAGGAGCCAGAGACATCCCTTTGCCACTGCTAGGCATCCCACAAAAACACCAAGCTATACAACAATAATAAACATGCAGAGGACCTAGTCAGACCTGTACAGGTTGTCTGATTGTCTGTTCAGTCTCTGTAAGCTCCTGTAATAAGGCCTGGGGAGTTGATTCTATGGGCTATGTTCTTACAGTGTCCATGAACCTTCTGGATCCTACAATCCTTTCTCTCCCTCTTCCAGAGGATTCTTCAAGGCCTGCCTAATGTTTAACCATGAGTCTTTGCATCTGCTCCCATCAGTTGCTGGGTGAAGACTCTTGGATGATTATGCTAGGCTCCAGTCTGTTTTTAGTAGAATATCATTGGGAATGATTTCATTGACTTTTTTTTTAAATTAGTTGTCTTTGTTTCTATCCTGGGTCTTTGGGTTATCCAGGCAGGAGCTCTTTCTTATGACATGGTCTCAAGCTGGACCAGTCATTGCTTGGCCACTCCCACAAATTCTATGCCACCTTTACCGCAGAACATCTTGAGAGACGTATGAGTTGTAGGTCCAAGGTTTCGTGTATGTGTTGATGTCCCAGTACATCCACTGAAAACCTTGTTTAGTCATATATGATGACCAGTTCAAGCTCCACATGCCCCATCACTAGGAGTCTTCACTAGGATCATCCTCCTAGATTCTAGGGAGCTTCCATTGCACCAGATTTCCACATTAACCCTGAAATGCAACCCAATTCTTCTAGTCATCTCTTCTAGTACTCTCTCCTTCTATCCCCCTACCCAATCACTTTTGTTCCCATCCCCACGCACCCCCAGGCTACTCACAAAATATATTATGTGTCTTTCCTTGAGCCCTCCTTGTTACTTGGATTCTCTGGGTCTGTTATTTGTAGCATGGCTATCAGTTTATATTATCAGTTTACAGCTGATATTCACTTATAAGTGAGTACATACTATGTTTGTCTTTCTGGGTCTGAGTTATCTCACTCGGCATGATTATTTTTTTTGTTTCATCTATTTGCCTGAAAATATCATAATGTTATTTTTTTAAACAGGTGAGTAGTACTCCATTGTGTAAATGTACCACATTTTCTTTATCTGTTCTTCTGTGAGGGACATCTATGTTGTTTCCAGTTCCTGGATATGAATAAATCTTCTTTGAGAATAGTTGACCAGGTGTCCTTGTGCTAGGATGAAATGTGCTTTGGGTTTATGCCCAGGAGATCTATAGCTGAATCTTGAGGTAGATCAAACCCCAAATGTCTGAGTAACTGCCATATTAATTTCCAAAGTGGTTGTATAAATTGACAATCTCACCAACATATTCTTTTGAGAGTCTTTTGTTGCAGATTCTTTGTTTAAATCTGTACTCCCTTTAAAAAATTGTATTGTTTGGTGTGTTGATATCTATTTTCTTGAGTTCTTTACATATTTTGGATATTAGCCCTCCGTCAAATGTGGAGTTTCTGAAAATCTTTTCCCATTCTGTAGGCTGCCATTTTGTCCTATTGACAGTGTTTTTTTGCCTTACGAAAGCTTTGTAATTGCACGAGGTCCCATTTATTCATTCATTTATTAATGCCTACACTATCAGTTCTCTTTTCAGGAAGTTGTCTGTTGTGCCAACGTGTTCAAGGCTATTCTCCACTTTATCTTCTATCAGATCTAGTGTATACAGTTTTATGTTGAGGTATTTAATTCACTTGTCCTTGAGTTTTGTGCAGAGTGATAGATATGAACCTGTTTTTATTCTTCTACATGTAGATATCCATTTAGACGTGTCCCGTTTATTAAAAAATGCTTTCTTTTTTCCATTAGTTTTGGCTTATTTGTCAAAAATCAAGTGCCTGTAGGTGTGTGGGTTTATGTCTGGATCTTCTATTTCATTTCATTGTTCAACCTGTCTGTTTTTATGCTAGTACCATGCAATTTTATTACTATAGGTATCTAGCACAGTTTGAAATTAGTGATGATAGTACCTCTGGAATTCTTTTATTCCATAAAATTGTTTTAGCTATCCTAGAGTTTTGTTTTTCCACATTAAGTTGAATAATGTTCTTTCAAGGTCTAGAGAGAAATATGTTGGAATTTTTATAGGGATAGCATTAAATCCATATAGATTGCTTTTGATAAGATGGCCATATTTATTATCCTAATCCTATTGATACATAAGCATAAGAGATTTTTCCTTCTGATATCTTCTTCAATTTGTTTCTTCAAAGACTTGATGTTATTGTTTCACAAGTCTTTCACTTGCTTGGTTATAGTAACCCCAAGACATTTTATATTACTTGTAGCTATTGTGAAGGGTATTGTTACCCTGATTTCTTTCTCAGCCTGTTTATCATTTCTAGCATTAGTGATTTATTTGAGTTAATCTTGTATCCAGCCATTTCTCTAAAGCTGTTTATCAACTGTAGGAGTTTCCTGGTATCATTTTTGAGATAACTAATGTATACAGGCCTATCATCTGTGACTAGAAGTATTTTGACTTCTTCCTTTCCTATTTGTATCCCCTTAATCTCCTTTAATTTTCTTATTGTTCTAGCTAGAACTTCAAGCACTATATTAAATAGATCTTGAGAGAGTGGGGACAGCCTTGCCTAGTTCTGATTTTAGTGGAATTACCTTAGAAGGTTTTCTCCATTTAACTTGATACTACCTATAGCCTTGCTGTATATTGCCTTTATTATATTCAGGTGTGTCCCTTGTATCCTTCTCTAAGACTTTTTTCATAATGTAATGTTGGATTTTGTCAAAAGTATTTTCACCATTTAACAAGATGATCATATAGTATATTTCTTTCAGTTTGTTTACATGGTGGATTACAATGACATATTTTCATATATCGAATCATTTCTCTAAATCTTATCCTGTGTCTAATTTAAATTAAACTCTCTTTGCTCTTTCTGAGTCCCCACAGGATACTGAATACAAGGCCTCATGCACACCTGGTACAGGCCTTCTTACTGAATTACATTCCCAAGCTTTCAAAATATTGAACTTTATCATTGCTGTATATATATGTAAACATGTACATAATATTTCATTGCAGTTCACAGTTTTAGGAACCTTCAATCAAAACATTTTTGTTACTTCATTCTGGTGCTTCTCTAATGTCAAGACTCACAGCCATTTCAACAGTCTTATTGAACAATATTTTTTTACAAAACTGTAGGGGTTGAAACTCTTTTTTTAAAGATTTACTTATTTATTATGTATACAGTGTTCTAACTGCATGTAAGGCACCAGATCTCGTTATAGGTGGTTGTTATCCATTATGTGGTTGCTGGGAATTGAACTCAGGACCTTTGGAAGAGCTGACAGTGCTCTTTTAACCTCTGAGCCACCTCTCCAGCCCAAGAGGCTAAAACTCTTTTACCTTCTGTTTGATCACTGCCATTGTACTGCTTAATATATTCTATTTTTTGTGTTACATGTTCTTTACTATACTGATAAATTCTACAGGCCTGAGATGGCCTTAGTGGCAAATACAAGGCTTTTCACTACTTACTCCTCTAGAATTCATTGGGGGGGCACTTGGTGTTACTTATCACTCAACATTTTTTAAAAAGTCTTAGGTCCTTGCTTTTTGTACCTCTTCACCTCTCTTCATTAAGTTCTTTTTCTAATATATTTTATTAATTTATTCATATTACATCTCAATCGTTAGCTCATTGCTTGTATCCTCCCATTTCTCCCTCCCTCCCATTTTCCCCTTGTTCCCCTCCCCTATGACTGTGACTGTGGGGGACCTCTACCCCCTGTATATGCTCATAGGGTATCAAGTCTCTTCTTGGTAGCCTGCTATCCTTCTTCTGAGTGCCACCAGGTCTCCCCATTCAGGGGATGTGGTCAAATATGGGGCACCAGAGTTTGTGTGAAAGTCAGACCCTACTCTCCACTCGACTGTGAAGAACATCCTGTCCATTGGCTAGATCTGGGTAGGGGTTTGAAGTTTACTGCACGTATTATTCTTGGCTGGTGCCATAGTTTGAGCAGGACCCCTGGGTCCAGATCTGCCCATCTTAATGTTCTTCTTGTAGGTTTCTAGGACCCTCTGGATCCTTCTATTTCCCCATTCTCCCATGCTTCTCTCACCTAAAGTCCCAATAGGATGTCCTCCCCTCTAACCCACTTTACGGGTAAGTGAAGACTTTCATGGGACATGCCCTTGTGCTAGTGTCCAGATATAAGTGAGTATATATCATTTGACTCTTTCTGCTTCTGGGTTAACTCACTCATTATGATCATTTCTAGTTCAATCCATTTGTCCACAAATTTACACCCATCAGAATGGCTAAGATCAAAAATTCAAGCAACACCACATGCTGAAGAGGATGTGGAGAGAGAGGAAAGGAACACGCCTTCATTGCTAGTGGGAATGAAAACTAGTACAGCCACTTTGGAAATCTATCTGGCGCTATCTCAGAAAACTGGGAATAAGACTTCCTCAAGACCCAGCTATTCCACTCCTTGGAATATACCCAGAAGATGCTCCAGCACACAACAAGAACATTTGCTCAACCATGTTCATAGCAGCCTTACTTGTAATAGTCAGAACATGGAAACAGCCTAAGTGTCCCTCAGTAGAAGAATGGATAAAGAAACTGTGGTACATTTACACTATGGAATACTACTCAGCTGTCATTAGTTCTTATACACTTCCTCTCTCTCCATTCATTCCTTATATGACGACCTATGATTCTTTGTTAATTTTCATTTCTTCCCTAATCTCTTTCCATTTTACCTTATCTACACTTACTACTTCAAATGTCATTAGATACTGACAGTTAAGTGAATACACAAGGAGATGGACGAGTAATTCATGCTGCAGTCTATTGACACGGCCTGAGAATATGCTTCCTATTTCTTTCACTGTAAAGGGCCTATCTATTTTCAAAAACTGCTGCCTAACTTTCAAAGGTTGGATCAATCAATGTTTCGAATTTCTCTTCAAAGCAACCCAAAGCATAGTTGAAAATGATTGAATATAAAGTTAATATTTTAACTTTCATGGAGCTTTAATAGAAAATAATGCAATGATTTAGAGAAACCATGGCATTTCTCTGCCTTGAAGTTTTTAAATAATTATGTCTTAACTCATGTCTTAGTTCATTACTGTAACAGGGGAAGTTCAGAATGGAACATTATAATGTTGATGCTTGCATGATAAGGAAAGGCCAGAAAAGTCCCAGTATCCATGGCAACATGATGACCTTTAAACTTTTACTTGACCAAATGTCATTATTCATTTTTTATACATGTTACTGTATCACAGTCTATCACAGAGCTAAGAACACATATTGGTTTTTCAGGTGAAATCAAGAAGTTAAGATTGTCATGTATGTAACCACCCCTGAATCCTTAGAGGAGACACCTTCTTCTGCCAAATGATAAGAATCTACAGGCCTACAAACTCAGAATTTAAGGGGTTATATACAGAACTTCCCAATTAAAACCTTCAATGTGCCCTGGAGAGATGGCTTCTCAGGTGAGGGCATTTTGTCTACACCTGACAATCTGAATTCAATCTCAAGGAGCCCATGTGGTAAATGGAGAGAATCTGTTTCCTCAGGTTGTTCTCTGGCTTCCATACTTTAACAACTGCCAAGGAAAGAGCATTAAACATCAATGCTTAGGGGCATGTTTACCCAAAGATATGCTCCTCTAGCTACAAAACTTTTTCAGTTTGCTATGAACCAATTTCTTCTTTGGTGTTATTAAATGACCACACCATGAACACTTGTCTCTGGTTTTACAAAAACTGGAAGCAGATAGATTTTATTTTATTTTATTTTATTTTCATAAGACTTATAAAACTCCAATTTACTTCTGGTAAAATAATAACAATTTTAATAGTGACAACACCAAATAAATGCCCAAAATACCTAGTTACATCATAATTTGTTTGACCTATATCAAATCTAGAAAGTCTTTGAAAGGAATGTTCTTACATTTATTGATTATTTGTGTTTGGGGTGGAAGATGCAAGAAGTTTGAATGGAATGAAAGTGCAGGTCCGAGGACATCTTGGGCGTGGATTCTCTCTTTCTTTCCAGAAGGCTCTGAGGATTTAACACAGATCAACAGCACCTTTCTCAAAGGAACCAACTCAAAAGCTCAACATTTTTTTAGAAAGAAAAAAGAAACCCAGTTACCAAGAGCTATGCAGTTTACTCATTGTCATAGCTGGCTCTTGGATTTTATTCTCTTTTTTTCCGTCCATTTATTTATTTATTTTTTAAATTTTTATTTAATCACTTTGTGGCCTGATCCCAGCTCCTTCCCTCCAGTCCTCTCAGTACCACCCTTAACCTTCCCTCCCCCACTCCCTCTTCGCCCCCTTCTCCTCCTTCTAAGTGAAGGGGAGGTTTCAAAGGGGTACCAACCCACCCTGGCACCTCAAGTCACAGCAGGACTAAGGACATCCTTTCCCACTAAGACCAAACAAGGCAGCCGTGTTAGGGGAAAGGGACCCAAAGGCAGGCAACAGGCTCAAAGAAGGCCCTACTCCCATTGTTAGAGGACCCACATGATGACTAACATGTACATCCGTAACATATGTGTAAGTGGTCTAGGTCCAGCCCGTGCTCTGGTTTAATTACCAGGGAAATGTAAATCAAATGACTCTAAGATTCCTTCTTACACCCATCGAATTGGATAAGATCAAAATCTCAAATGACAGCATATGCTGGCAAGGATGTGGAGAAAGGGGAACATTTCTCCATTGCTGGTGGGAGTGAAAACTTACACAACTACTATGGAAATCAATCTGGAGATTGCACAGAAATTGGAAATAGATCTACATCAAGACCCAGCTATACCACTCCGTGCATACACCTAAAAGAAGCTCCACCATACCACAAGGATATTTTCTCCCTTATGTTCATAGCAGCTTTATTCCTAATAGCCAGAAACTGCAAACCCAGATGTCCCTCAATCAAAGATGGAAAAAGAAAATGTGGTACATTTACACAATGGCTTTTATTCTTAGATATGGCTCTACTTTCATTTGACCAAAACTCTACAAAGAAAAGGATTTTTTTAAACTAACCAGGCACTATAATATATTCATGCAATAATTAGTTATCCTTTCCTTTGTGTTAGGGTTCTAGTGAACCAGATGGTTACATCCCTAAAGTAAGGAAAAGTTAAATGGACAAGAACAACATGAGATGAGAGCTGTCTCAGTGAAAATGTCAGGAGCTATTAGTTGTCGCAAGAACATCTAAGCCAGTACCCACAAAGGACAATTACCTGGTGTGGTAATGTTCCTGTATAATCCCAGCACTTGGGAAGTTGAGGCAGGGGACTCAGGAATTTAAGGTCATAGAGGCTAGTCTGGTTACATGAGATAGTGTCTCATAAGAAAATATAATAAATAAATAAATAAATAAATAAACAAACTCTACCTAATAGCTAATCATATGCCAGAAAGAAGACAGCAAACTCAGACTTTTTCCTATGGTCAACAGAGGGGAATTCTGCACCACCCAGGCCTCTTCCATGAAGAGCTTGAACCTCAGCAGTGGGAGCCTAGCAGCAGACTCTAGCCTCGAACTTCTACAGCGTTTATTAAGTAACTGCAAAGAATCACCTCTCCTAAAGTCACCTGCTTACCAAAGTAACCCACGAGTGTGGCTAGCGTTACCGTCTCGCCAGCAAGAACGACGCTGCACACACAAACAGGATCCTTCTGCAGTAAAGCTTTAATGCATCTTGAGAGGGAGAGCATAAGCTTACAACAAGTAAAATGGAGACCCCAAACAGCAGAAACCCATCCCTTATATAGGAAACTGTCCTCCGCTTAGGATGTGTCAGTCCCTGATTGGCTGGCGAGATGACGCCACAGGAGAGGCAGAGCACAACAAGTGGAAAATCCCTTCGCACATGTGCAGATTAGTTGTTTGTCAGCATGGGACACAGGATGTCAGCGCCATCTTGTAATGGCGAATGTGAGCGCGGCTTCCCACACACGAGTGAACCTCAAGACAAACAAAGCCATTCAGACAATCATTTTAGAATAAAGAGTAATCCACTTGTTATTTTACAGACAACATATATGTACTCAAAGATAATATTATTTATTTCTGGGTTGTCATGGAGATAAATGATTTGGATTAAGATTATAGTATGTAACATTTTTTTTCAAATAGACATACATTGCAAATAAGCAACTGTCTGTGAAATATTTCAGTCTGGCCCCTCTGTGAGTATTCTGACATTTTGTTGGAAATGAATTCTTGATACTGTAGCTTCCTGCTTCTTTTCTTATATACCAGAGCTTCAGTAGTTATGAACCATTTACTTTACCACAGATCCTCAAGGTTCCTATTGACAATGCAGCACTGTCCGCACTCACATTCCACTCTGCCAGCTTTGTGTGGCCGCAGCAGAGGCCAAGGACACCTGCTTCCTTTGTACCTGTGTTCTGCAGTCTCCCCATCCTACTTCATTCTCAGTTCTTCCCTTTGAACCCAACATTATGAAACAGTTGTGTTATCTAACAATATCATGGAATAGGGGAAAAAGAGAGAAGATACAAAATGAATGGATAAATAACTAAGAAATTGCTATACAAAGAATAAAAAAATGGAGGATAACAAAAGGGAAGCACAAATGGTAATTACAGGTGATTCTTTCAGAAACAGATCAAATGTAAGTCAGAGTTTCAAGAATCTTGTAAGGATGTGTTATAAATTATTGCAATTATTTTCTGTATAAACACCTGAACTTAAAGATGTCCAGTTTTATAATTAAGCTTAGTTGTTCAGGGGCGAAGATGTTTTTAGGTTTAGATAAATGTTTTAAATTAGTAGAGATGAGATATAATAGATATTGATATTCAGATTTTTAGATTCACCAAGATAGGAAAGATGTTTTCTTCAAGGTTGCCAAATACAAATAGCCAAAAGACTATGAATGTAACATTTGTATAATTCCTGATTGTTTCATGGATCTTCTTGCCATGAAACACATATATTGTATATATGTGTAATATTATAAATACATATGTAAAAAAGAAAAATAATTAAAAATTAAAACAAAAAAGACTTCTAATTTTAATAAAGTTAGAATTGTCTCACTTCCCTATCAAAAAAAATCACCCAAACCCACAGAGAACAAGAAATGAAACTCAAATTTGAGGTTTGATAAATCTAGAAAATAAGTAAAATTTCCAGTTGGTATAGGCAGAAAAGCACCAAAACTATGAAGGTCAAACAGGTGTCCCATCCCCTAAAATGTGGAGTGGTTCCTGCAGCCCACATTCTCAGAGTATCATGGGGGACATAGTCCTCCTTTTGTGGTGATTTTGTAAAAAGTGATTTCAAAACACACAAGTACTCTGTTGTGACACGAGGAAAAGAAAGCCTGGAGACATTGTGGTAGAGACTTTGCTATCATGTGGACTGAGAGAAAAGATGGAGTTGGCAGAACGGGGAGTGGTAGGGGCTTCTCCACCACCTCAGTAGGATGAGGCTGAATCAGATCCTTCACAACATGTTTGCAGAAGGGTGCCATCAGGAAGGCAGTGGCAGCAGGGACCTTCTGCCTTACAGAGTCTGTACAAAGATGCCCTCAATATTTTTAAACATATTGTTATTATATTTCTTTTTTACATGTATATTGGTATTATGACACATAAATAAAATAAACTACATACAGAAAGAAGAACCACGAAACAATCAGAAATTATATAAATGTTACATTCATAGTGTATTTGGCAACCTTGAAGAAAACATCTTTCCTATCTTGATGAGTCTAAAATTCTGAATGTAAATCAATATCTATCATATCTCACCTCTATCAACTTAAAACGTCTATCTAGACCTAAAGACACCTTAACCCCTGTTCAACTAAGCTTAATTTTAAGACTAAACTATCTAGTCTTCAACTCTATCAGAGACTTGAGAAGGAATAAAACTTAATTATCTTAGTAAACCAGATGTGCAGGTTGGCAGCTTCCAAAATGAAAACAATGACAGAGACAGTTTGCTGCCTGAATAGTCACCCAAAACTCTGTAATATTGGAGCATCATCTTCAGCCTTCTGGCCCAATGTATCTGACAGACATATTTGTGAGGCAGGAATTATTGAGGACTTGCTTACCCTTTCTTGGCAGAGTCTGCCTGCACCCTCAATTCTTAACGCTGTTGACAAAGCGCCTTCACAGGGTGTCAGGGCAAAGTGACCCAAACATACCATCCTGAGACAGAAGCCCTGCATGTGTAAAGGAACCATAAAATGTGGCTGTGCAAGTACTCACTCGGCCGCTCTGTTTCCCTCACTTCATAAACTACTGAAAGACAAACTTCAACCAACTAAGAGATGTTTACAAATACCAGAGCACACTGACAAGCAATAACTAATGGGTGTCTTTTACTAAGAACTTCACACACACACACACACACACACACACACACACACACACACACACACATACACACACACGCATACACACACACCACAATGTTGATGATAGTTAATGAAAGGAATCTAGGTAGTTGTTTTGTTTGTTTTTTGCTTGTTTTGTTTTTTTTAAAGTGGTAGTTGAAAGTAAACAGAAAAAAGATTCAAAATATGCTGATTTTCTCAAGTTTAAAGACGCTGTCTTGTACATTTACTATCAGTTCAAACAGCATGTCGATTATTGAGATGGAAAAGAAATTTATACCTTCTTTAGTAAAGTGGCCAAGAAAGATGCAAGTAATATTTGTGTTCAAATCATATTCAGAATGTACTAGAAGTCAGTGGCCCTCCATAATGGCTATAGGGTTTGACATACAGTCTTTGTTGCCTTCCACACACATCATTGCATTTTCTATTTAAGTTGTACAGCTTCTGGAATGTATGCAGTCATGGTTCATGGGATTGTCTAGATTACATACTTTAAAGTATACTTACTCCAAAAATGTCACCCAGAGGCAACAGTTTTGAACAGTCTGTTATGATTCTTTACGAGGTTTTTTTTTTAATTTTTCCATAATTCCACTAAAGCTACACCACACCCTATAACATACCCAGGAATAAGGCATTGTCTGTCTGTACTGTGTGTGTTGAACATGACAGATGATGTCTCTTATGGATCCACCCAAGGACTGAAATCATCCTTCTCTCTCAAAATGGAGTCAAAAGCAGTTTGTGTGATGAATTCTCCTGTTCACAGGCTGAAAGACAGGGTTTTGTTAAACATGGAGTAATATAAAGTAGTCTGTAGCCTGATATGAACAGATAGATAGTCTTAACAACCACTGATATGGTTTTTTCTCATAAATAAATACTTTCCATCTCTTGAAATTGCTCCCCAATTATATCATGGGCATTTATTCTACTTTTTTAGTTTAAGATTGTCAAACTGTCCAGACAAGGTGATGTGGTCAATGTAACAAGTTGTAAACCAGCAAGAGTTACATAAGAACCCTGTCTCAAAGAATCAAAAGCAAAAACAAAGCACTATGGACATGTTTTTGATTTATGTGTATGAGTGCTTTGCTTCCAAGTATGAATGTGTACTACATGCATGACTGGTGCCAACAAAAGTCTTAGAAGAGGTTATTAGATCTACTGGAACTGGAGGCATGGAAAACTATAAGATGTCATGTGGGTGCTGAGAATTGAACCTTGTTCTCTGCAAAAGTATCAATTGCTCTTACTTCCCAAGTCATCCCTCCTGCCCTCACAGGACTTATTTTTAATCTCAAATCGATTTAGCTATGATATCCCTAGTGTTTTGTTTATGCTAATGGGACTTGAAATCTAATCTAGATGAAACATTGATATTATCAAACTTATTTCAGAAAAATATTAGACAAGCTTCAACAAAATTTAATATATCTGACCCAAAACAAAATATATAGCCTAGAAAGAGCTAGTGGAATCTGTATTTCAAGGTTAATCTACCTTCAGTTTTGTTTGTTTTGTTTTGTTTTTTAGTAATATCAATAGTACATTCCATGATCACAGAAATACGTTCTAGGAAAATAAGGAAGTAATTGAACTGCTTTTCACATTCGTAGGAGATCATGAGGAGGCCCTTCCTGTTTTGTGAAAAATCTGAGAGGGCAGAGAGCTCACTTCCTCAGTTGGATGGATAATTTTGGGGATGAAAACTTTTGAACTTAGAGTTTTCCCCAGGGTTATCTGTTCCAGTCACCTACCCTTTCGATGTTTTAGTGTTGTCACAGATAAAAGTTTGAGTTGTATGTCTGAATGTGAAAAAAAGGACTGTAAAAGAAAACTTCTCCTCTTCCAGTCAAAGCAGCCAAGGCCGTCACTGCAGAAATCATCAGATGATGTTGAACACCTACCTTTGCTGTTACATAACAAATCAAGCAAATCCTGGGTTGATAATAATAGCTGATTCCACTGGGGAATTGGGCTGATTCCATTTTTCTATATTAATGCTGCATCCCTTCAATAAGGAGGAAAAATGGAAGCTGTCTTGACAGTTTTTCCATACTCACTGTCATGAGGCTCTTCTAGTACATGTGCGAACTCTGGTTAGCTTAGCAGCACAATACTTTTTAAAATTGAAAATAGATTCTCTTCTCATCAATATATCTTTATTATAGTTTCCCCTTCCTCTAGTACACCCAGTTCCTTCCTATGTCTCCTTCCCTCCACATTCACTTCTTTTCTGTCTCTTGTTGGAAAAGAAGAGGCTTAGCCGGGTGTGGTGGCTCACACCTATGTCAGAGGCAGGCCGATCTCGATGAGTGAGAGGTCAGCCTAATCTACAAAGCAAGTTCAGGACAGCCAGGGCTGCAAAGAGAAACCCTGTCTGGAAAGAAAAGAAGCTTCTGTAAGGCAGGAGACACGGTCAAGAGAACAAAGCGACAGCCTACAGACTGGGAAAAGATCTTCACCAACCCTACATCTGACAAAGGTCTAATATCTAAAATATATAAAGAACTCAAGAAATTAAACACCACCAAACCAAATAACCCAATTAAGAAATGGGGCTTGGAACTAAACAGAGAATTCTCAACAGAGGAATATCAAATGGCTGAGAAACACTTAAAGAAATGCTCAACCTCCTTAATCATCAGGGAAATGCAAATCAAAACAACTCTGAGATCCCATCTTACACCCATCAGAATGGCTAAGATCAAAAATTCAAGCGACACCACATGCTGGCGAGGATGTGGGGAGAGAGGAACACTCCTTCATTGCTGGTGGGAATGCAAACTTGTACAACCACTTTGGAAATCTATCTGGTGCTATCTCAGAAAAATGGGAATAGGGCTTCCTCAAGACCCAGCTATTCCACTCCTTGGAATATACCCAGAAGATGCTCCAGCACACAACAAGAAAATTTGCTCAACCATGTTCATAGCAGCCTTATTCATAATAGCCAGAACACGGAAGCAGCCTAAGTGTCCCTCAATAGAAGAATGGATAAAGAAACTGTGGTACATATACACTATGGAATACGATTCAGCTATTAAAAACAAGGAATTCCCGAAATTTGTGGATAAATGGATTGAGCTAGAAATGATCATAATGAGTGAGTTAACCCAGAAGCAGAAAGACTCAAATGGTATATACTCACTTATATCTGCATATTAGCCCAAGGGGCATGTCCCACGAAAGCCTTCATTTACCAGGAAACTGAGACAGAGAGGAGGACATTCTAGTGGGACTCTAGATGAGAGAAGCATGGGAGAATGGCAAAGTAGAAGGATCCAGAGGGTGGGTCCTAGAAGCCTACAAGTAGAATATTATGATAGGCAGATTTGGGCACAGGGGTCCCGCTCAAACTAAGGCACCAGCCAAGGGCAATACAGGCGGTAAACCTTAAACCCCTACCTAGATCTAGACAATGGACAGAACATTCTCCACAGTAGAGTGGAGAGTGGGATATTACTTTCTCACATACTCTGGTGCCTCACCTTTGACCATGTCCCCTGGAGAGGGAGACCTGGTGGCACTCAGAGGAAGGACAGCAGGTTACCAAGAAGAGACTTGATACCCTATGAACATATAGAGGGGGAGGTAATCCCCCTCAGGAACAGTCATAGGGGAGGGGAATAAGGGGAAAATGGGAGGGAGGGAAGAATGGGAGGATACAAGGGATGGGATAACCATTGAGATGTAACAAGAATAAATTAATAAAGGAGAAAAAAGAAAGAAAGAAAGAAAGAAAGAAAGAAAGAAAGAAAAGAAAAGAAAAGAAAAGAACAGAAAGAACAGAAAAGAACAGGTTTCTAAGAGATAACAACCAAACATAACAAAATAAAATAAAAGCTAAATATCTGGTGCAGACCCATGTAGGCCCCATGCTTGATGCTTCAGTGTCTAGGATGTCATATGTGCCTTGCTTAATTGATTCAGGGGATCTTGTTCTCCTGATGTTTTCCATCCTTGCTGACTCTTACAATCTTTTCACCTCCTCTTTCACAGGATTCCCTGAGCTCTGAGGGGAGGGATTTGGTGGAGACCTCCAATTTAGTCTCTCTCTCTCCCTCCTCCCTCCCTCCCTCCCTTCCCCCAGACACTTTGTACCTGGCTGTGGGCTTCCGCATATGTTCCCATTTACCGCATGAGGAAACCTCACTGATGATGACTAGATAATGCAATGATTTATGACTATAGCAGAATATCTTAGGAATCATTTTATTGATTATTTTTAGATAAGTCATGTTTGGTTTTACCCTAGGTCTTTGGCCTATGTGTTCTCTGGTTCATTGGATATGAGTTCCTTCTTGTGGAAGTGGGCCTTAAGTAAATCAGACATTGTTTGGCTGTTGTGACAAGTTCTGTGCCACTGTTCTAACATAATTTGCAAGCAGGACAGATTGTAGGTAAAAGATTTGCATCCAAGTTTCTCTTTCCTGTAGCCTGTAAAGTACCTTCCTGCACCAAAGAGGCTCAAATATTAGGCTCTGTGTAGGCACTAGCTGGACATCTTCATGTTCGTTGAGTTGTGTAGATAGAGTTCTCAGGAGGGCAGGCCCCACTGTCAGTTTGTGATGACGATCTGACAGTGTTAGCAACAATCTGGGCTGTTTGGGGATTTCTGTGGTAACCCCTTGACCACTTATAAGTGAATACATATCATATTTGTTATTTGGGATTTGGGTTACCTCACTCAGGATGATTTCTTTTTCCAGCTCTATCATTTGCCTGAGAATTTCATGATGTCATTTTTAACTGCTTATTAATACTCCATTGTGTCAATGTATCACATTTTTTTCTCCATTTTTCTGTTGGGAGACATGCAGATTGCTTCCAATTTCTGACTATTACGAGTAAAGAAACAATGAATATGGTTGAGCAAGTTGTAAGCATAAAGTTATTATGTGGTTAAAATCTGATTTTCTCTCTAAATCTTGTGTAAATTCAGCTCCCTAATTGTCCTTCTGATATGTCAATAAAGCAGATTACAGCCAATCAATGAGCAGAAGAAAGAATAGGGCTGGACTTCCTGCCAGCCAGAGGATGAGGAAGTACGAGAGGAAGCAGGAAATTCAGCCATGGGTAGAAGTCCAAGGAGATCATGAGGAAGGAGCTGGAGCCAAGGAAAGCTACAAAGTTCATATATCAGTGGGATGTTTGCTGGGAGTAAGACAACATAACATAGACTGTTAAAAACAGACTTAAATTGCTCATGATTGTATTGTGAAGCTTAATTTTAAACAAATATAAAAGAGCCTCAATTATTTGTGTGATAGCTAGGTTAAAAAATAAGCTAAGAGACTTAAATACAGTTTTATAAAAAATAACTTGTACAGCAAGTATCCTTGTGGTAGGATGAACCATCCTTTGGTTATATGGCCAAGAGTATTGTATCTGGATAGTGAAGTAGTTCAATATCCAAATTTCTCAGAAACCATTTTGATTTCCAGAGTGGTTGTACCAGTTTGCACTCCCTCCAGCAGTGGAGGAGTGTTCCCCTTGCTTCACATCATTGGCCCGAGCTGTCACTTGTGTTTTGGATCTTAGCCATTCTGACAGATAGAAGATGGAATCTCCCAGACTCAGAAAGATAATTATGATCAGTACTTTGTTCATCCATCATCAGAGAAGATTCCTCCTGCAGCATATGGGATCAATAAGAGACCTATAGGCAGGCATTATGCAGAGGGAGATAGACCTCGGAACATTCAGTGCTAAATGGGATGTCTCTGTGAAATCTCTCCCATTGGGGCTCCAAGAACCCCCACAGAGAAGAAACTGGAAAGAGTGTAAGAGCCAGAGGATAGGAAAGGACACCAAGAAAATAAAGCTCTCTGAATCAATGATCAAAACTCCTATGAACTTAGAGAGAACTGAAGCATCAAGCACAGGGCCTACAAGGGTCTATACAAGTTCATTTCTATATATATATTGCTTCTTCTTTAGTGTTTTTATTAGATTCTTAAGTGTCCAAATGAGTGGGTTTCTGATTCTTGTGACTTGTGACTCCTTTTCCTTCTGTTTGTTTCTTTTGTCCAATTCGATCCTGAGTTTTATCTTATTGTATTATATTTTATTTTATTATTATCCTCTAAAATTATGCTACTGGTCTTTGAGCTGGGATTCCTCCACCCCCTCTTCTATTCTTATTCTCATATTTGGTCTTTTCATAGTGTCACAGATTTCCTGGATATTTTGTGTCAGGGATTTTTTAGATTTAACGTTTTAGATTTAACGGGTTTGTCTATTTCTTCTACTGTATTCAATGCCTGAACTTCTGTCTTCCAGCTCTTATGTTCTGTTGGTGAACATTGCTGTATTTCCTGTTCAAGTTACTAATTTTTTCATTTCTAGAATTCCCTCAGTTTGTGTTTTCTTTATTGCTTCTATTTCCACTTCAGGTAGGTCCTGAACTATTTTGTTTATAGCCTTCAATTTTTTTTTTGCTTGCTTCTTTATTTCTTTCTTGAGTTTTTAGAGGGATTTATTAATTTTCTCCAATGTTTGTTTGTGTCTGCCTGGATCTTTGAATTATTTATTCATTTCTTCCAATTACTCTCCAAGAATCATGCTTTCAGGATATTATTTAGGAGTCACAGGATAATAACCAGCATGTTAGAAAACCTTTAAAATGCATAACATTTATAACTGTACACCAATACATAATTGTATACAAATATATTTTTATATGTTTGTAGTTATACAAATTACAAAAAATCATAATTATAGAAACATATGATTGTGTACAAATACCTAGATTTCAAATGGACAATAAAGAAAAAACAAAATATGCTTTTACATTCTTTTATAGTAAAATGCTTTTAATATGATATACAGGTGATTTGTACAAAACAACTGCATTCATTAGTAAGATGCAGGGCTTTCAAGCATATCAGTGAAAAAAATAAGCATCTTACTCTTTATCTTTTGAATTTTTCTGGATCTTGACTAAAGTGTTGTTTACATAAATCTATGCATGATTAAATTTGAGTCAAATTATATTTAAGGTGTAATTTGGATAAAATATATGGACGCTCTCCATGTCAGTCTTGTTGTGATAGTGTAGTAGTTTTGATAGAAGTTACAGTGGTGGAGAACACCAAGTTGCTGACTGAAGGATTTGTTTGTATTAACACTGCATATGAATTAACTTTGCATGAATAAACAGCCACCTGAAATAAAAGGTTTGGTTTTCTTTTTTTTTTTTTAATTACCTTTGGGAGTTTATATTCTAATGCTTAAAAAGGAATAAACATGGTAGGTAAATTATATCATAAATTACAAATTGAATGTTATATAAATAATAATAATCCTGAGCATGAGAAGCAGGAATAGCTTGGGTTTATTTTCAATATGCATTATATATGTGTGTGAATTTGTCAAAGAGCAAATGTAGCTAATAATAAAAACAAAAGTAATATTTGAGGTTGCCTGAGGGAAGTAGCTCCTGAAAAAACCTTTAAGGAAAAATGAGTATTTCTGAGGAGGAATGGGGGCAAGTGGCTGCCGTGGAGGATCAGAGGATAGCGTGTCTGAATGACATCACCAATGGTTGAACCTGCAGACTCCAAAAGAGGCAAAAGAGGCTGAGAGAGCAGCCATAATACTAACCAAGAGAAAAGCTAGCAGTGTACTGCTGTGTGCATCCTCTAGCAGCACACCAGTGCCTAAGGTAGCCAATCCCCAGCTCTACAAACACAATGTATTTCCAAGGAGAACTGTTCAAAAGCAGATTATACAATGCTTAATTTGCATGAATTGCAGGATGTGCTCTTAATAACAGAAAATCACAAAGACCTCTTTTGTAAAGTTTAAGTCTTTATGAAACACTTACACTTCAGCACTTAATAAAAACCTGCCATATTTGATTCAGAAAGCTGCACCTGCCCTGCCTATCGAAAACAGAAGGGGGCTTGATGCCTCTCTCCTTTTTCCCTTCATGACTGAAGGAAGCATCCTGGGTCAGGACCACAGGCAAGGTAACTCTGGCTCCCTCTACTGACAATGAGTAGGAGGACCAACAGGAAATCCAATTCCTAGGCTCTGAGTCATTAGGGATGAAACTGGCTTTTTTCCACTCTGTTATCCAAATAAACAAATATTCAAAGTATCCCCATAGCCTGCTTTGCCTATGTAGAAATTGAACGTTCTCAATAATCAAATAATCATCGACCCTGGGACACTTCTAAATTGCATAGGCTATTGCTTCACTTGAGCATATTACAGGTACTTTTACTAACTGATTAAGTACATAATAATGCATCTAATATCTTTAAAACATATGTGTGTGCTAAAGTAGAATATGGAACTAAGAAACAAATCTCATTAGTTTTTAAAAGCAGAGTTCCTTTTGTTAACCAATCTGACCCTGAAGTTCTGCCATGCGGCAGGAAGACTCGGGGCAATTAAACGTGACTCAGACTGAAGTCTATGCACTGTGCAGTTGAAGAAACAGCAGCAGAGTCTCGCGTGAAAGCGTCAACACAGCTTCTGCTTTCTTCTTGGCAGCACACTGAAAATGAAATTATTTAATCACTAGACACACATATAAAAAGAAAACAGCCCCAGCCTAGTTATTTCTATGGTCTTCCACATTTACCGTCATTCCAGCACAGACTTCTGTTTGCCTCTTCACAGAGAGCCAGACCAGCATAAGACCTCTACTAAATGAGAGGCCGATTAGCGAAGGGAAGCGAAGACCTGACCTTTGCCTCCGTCCCTGTCCCAAATCAGTCTGTATCTGAATTAAAACAATAACTTAAGGAACCAAATGCTATTAATAGGTCCATAAACCTTGTAAGATTTTTACGTATTAAAAATAACTGGAACATAGATCGTTTATTTAGCTACTCATATACTTTATAGTTTTAAAAATCATTTTTGTGATTTGTTCTGTTCTGTTTTGTTTTTGAGATAGGATCTGCCATGGAGGCGAGTCTGGCCTTAAACTAGAGGCAATCCTCTCATCTCAGACCAGCGCTGAAATTGACATGCACCACTTACAAATTATATATTATTTTAAAATACTACTGTATTATATCACTCTGAGTGTTATATGGGTTTTTAATTTAGAACACAAAAATTTTTACATCCTTTAAACACACATTATACTGTCCATATTTCTAATAATTTTTCAAATGCACTTAGATATAGTGAAGCTGAGACCATTATTCAAAATTTTTTTAATAGAAAAGGCCTGTTCAGCTACTGGAATTTAGGATAAAATTAGGACATGAAATTTCTCAAATTTTAAATTATCAGCAGAGGAAAAGCACCTTTGTTGCTGCTTTTCTCAATTAATTTTATTTCTAATTGTTCAGGAAACATTTTATTATGACTCTGTCTAATTAAATCTTTGATGATTAAGTGACCCCACGCTTTGTATGTCACTGAGTGATGCTTTTTTCCTTACTGTATGTTAATGTCCTTCTTCCTTTTTGCTGACATCATACGTTAACCCTTTACAGAAAACCTCACCACTAGCTCAGTGCAAACAAAATAAATTCTCTGTACAACCTTGCTCTTGGTCACATTTTAAATAGACTCGTGGTTATGTGACACATTTCTTAGTCATTAAAGGGAAGCTTCTCCCTTTCCACAAACGTGTAACCACCGACTCTTTTTTTTTTTTTTTCCTTTCTCACTCTCTCCTTATAACTTTGCCTATGGTCCCCGGATAGGGAGCCTATTGACAAACTTGTTTATAGACACTTCTTGTATACCAAAGATTAGTATCAATTTTCTTCTTATTATCACCTTCTTTGGGGAATTCAGAATGGACAACACAGATGCTCACACATTCACTTCCCCATCTTTGTCCACTTTATAAGTATTTCATAGACAAATAAATAATGAGGTAGAGCTGAGGGTGTGGTTTGAAGCAGAAACTGTTCCACGTGAAAGGGCTACATTAGGAAGGACCTGATGCTAACCTGACGCCCTCTGATTCCTCAGCACACTATTCCACATATAGAGAGCTCATACTGAGAGACAGTGTGGGGGGCAACTGCCAACCCTGTGATTTTTACAGGTCTGGTCGATCGGCACCCATTCTTACCTCCCTAATGCCACATACTTCATACAGCTCCTCCAATACAACCTACACACTCATCTCTTTATACAGCACCACACAAATGAGCTAACAGCAACACAGTGGGTTCTTCACTTTTCCCATATCCTGGGCTTCAAGGTTTTAGAGTTCATTATAGGCAACAAAACCAGAGGCTCCTGGACAAAATAATGCAGATAAGATACTCCAAGATTCTGTACCCCAAAATTACATTAGCCAAGTTTGGAAAAGAAGCAACAGTGGTGCCTAGAGATGATCCCTGTCTGTCTTTGCACAAAACATCTCCGAGGAAACATGATAGATGACAGGTGACACTGAGTCCTTTCACTGCATTTACATTTAATGCAAGTACCACAGGACAAAGGTCCAAGTGGAAAAAGAGGAGAATGTGAGAGCTGTTTAACAAAAATCAAAGTAGTCCAATTAAACTCCCACTGCTTCGGGGTTATACTCACTCCGTGGGTAACAGAGAACAAACCGACCAGAACTCTGCACTACTGTTTTGTATCTTCTGCCCCAGAAAGTCTGGCCTACCTCTAGGCACCTTATTTCCCATCAAAATTTTAAATATTAATTTATTTTAGCCCAAATGGATATGTTTGACCTCACTTTGTGCAAGAGATTCACATCCTGATTACAATACCCCTTTGTCAGCACACATTCTAATCCATAGAATATATGTGTGTGTGTGTGTGTGTGTGTGTGTGTGTGTGTGTGTGTGTGTGTTATATTGGATTTACATGAATATCCCCATGCAGTGGTGAGAAGAGAGAGACAGAGAGAGATTCCCATCAGCAACACCTTAAAGACTCACTCTCTAGTTCTATTTCAAGTTCAACTATCTAAGCACCAGAGAGGTTACAGTGTAAGTTCCACTTTGAGTACCAAATTGAATGCAGGAGATGATCGTGCCTTACCTCAAGGACTGAAAGAGAGAAAATTGTCTTCATTTGGGTCAGCCTGTAAAGGCCCCTTGAAGATACTCACAGACTGGATGAGATCAACTCACAATCACTGGGGAAAGAAAATCTTCTTTTCATTAACTTTTCAAGCATAGTCCTTGCCATTCTTTCTGCTATTAAACACTTTGATTTGCACATATAGTATACACATATAAGAAGAGGTAAATGACATATAAGATGGTATATACTAAATATTAACCAGCTACCTGTATTACATTTTTATTATTGTGCACATATTCTTTAGACTTAACAATCCGAGGACAGCCAAGAACAGAGAAAATAAGTAGTGAAGTCATTACCATCAGGCCTGTGTCAGTCAGAGAATCAGATCATTTCAGAGACACAGATTTCCAGTGCAGTGTGACTCTCAGTATTCTTTACTGTGGCTTCCTAGACCAGGGACTCTGAATGAGGATTGCAGGTGCAGAGTGCATTATAGCCTCTTACGTTTGCATCATCTACGTCTAGAAAGGCTTTCACTTGGACATTCTTAATGATATGGGGTTTTATTGGTGGAGTGTATGTATGGGTTTTGTTGATTTCTTTCTATTAACAATCAGTTTGAACTTAAAATTCTGCAGAAGGGGTGTTGTGTAACAGTTTTCTCTGAGATTAAAATATTCAGTCCTCCAGGGAAGCTCCTTAAACAGGAAGGTAAAGAACTCAAAAGAACTTCAGAAAGTCCCTGAATTTGGCCAAATTCACTAGGCCTCTCCCTGCCAGAGTAACCAATGAAAGTCAAAGGGTCCCTCTCAGACTAATTGAGCCAAGACTCAGGTAAGCGAAGCTACAAAAACTGTTGATACTACACCAGCTGCCTGGAGGAAGCAGGAACCAGCTGAACTGCCTGGAAGAACTTGGACCAACTGAGTCATTTGGCAAGGACACTATCTCACTTGTTGAGCTGCCTGTAGGCTGTTCTCTGGGTTACCAGCTTTTGTGAGCTGTTACCAATGCTAGGGAGGGCTGTGATGACTCTGGTGTCTTCGAGTGATTTCTATTCCTGTAAGTAACTCCTCACCACAGTAAAACTCATTGATTCACAAAATTGGACTTTTTGGCTGTCTGTACTTTGGTCTGTCTTGCAATCTCTATCTGGAGTGAGAGGATGTGTGTGCTGCATTTCCCCAGGAAAACTTTTGTCACACAACAAGAAGGCTGGCAAATGGCTCAATGGCTGCAAATGGCTGCTCTTCTAGAGGACCTCCATTAAGTTCTCAGCATCCACATAACGGCTCACAACCATCTATCACTGGAACAGAAGTTCAGATAGCCTTTTCTGGTCCCAGTAAGCACCAGGCATACAAGTGGCACACAGACACCTATACAGACACAACATCCATACATATAAATTATTTTTTAAAAATCTAGTTGTTCAGAGGTTAAGGATTTTTAGGTCTAGATAGATATTTTAAGTTGAAAATGACAATAAGTGATGGAGATTGATTTACATTCAGAATTTTAGATGCACCAAGATAGGAAAGATGTTTTCTTCAAGGCTGTCAAATACAAACAGCCAAAACACTAAGAATGTAACATTTATATAATTCCTGATTGTGTCATGCTTCTTCTTGCTGAGATAATCTATTGTATATATGTGTAATAATATAAATGTATATTAATAAATAAATAATCAAATAAAATCCACTAGAATGCAATTATTAATTGTTATCACTTTTGGATGCTATGTCATAACCACAAAAATCTAAATATTTGAGAAAGGAAAGATTTTATTTTACTGTGCCCTGCAAGTATACTGAGGCATCTCTACTTCACAAGCTTCAAGTCCTCCAGGGACAGCAAGCACTACTCAGGCCTATGCTGTCATATACTAGGTTAGATAAAATCCTATAGGATAAAATAGCCAGACACTTGCTGGGGAAATGCTTTAGCATCAGTGTTGCTGTTCTTCCAGAGTATCAAGTTCAGTTCTCAGCACTTACATTAAGTCATGGACAATTGTCTGCAACTCCAACTCCAACTCCAAGGGTTTGGAAACTCTCTTTTTTTTTTTCCCTCTGTGGTTACCTATGCACATGTGACATATATTCACAGAGACACATAACTAAACATTAAAAGTAGAATTTTAAAAAGAAAGTCATGGACAAGTTGAAAGTCAAGGGGATATGAAAATACATCCACTTTTAAGGGGAGAAACTGATGCTACAGCCAAAGAAAGTGGAAGCAGAAAAGATAGAAAAATATGCTCAAAGATTTTACCTGCCTCATTTTCTAACTCCATCAGTCAACAAAATGTTTCCAAGAAAATAAAAGCAGGTACGATTCAGAGGGTGGTGTGAATTTTATATACAGCATCTCCTTTAAACTGTATAACCATTCTAGAGGGAAATTATTATGACAGGTGACAAACTGCAGTTTAGAGAGCTTAAGTGACTTGCCCCAGGACACACAGCAAGCAAGTGATTGAGCAAGATGTAATCTCTGCCTACACATGTGTCAGAAAACAAGCATTGTAAATAATAGCAGAGATAAAGATTGTTTGCTTTTCAAATGATAAGAGATTTAATTCAAGCCAAGTGGGGTGTGGTGTGGTGAGCTGAAGTGATTTCTGGCTACATTTCAAAATATGGAGAGAGACAAAGGGAGCCATTTCAATATGTGTCTCTTCATGACCCCTTCATCTAGGGTGAGCTCTCAGTGCCCCTCCGCACGTGTGTGCCACACTCTCAGAAGCAGTCTTTCCTGAGAAGTGAAAGAGCGGAGTTACAGAAGTAGAGGAAGACAATTTTATGATGGAAAAGAAGCTCAGGCAATGGAGCAGCGTCCCCTAGGGAGGAGATATGTGTTTGGGCTCCATCCTCTCCTCCGGAGGAAGTGGCTGGTCCTGCACAGCAAGCTGTGAACAGAGGGAAAGCCACAGCGCCCTCAATGGAGTTGAAAGGCAGGCATGTACTCACGCGAACCTTTAACTCCACCTGCGCTATGGCTGTGAAACTGACTCAGAGCATTGAAAAAGGCATTTTATGTCTCTAAGACACAGGTCTTTAAAAAAGAAGGTAAATGTAATAATAACCAACTTATGGGACTCTTATAAAATATGAAATAACTAGGGGCTGGAGAGATGGCTTAGTTGGTAAATTGCTTGTCATGCAAGGGTGAAGACTTGAGTTTAGGTCCCTAACATTTACGTAAAAAGAAAGGTAGGGAGGCATATACCCTCCCAGTGCTGAGGGTTTGGAGACAAGCAGATGCCAGGATCTAGCTGGACAGTCAGCCTAGCCAATTAGCATCCTCAAGATTCAGTGAAAGATCCTGTCTCAAAAAAAAATTAGGTGATGAACAATGAGAAAGACAGCAGATACAACCTCTGGTCTTCACGTTCCTGCATCCACATATGCAGCCATACCCACACCTAAGTACAACTGCAAACACACATATATACACACATAAATACATACATATATACATACATACATACATACATACATACATACATACACCATATGCACAACATAAGACAGTTCTTATAATTGAATAAAATAGCTATTTAAAATACATTGCAGAGAATAAAACATCATGGTGTAAATGAACAATCATTGGCAATAGAAATTCTCCTTCCATCAGATGTAATGAATATTGAGCACTATTTTTCCCAGCAATATGTGATATAAACATTATAAACAAATTAACAGAATCTTGAAATCTTGTTCAATGTACTAGTGGAAAAAACTGTGAATAATGAAATGAATTATTAATTTCAAATATCATCCTTTTTTAGGAAAACATGTCAAATCGGGATCCAACATTCTAAGTGAAAATTTAAATTTGATACCTAATTCTGGCTACTGAGTACAGCTAAAATATTTTTTAAATAGTGTCACAATTATTATAGCTATGGGCTTTTTAAAGTTTTTTATTGTTCAAGAATTTCATATATATTATATATATGGTTAAATATATCCTCAACCTCTTCCCCTCCAACTTCTTACCTACCTCCCCACAACTTTGACTTCCCAATTTCATTTGCTCTTTTTAAAAATCCACTGCAGCCACTTAAAGCTGCCACTATGCTCTGCTGACAGTGTCCTTTGCCTTACAAAAGCTTTTCAATTTCATGAGGTCTCATTTATTCAATTGTTGATCTTAGAGCCTAAGCTGTTGGTGTTCTGTTCAGGAAGCTGTCTCCTGTGCCAATGAGATCAAGGCTCCTCCCCACTTTTTCTTCTAACAGACTTAGTGTGTCTGGTTTTATATCGAGATCTTTAATCCACTTAGACTTTAGTTTTGTTCAGGATGATAGATAAGAGTCTGTTTGCACTTTCTATGTGTAGACATCCGGTTAGACCAGCACCATTTGCTGAAGATGCTATCTTTTTTTCTGTTTATGACTGTGACTTCTTTGTCAAAAACTCAAGTGTACATAGGTGTGTGGATTTATTAATGGCTCTTTAATTCGATTCCATTGATCAACCAGGCTATTTCTATGCCAGTACCATGCCGATTTTTGCTACTATTGCTTTAGTAGAGCTTGAGGTCCTCGGGATGAAGATTCCTCTGGATAAACTTTTACTGTACAGGATTGTTTTAGATATTCTGAGGGGTTTCTTTTCCATATGAAGTTGAGAATTTATTTTTCAAGGTCTATAAACAATTTTGTAGGCATTTTGATAGGGATTGCATTGAAGTGGATATTAGCCCAATATGGATGTCCTCTGAGGAACTCCACCCAGTAGTATTTCTCCACTAAGGCTGTTCCTTATCTAGAAATGTAGTTTGGTCTAGTTAATAGTGTCAAGTTTGAATTCTATTTTATGGAACAGACCTTGAATCCAATATGAAAGTCAATGTTTTCTACCATAGCATCCATGGCACTATTGACCCAGTGGGCCTATCTTGCTGGTCCAGTCATGTTTATACCCTGCTGTGTTCATAACTAGGTAACATTATTAATGACTTTCTCCTCACTACAACTCCTACTCAAATTGTAGCCATGTAACCTTCCAGCACTTTGAAAGCCAGCCATAGGAATGAAGCTTCCAAGTCAATACCACAATGTTTTTTCCACGCCCTCTAACTTGAGTATGTAGTTATCTCCATGGGACCCCAGTGAGCAATAATTCCAAAAGCAGTTAAGTTATTCCTAGGACTGGGCTTTTTAATTTGAAAACCTATAGAAAGAATTTGTCCTTTCCCCTCTCCCTCCCTTCCTCCTTGCTCCTCCACTGTAGGTTAATTCTCTTTGAACTCTTTTTATATGTGTGTATGTATATGGTTTAGGAAGCTTCTGCAGTATTAGAGGTTTTTGTGTTAGTTATACCTCTCATATTCCGTCCTTTACTCTTCCCTCCTAGTCCTCAACCCATTTAACACTTTCTGTTCCCATTATTCCCTTTTCCCACTTTTAACAACTGTATACTTTCCCCTGTCCCTTGAAATCCACCTCTATTGCCCTTACCCTTTACCTAAATATTCAAAGTTAGCATCTGCATAAAAGAGAGGGCAAGTAGTATTTGTCCTTATCTCAGTGATTACCTCCCTCAGAATGATGATTTCCAGCTCCATTTATTTTTCTGTGAGTTTAATTTTACTTTACTGCTGAAGAGAACCACATTTTGTATTTGCGCCACATTTTTAGTATCCATTCATAAGTTGATGGACATCTAGGCTGTTTCCACTGGTTGGTATTATGAATAAAGAGCAGCAGTGAACATGGATAAACAGGTGTCTCTACAGTAAGATACCAAACCCTTTGGCAATATACCCAGGAGTGGTATAACTGCATGGTACAGTGAACGTGTTTCTAGCTTTCTGATAAACTTCACACTTACTCCATAGTGGCTGTACCAATTTGCACTCCATTAAAAAGTAAATAGGTGTCCCACATTCCTCATATTCACACTAGCCTTTGTTCTCATTTGTCTTTTTTGTTCTTAGTCAATTTGACTTGGATAAAATAAAATCATTAAATTTTTTAATTTGCATTTTATTAATGTATAATGATATTGAACTTGTTTTAAAAATATTTCTCAGCTATTTGCGTTTCTTCTTTTGAGAACTCTCTGTTTAAGTTCCATTCTCCATTCGTCAATTTTTAATCAACTTATTTGTTTACTTGTTGGTTGAGTTCTCTATCATCTATCTATCTGTCTGTCTGTCTGTCTGTCTGTCTTTCCTCTCCCTTCCCCTGCCCCCCACCACTCTGTTTAAATAATCTTCTATCAAGTGAGGCATTTACAATGTCAAGGAGATGACCAAGTCTTAGTTGGTTTGAGATTATTATTTTCCACTATGGAATTGTTACAGGAGGTTTCTGGGTAGTGTAGGCAGGCCTCCGTGTAGAGTAGCAGAGTACAGAAGGCTGTGTAAGCTGGTTTCCTCAAGTAAAATTCCTGGGACCCTTCAGTGATCCTAATGCTGGAGTCTATATGTTCATCATATGTGGGGAGGTACACCCCTCCCCCCCCCACAGAAGACTAGAAGAGGCTGAAGGATCCAATGGAAATGGAGTTACTCCCTGGTTGTATGCTGATTAATGTGAGTGACAGAAACCAAACTTGGGTCTTCTGCAAGAGAAGTAAGTGATGCTAACTGAAGAGCTAGCTCTGATGCCATCTTCTTTAAAAACAAAACAAAACAAAACAAATCGTAAATATAAAAAAAAAGGTCATGGTAAATTAAGTGGCTTATTTTAATTTCTGTGCTAAAACATAAATTTTTTAGAGACCACTTAAGTTCCAAGGAGAAGTTTGAAATGGTTCTCTCTCTCTCTCTCTCTCTCTCTCTCTCTCTCTCTCTCTCTCTCTCTCTCTCTCTCTCTCTCTCTCTCTCTCTCTCTCTCTCTCTCTCTCTCTCTCTCTCTCTCTCTGTGTGTGTGTGTGTGTGTGTGTATGCAACTGGATTGGGTAAAATTTTATAGGTGCTTCCCATGGTATTTGACATCCATAGAAACTTTTACATAGGTTGAATTATCTGCCAATAGAATCTCAATTACACTATAGAAAGTTTAAAAAGGTCTTAGGAGAGTGGGAAAGGAGAAACAAGAAGCAGAAAGGAATAAACAGAAAACTTTCATGACCTTACCTATTCTGGGCTGATGTCCACTATAATTTAGTCCTTCCTTGATTATAGCTTTTCTCTACAGTTGGTTTATTCTCACACCAGATCTTAGGTTTCTAATATATGTAAGTTCGTGGAACATACTTCTTTTGGCTCTTTAAAAGATGGGTCATACTTCCACTGTGGACTAGCTTCTCTCCCTGTGTTACCATGGTATATGCTATCCATGTAGTCACAGACAGAAGATGACTCCAGATCAGTTTGGAAAACTGCCCCCTGTTTTTCTGTCATGAGGACTATTTCTTTTCTCCATAATGTTACCCTGTCCGTATGTGAGTTAGTTCAGCATACAGGCAGACCTGTGGCTGCGTGTCTTGTGATTTGTTTCCAATTCTAAAATCATTCTATCTGAAAATTGGTCAAGTGCCTCTCTTCATACCACACCCTAGGCTAGATACAAGAGACACAGGGAACACATGACAGCTGCCACCCTTTGACCAGAGCTCACGCTCTTGCAAGAAAGCTGGCCAAATATACATAGACCACAGAAGCTGAAGTGCTAGTAAGACAGGTTAGCCAAAACCTTAAATGCTGTCATGGGTTAGGCTATAAAGTTGTTTGGACCTCGTACTTCCCCCAGGCTCACATTCTTAGGAAATAATGCTATATGGGATGCATTAAACTTCAAGTTGTGACATGTCTGGTAAAGTAAAGTTTTCAAATTGCTGAGTAGTTGATGAGTAAAATGAATTTAGGGAGCAATTGAACATTTAACAATTTGAGTAATGTCTGTATTTTTATATATCATATTCAGAGCGTATCAGCTTCTATCCAAACAATGCCCTAGATGTACTCCAGGAAAAATTTGCTGACGTGTTTCAACCTAAACTTGTCTATCTATGTTTATTCTCTGTATCTATAGTCCCATGATGCTCATGTCTGATCTCTCAATGGGCGTAATACTGGTGCGTGTTAGTGAAAATGCTTAGACTTAAGAAAGCTTGATGATGTTCATAGGTAGTCAGTGGGGAAAGGATTGACTATTTCAGGAAATGGAGATGTTTTACAGAAGGTCTTGGGCAAGGCAAATAAAGGTTATTTATAGTATGCTGGTAAGTGAATGTTAATACACTCTCGCGAACGTTCACAGGGGTGTATGGATGAATGAACTTAAGTGATCACGTGATGTCCTATGACCTGTCTCCCCGCTCCTTCAGTTACTCACAGTCCCTTCTAGCCTCAGGACATTTCAAATATCCAACAGGAAATGAGATTTAAAATCCCCTGGTATTTGTGTGTTAAATGTTACAAAAGAGCTGATGGGAAGTTTTGGCTCATCTATTTCTTTTTTAACCTCTGGATTGATTACTGAGTTCCATGTAGTAAAGGGTGCCGCTTGTCTGAGGCACATTTACCATTTAAACAAGTGATAGTTCACATAGTTTATAAATGTCTAACTATATACCTGCTTCCCCTGATGGACCAGAAATCAGAATATGAGTTGTATTTTATGACTAATGCATGACTGCGCCCACAATAGGTGTGAGTAAATTCAATTAAGCAGTTGTGAATGTAAATAACTATCAAGGGGAAGAAGAGAAAGAGGTGAAGAAGTAGTGTTGCCATGGCTGAGGGGCACTTCAGCCTGTGTGGCTGCAGGCGCTGGGAATGGGTACTATGCAGGACACCCACACCCAAGGCACTGGGACTAAGTAGCTGTCAATCTTTAAATCACTAGGAGATTATTCTAAGAGAGTAACAGCCCACTCAGCAAGCATTTAAACCTTAATGCCTCTCTTTTAATAACGTGTAAGAATTCTCAGACAATGATAAAAATTGTGTCCTTTTTGATTTATGCTAACTCAGTCACTGTCACTGAAAGTTCTACTCTATGTTATTTGAGGGACTTGAGAATCACAGAGTGGTTTTATTTATTTTTTATTTTTTTTGTCAAAATCAAAAGCATTGCTGACTTCAGCTTAACGTTCAGAGCCTTTAGCGCAAGAGTATTCTCAGAATAAAATGCCGTTTGCCTTGTTTATACACTGGGATTAACAGTTTATATAATAGTAAAGTATCATTTTATCTAGTGGATGAGAAAATGTATGCTACAGCATTAAAGAAATGTCAACGAGTCAAACTCGTCCAACTATCATGAATATGGGCCTGTCTTGAGTAATGTTCCGAGGAAAGCAGTTAATATCACCTTGTGCTTAGATCAAGTTGACTATGATATGGAGGTGTATCCCCCAGAACTCAAACTTAAACTTAAATCTCAGGGTTGGGAGTTAAGGGAGCCTTTCGTTCCTTTATGCTTTCTGTCACGCGAAGACACAGCATGAAAGCCCACCTTTCCTTAGGAGCAAAGAGCAGAGAGCAGCCCTATCCAGGCCCTGTGGACCGGCTAGCTTCCAGAATTGTGAGAAACAGAGTACTCTTTATACATTGTCCATTCTGGGTTGTTGCAATGTTGCCTCAAAAAGGGCCAACAATAAACTTGTTTAGTAAGAAAAAACTAAACCAAGTAGGCAGAGGAATTTTTTCCATGATATTTGGTAGCAGGGAGAAAATAAAGGAATGATAGGATTATTGAAAAACATGGTAGAATTTTTTTTATAAGGGGAGATTATTAATTATAAGGTATAAAAAGAGAGCCAGTCAAGAAAGAGAGGCGTACAGTAGAAATTAGCTGGCTTAGGTGGAAAGGTAAAATTAGTGTGTGTGTGTGTACGTGTGCGTGTGTGTGTGTTTGTGTGTGTGTGTGTCTGGTTTACATGAAGATGTTAAGGGGTGTGGAGTTGAAGGTGTATGGTGAGCAGGTTACAACAAGAGAGAGGGAAAACAAGCCCTGTTTTTATGTGTCTCTTTTATGACAAGAGTTATTTTACAGAGATGCAATTTTTAGATAATTTCCATCCATTGTTGCACTTCAGTTAAGTCCTAAACAACCACTTTTCACTGGTTTACTTTTATAATTATTAAAATAAAGATCAAATTACAGTGGAGCATTGTACAATGAAAAGAGAACATAAAATATACAAGTATGAAAAATTAAACATACCAAGGCATAAATAAGTAAAACGGGGATCATTCAAATATAGAATTATTCAGAATATTTAGGTATTGCTCCAAGAAACAAAATGTAATATAAAATTACAGCACATTAATACAAAGGATATACATAAATACCTTCATTTATAAGTTATTGTGCTATAACAAATGAAATGCCTAAATTAACATAATACTTTTCTCTGGAAGAGGTGGTCTGATGCATAAAAATACATAAGAAAGCTTGTGATAATAAAGCACAAACCAATTTAGAATAGTTCTCTGCAAACCAAAAATGACAAGAGATACAGAAATGAAACTATCCCTGGGGAGTTGGGGTGGGGGGGATTGCACACCTTCTCATGCAGTCTTCTCCCTCTTTATTTTTGGGCTGGGGATGATTGGGGTTATACGGCATAATCAGAATAAGTCAGCCAGACATGTCTCTCCTCAGGTGAGAGTGGGAGGGAAGCAGGCTGTACTGTGCTCCCACAGCTTCCGAGCTGGCTCCACACCTGAAAGCAGACTCACTGTCCTCATCTTAACATCATTCGGAGAACTTTGAGTGACTGCCTATGACAGGAGCGGCAGGGTTTCAAGGACTGGGAGACAGGCTGGGAAACTGCTAGCCTCCACTATTTGATGAAGGTTCCTACATAATTTACATCCACTTACCCTGGGGAAACTTTTTTTTTAGGAGTTCCTGTTATTGATTCTGTATGTTTCAAGTGTTATTAAATCCACTAAACAAGTAAATTGCCAGTGCCTGACTATCTCCCATCTCCCACATATAATTAGTACTGTCAGAGCCCACATCTCCTTTGCCTGTGTCTCAAAAGCCTGGAGATTACACAACAAAGATGCTCCTCCTAATAGAATTTTCCCCCGTCTCCAAGAATTTTCTGCGCCTGGACTCAGACAAATCAGTTTCTTCCACAGCTACCGTGTCTGTAATGCCTGTCACTCATACACCTGTTTACCTATTTATAAGAAGCTCCTGGGTAGTTTCCAGATCCTCGGTGTCTTAGATAGGGTTTCTATTGCTGTGAACGGACTGTGAGATTACTGAAAATCTTACAACTGAAAGTGTTTAGTAGTTTGGAGGTTTTGTACGTTGCTGTCCTGGCTGGAAGCACGGCAGTACTCAGGCAGATGTGGTGCTGGAGAGGTAGCTGAGACTTCTACATTCAGATGGGTAGGGCAAAGAATGCTACACTGGGCATCATTTGAGCATCTGAGACCTCAAAGCCCACCCCTAGTGACACACTTCCTCCAACAAAGCAACACCTATGCCAACAAGGCCACACCTCCTATTAGTGTCATTTCCTTTGAGTTTATGGAGGCTATTTTTCATTCAAGCCATCACATTCTACTCCCTGGACCCCAAAGGTCTATGGTCATATCATAATGCAGAAATGCACTCAGTTCAACTTCAAAAGTCCCCATAGTCTATTGCAGTATCAGTACTGTTTAAAAGTCTAACGTTCAAAGCCTTTTCTGAGACTCATACAATCTTATAGTTGTAATCCCCTGTAAAAATCAAAATGAAAGAGCAGATAACATATACTTCCAGCATATAATGGCACAGATGTACATTTTAAAAGGTTGGGAAGGGAGCATAGTAAGGAGATACTGGACCAAAGCAAGGTCAAAACCATCTGGGCAAGCTCCAAACTCTGCATCTCCATGTCTCATCTCAAAATGGTGTACAAATTTTCAACTCCTTTCAGCTTTATTGACTGTAGCACACGTCTTTCCCTTTGGCTGGCTCCGTTCTCTGTTAGCAGCTTTCCTTGGCAGGTACCCCATGGCTCTGGCATCTCCAACATCTTGGGGTCCCCAAGATGATCCAGACTTCACCTTTGCAGATTCACACAATGGCGTCTCTAGGCCACAATCCAGGGACACACATGACACATGCCTGGCCTCAGTGGCTTTCCTTAGTCACAAAGGGAGATCCCATAACCCCTTTTCTTTTATCCTTGGCTCTAAACTCAGGACCACATGGGTCCTGAGGGGCTAAGTTCTGCTGCTTGCTGGGGCTGGAACATTCACAAGTTGGAAGCTTATCTGGGTGGAGCCTTGCACTAAGGTCACTACTCTCTTTACTCCATCTACTATATGGCTTTTCTTTAATCTTTTTATCTCCTTGAACACAGGATTTCACTCCATTAAACTACCTGATGCCTCTTTTTCCCTCAGACTGTATGTTTTGTATTTTTTCTTACTTAGGTCCTTTTTATTATAAATGTTTAGTCCATTGTCGTCATGGTGGGAAGCATGGCAGCACTCAGGCTGGCCTGATGTGGTGCTGGGGATGTAGCTGACAGTTCCACATTCAAATCGTCAGGCAGCAGGAAGAGAGTGAGACCTGGCTTGAGCATCTAAGACCTCAAATCCCATCCCACTGACACACTTCCTCCAACAAAGCCGCATCTCCTCAAAGCCACACTCCCTATGGTCCTATGAAGGCAAGTTTTATTCGAACAATTGCACTCAGTTGACAGTGACAAGAGAGCAGGATCAGCAAGAGTCCAGCATTATTAAAATTACAAATCATACAAGTGCACCACCTCCCCCGCCTCTTCTTATTCGGTCCATAATGCCTCCTTGTGTAAGGCACAGCAAAGCCCTCTCACATCACTGAGTGTTATCAGAAAAGATGTATTTTGTGGACTCAGTTTGTGAGCAAAAGCAGGCTTTAGTTGGCATGACAAGTAGGGACATTTCCAGGCACACTAGAGAATAAGCAATGACTGTATCTAGCTGCTATGTTTGCCCATGGCCTTTAGGCTACAAACCTGCCTCCTGCTTCTTCACAAGTCCTAAGAGGATGACCACTTCTTCAGCTCTTTCCTTCACAGGTCTCAGACTGTCCACGGCCTCCACGGGGAGAAGGACTGTCCTTGTCATTGACTACTCTCCTCACTGTAGCTATAGCCAAAAGATCTCCACTTGACAAAACTTCCCTGCCCCAGGGCTCCCCTGACCGCCATGCCCAAAATAAACCCAAACAGAACATTTCAGAGGAACAAGCCCATCTCAATTTATAATTGATATCAGTACCTACAGGAGAGAAGTCCTTTGCCAAGGCCATTTCATAAGTTTGTTCATTATGAATCTCTACAAATAAAGCTTGAATAGTCTCTTTATCATTAAATATTGATAACTTCATCAGCCTAGTATCTAGAAATATGAATAACAAAGCAGAGTTAGAGAAATTGTGTTTATGAAGCATTATTGATCTTTTGGAAAAGAAAATTATATTAGCAATAATAATATTGTTATTTCCAAAGATAAGTTCAAACAAGAGATAGTTTTTCTACTATAAAAACATATATGAAACTGGTTATTTAATATTTATTTAATAACCATTATTTAATAACCATTATTTAATAACCATTATTTGAAATTAACATATGAGTACTTTCATTTGCATTTACTGGCTGTGGAGAATTCATAATGAACTGATTGATGATCACAGTCTAACAGATAAGTGTGGATGCTCCATAAGAAACTCCCACATATTTGAGTGAAGGTTTTAAAAATGAACTATAAATGGTTATCAGAAACATAAGGCTTTAGGGAGGAGGCATTACACAATTATGTGCACAGTGTAGAAAGAGATCTCATAGATCTGATTTCACTTTCTATTACAATAACACAAGAACATGATCTTTCGTTACATATTAACTAGCCAAACTGCCAAGTCCGAGTTTGTCACATTAATCTAGATTAGCTCCAGAATGGTGACATAGGCAAACATAATGCATACACCTCTGCATATTTTGCTTACTCACTGGCTGCTGCTGGTTCGGTAATGTGGAAGTATTCTCCACCACATTTCTGAACACAGGACTTCCTCAAGCTGTAGACTAAATAAAAGATATGGCAACATTGCTGATAATGGAGGAGTTGCAGTCCCTAAGTCATAAACATGCAGAGAGAGAGAGAGAGTGAGAGTGAGAGAGAGAGAGAGAGAGAGAGAGAGAGAGAGAGAGAGAGAGAGAGAGAGAGAGAGAGAGATGTTTGTGGAGAAGCTAGGTTGAGGGGCAGCAAATGGGAGGATACAAGGGATGGCATAACCATTGAGATGTAATATGAATAAATTAATAAAATATAAAAAAAGAAGGCACAAATGATAATGTGGAGTCTGTGCAAGGCAGTACTGCAGCATGGGTACCCTCAGGACAGCACACCACAGACCTGAAGTTCCCAGTATGAACTTCCTGAAGGTTACCAATGGGGTCAGACCCAGACCCACACCACTCTTCACAGCTTCCCTGACTTTTCCTATGCCTGAATCTCCAACATTATAGACTCGCCCTTTCTGTTCACATGGCCTTCTAGAATTTCTCATAGAAATGAAAGACAACCATGTGAATGTCAGATTTTAATAACACTCCCCCAAATATACATTGTTAGTCCTTTATAATGCTTCATGAGGGGGGAAAATCTTTGGTTAAAGAAATTTGAGGAAATTCTATATATTTTATTACTTTTTAATATTGATAATAATAGAGTATACTAAGTAGAATCACTGAAAACCACATTGCAGATGAAGTTTTTTATAATTCCTGATTGTTGAGTTCGATGTTTGCAAAGCTATTTTGACTAGGAAATAATGAGGAATGCTTTTAGCATCCAGAATACTGCAGCATGAACTCACAATGAATCATCAATGTCTGGAATCGTGAACAATGTGATCAGCAGCCAGGGAGCCAGGAATAGTTACTGAGTGACTGGAGCCTTTGTCATGGCAAGTACTTATTGAAATACTAGTGACTGAGCAGTATCAGCAGGGCCAGGATTTTCCTAGTTAGTATAGCCAGTTAGAGAAGGACAGATCTTACTTTATACATTTCAGAATTTACAACGTCTACTACTAGAGACATCAAGGAAGGAACCCATGAAGAGTATGAGCAAGGAAAAAATTGGTCAGAAGATTAATTATATAACATGTGTGGTCCTTCACTTCTAGAAATGGTGGAACTGAGCAGACATTTGAAGTGTTAGTAGCACTTGGTGGCCCAGAAAAAAAAAAAAAGAGGTGTTTAAGTAAGAAAAGAGCAAGCACAGGAGAGCAGCTGCTGAAGCATGCCTTACCTGCACAGAGGGAAGCACCTGCAGCCACTGGGGACCTGGTGCCACTGTGAGGCACTAAGCCAAGGTTCTGGACTCCTCAGTGGAGAATTCCTTGTGCATGAACTGTCTTCTAAAAGCATAAATAGGAGACATAGACAAGAACCTGATATCACCATTGACAAAAAAAAAAAAAAAAAAAAAGACATTTTGAGGGCCAGTAAATGAATTAGGCAGAAATTGCCTTGTTGTTCAATATTATAGTCCTCTGTTGATCCCTGATAACTATGCAAATTTATTTTAGCTTTGGACACAATGGTGGCTGTGAAAATCTACTGCTCATGTGTCCTGCTGATAGAAGCGAAGTTAAATGATGTCCAAGGTGCGATTCCTCTGGGCCTGCGATCACATTCAAGCTCAGGTACACTTCCCATGTGTGCTCATAGTTAACAGATAAGCCCACTAAGTATACTTATGCAAACATAATTTGATGAAATGGGACTTTCCTGATGCATAGGGAACAGAGCCACAGAGTGTCCCATTTACCTGGATAAACATTTCTTGGAAGTTTGTTGTAGTCAAAGTCTTCCTGACCATCTTCCCTCCTTCTCTAAGACTTCTTCATAGATAGACCGTGACCTGAAGACCTACCCCTCCCTTTTCAGCACCCTGCCCTTTCTCCTTTATGGGCATTTTCCTTGATTTCTTTCTAGCACAGCTCATCCTGGCTTGGCATTTGTTTCTTAGGGAACATAGTCAGGCAAACATGATAAAAAGTTATTCTAACATTCCACTCTGTTGTATTTTGTAAGAAGTTTATCTCTCAAAAGCATCTCAGGCCTCAGCTATTATTCAAAGAGGGAAAGAGTCTCCTCTCCAATGCCAATATATTCTAAGTATTAAATAGAAGACCCAAAGTACCCTTCCTCCTCAATGCAGTTCAGTATGAAAGGAACCATCATTGGATAAATGAAGACAAAAAGAAATTAGCTCCCAGAGTTTTACCACTCCTGTGAAGAAATTGGAAGTTCACAGGCAAGGTTGGAGAGGATGAAATAGCTCCAGAACAGTGGAGCCTAAAAGCAGTTGCTACTGATGTTTCACACAGTGAACACCTCCCACGTGTGATAAGACGTAGAGGGGCATGCATGAAGTGGATGAGTAAACATCAGAAACTTATTCTCCTGCAGTATTGACACTAGAAGTTTAAAAGCCAGGCTGTCCGTGTGGCCATAGTCTGTCAAGGTACCATGTGAGAATTTTCTCCATGGCTCCTGGAATTCTCTGCTATCCTGGGTGTTCTTAGCTTGTTGGCTCAGTATTGCCTCTATGGTACATAGTATTCTACTTATGTCTTTTGCTGTCTCCTCTAGTTCTACAAGGACTCCAGTCATAAGAGATCGGGGCCATGTCTAATGACAAGATGGCTAGTGTTCTTTTATCTGCAAAACCTTTTTCCCCAATTTGATCATGTGCACAGTTATCGTACCTGGGAATCTTTTGAGGAAGATCTGTATTGTTCACAGTCTTTGCCTCTTTACAATTAGCCAGCACTTATCACTTTGGGCCACTGGTAAATATTGCTGGACAAAAAAGACATGAAACCAATTGGAATTGCCTATATGTCAGCCTGTGGATGATGTGCGTTGTCACGCATATTTAGTACAGGTGGTAATCACAACTGATTTGAAGTAGTGGTCTTTCAAACCGAAATTGTTGAGTCTCTTCACTGATAGTACTTGTCCTTGAATACATTTTCCTGATTCTGAGAAAACAGAACAAAGAATCCACCAAATCAGTCAGCTGAAAATTATTTCATGGGGCATTTGTAAAACAATAAATCATGTAAACACTTAGCATACACCTGATCACACACTTAGCCGCTTCCCAATTCCTGCTCCTTCCAGCTCCAACAAGGAAGAAGCTGAACTGGTATGGAAAATGCAAATATTGTTGGCCTGTTCGAAAATCACTTACAAACACTCTTTTGGCTTCTCTCTCTCTCTGTTATAAATACTGTGAAAGGGTTTTGTTTTTGTCTGTTAAGTGAACATGTATCCTCTTTTGTGATGGAGAAGAGATGGTCTGGTCCTCTGACAAAATTCTGCCAGTCATATGTAAGTAGAGTATGATAGGTTGAGTGTTAGGTTCCCCTTAAAAGGCTTGATTATCAGCTGGCATTGCTATGGAAACATGATTTCATCAGCAGAGTGTAAACTTCATCTATCCATTAGTCTGTTGAAAGCTATTAGCTGTTTAGAGGATATATCTTGGGGTGTGTGTGTGTGTGTGTGGGTGTGTGTGTGTGTGTGTGTGTATGAGAGAGAGAGAGAGAGAGAGAGAGAGAGAGAGAGAGAGAGAGAGAGAGAGAGTTACTCTGTCCCTTCTCCCCTTCCCTCCTTTGTTGTCTATTGTTTTATAAAATTACCTGTATTACCTGTAGGCCTGGCTAGCGATCAATAAAGAGACAGATACTTGTTACATTTTAATATAGCCTTAGTTAACCTGGGGCAAGGCAGATATCAATCCTCTAAACTACCTTCGATAGCAGGGCAGCATGGGATCCCTGTCACAATCCCATACCATCTGTTTTTAATACCTTTTATCAAGTTACCTCCCATAAATAATCCCAAATACTTGTTAATATTTTTTATCTGGGATTTTCCATCCATGCCAGCCATGTGTGTGTGTGTGTGTGTGTGTGTTGTTGTTGTTGTTGTTTGGAGGGGTGTTTTTTTGTTTTTTGTTTTTGTTTTGTTTTGTTTTGTTTTGTTTTTATCTAACCCATGGCAGCCTTTTTCTCTTTTTTTCAGGTCTCTCTCATTTCTCCTTCTGGCAGTTTTTCTTTTTTCCAGAATTTTTCTCTCTCTCCTAGCCCCACCTATCGTCTGCCCTGCCCAGGTGGGATGGCTTTTTAATTAAGCAAAAGTTGGGTCAGAGAGCAAACAGTAATTAGCATCAAAATACATGAGACCATCCTCCAACAGCTGTCTCCTATCTTTCTTTTTTCCCTACCCAATAAGAAGGCACCCCCTTTAAGAAGTATATTTGGTGATGCCTGTAGACTTTGTTGTTGGTCTTACAACTGTATGCATGGAGAGCAATAATGTCAAGCAGACAGAAACAGGGATTCTGCTAAATATACTATGATAGTAAAGATAGATAGACACAACAAAGAATCAATGCACCAATAGCATGCAGATCTCTCAATTTCTATAATTTTAATAGGGACCTACAATAATGACATTTATGATCCATTTCTAAATAGTCTGAATACTCTTGATGAAAGTACTTGAGTTAGATTCTGGACACTTGACCACAATCTAAAGTATTCTTCAAAAGACTAATTGCAGAAAAGTTTCTTTCTTTCTTTCTTTCTTTCTTTCTTTCTTTCTTTCTTTCTTTCTTAAGAAAAGGCATAAATATACAAAATTTTAGGCACAAAATAATTGCTATCGTTTTATTTATTTTTTAAATTTCATTTTGTTTATTTGTTTGTTTTGGTTTTTATTTATTTTTAATATATTTTATTAATTTGTTTATATTACATCTCAGTTCTTATCCCATCCCTTGTATTCTCCCATTCCTCTCTCCCTCCCATTTTCCCCTTACTCCCTTCCCCTATGACTGTGACTGAGAGGGACCTCCTCCCCCTGTATATAGGGTATCAAGTCTCTTCTTGGTAGCCTGCTCTGAGACTCCCCATCCAGAGGTTAGGGTCAAATATGGGGCACCAGAGTTCATGTGAAAGTTAGTCCCCACTCTCCACTCAACTGTGGAGAATGTCCTGTCCATTGGCTAGATCTGGGTGTGTTTTAAAAGAAAGAAAATGGTTGAGAGTGGATAGTTGGTGAATGATTATAGGTCTGGTGCACTTTCCTCTCAAAAATTCAAGTGACACCACATGCTGGTGAGGATGTGGAGAAAGAGGAACACTCCTTCATTGCTGGTGGAGATGCAAACTAGTACAATCACTTTGGAAAGCTATCTGGCACTTTCTCAGAAAAATGGGAATAGAGCTTCCTCAAGACCCAGCTATTCCACTACTTGGAATATACCCAGAAAATGCTCCACACAGGGACATATGCTCAATCGTGTTCATAGCTGCCTTATTCATAATAGCCAGAACATGGAAACAGCCTAAGTTTCCTTCAGTAGAAGAATGGACAAAGAAACTGTGGTACATTTACACTATGGAGTGTTACTCAGTTATTAAAAACAAAGAATTCCAAAAATGTGTGGACAAATGGATTGAACTTGATAGGATCATAATGAGTGAGTTCATCCAGAAGCAAAAATAGTCAAATGGTATATACTCACTTATATCAAGACACTAGCCCACGGGGCATGTCCCATGAAAGTCTTCACTTACCAGGAAAGTGGGACAGAGGGGAGGACATCCTATTGGGACTTTAGGTGAGAAAAGCATGGGAGAATGGGGAAATAGAAGGATCCAAAGGGTCCTAGAAACCTACAAGAAGAATATTATGATGCACGGATCTGGGTCTAGGGGTCCTGCTCAAACTATGGCACCAGCCAAGGGCAATATAGGCAGTAAAGTTTGAACCCCTACCCAGATCTAGCCAATGGATAGGGCATTCTCCACAGTTGAGTGGAGAGTGGGGTCTGACTTTCATATGAACTCTGGTGCCCCATATTTGACCACGTCCCCTTGATGGGGAAACCTGGTGGCACTCAGAGGAAGGATAGCAGGCTACCAAGAAGAGACTTGGTACCCTATGAACATATGCAGGGGGAAGAGGTGCCCCTCAATCGCAGACATGTGGGAGGGGAGTAGGGGGAAAGCAGGAGGAAGGAATGGGAGGATACAAGAGATGGGCTAACAATTTAGATGTAATATGAATAAATTAATAAAATATTTAAAAAATAATAATAAAAATAAAATAAAAGAAAGAAAGTATAAGTGATGTAACAAACTAATGATAATTATATTGAATTATATTGAAGACAGCATATGTGTTTGTTCCTCTTTATTTACAAAGGTTAGTTAGTGTGGTGATAGTGTTAGACTTTGGGAAATAAAGTTTAATAAATTAATTGGATGAGAGATAGAAATAATATGTAAATCCTGGTGTGGTGGTACATGCCTTTAATCCCAGAATTCAGGGAGGCAGAGGCTAGCAGAACTCTGTGAGTTTGAGACCAGCATGGTCTACAAAGAGAGTCCAGGACAGCCATGGCTACACAGAGAAACCCTATCCTGAAAAAGAAAAAAATAAATAATATGTATTTTTCTGACATTCTTGAAAATTTTAATCTTGTAAAAAAAATTGCTATGAAATATCCTGTGTGGTTGAAATCAGTTTATTTTGATCTACCATGTCAGAAACGGTTGTTTCAATTTTTTTTAAGTCCTCTAAGTGTGGAGTCCTCAGAGCTCAGCTCATGGTATCTTCCTCTTACAGACTCCTCTGAAGGCCTAGGAACTACCTGCAACATTAAAATGGCTGTGTGAAAACTTTCACTGAAAACTTCCTATTTGTTTTGGATTCCTGTGATTACTACACCAAATGGTTACTTGAAATAACCTAAATATATTTCTTGGTCTCTCATCACTGGCTAGCATTCAAGACTGAACCAACTACACTCCCATCAGTCTCTCTTGCCCCTTCTAGCCTCTAGTGGCCGTTGGCATTCTTTGGTCTTCACTCTAGCCCTTGGCTATGATTATATAAGGCTTTCTCCTTTGGACATGTCTTAAAATCCCTTGACTTCCCTATTATAAAATCATATCTGATAGTACTGAAAGCCTGCACAAATAATCCAGGATGTGTTCCCTCAGATGTCTGATTTTGTTTCAATTGACAGTCTGGCATCTGACTGTCATGACCAATTCTTAATCATTGACTTATTCAAATGGCTTCAAGAGGCATTAAGGCATCTATCTTCTGCACAAACAGGCAGTTTAGCCTTTAACTAAATGATTGGGTTGACCAAGTGTGCATGCAGGTGTTTTCAGAAAACACTAGCCTATAACTCGGTGGATGAAAAGTGAAAACCTAGCCAGTCATACTGGCACACATCTTTCATCCCAGCCCTCAGGACGCAAAGCTAAGAAGATCTCTGACTTTGAAGCCAGTCTGGTTTGCATTATGAGTTCTAATCCATCTAGAGATACATAGTGAGACACTGGCTCATGATGGGGGAAGAGAGGAGAGGGGAGAATATGAAGATACCTGTCCTTGATGAGGGTCAGACATCTTTCAATCAGTTAGAGACACTCTAGTACCAAAAAGTACATATAAGAGTCTCCTCGCCCTTTTGTAAGAGACCCTTCTGTCATGAACAGTGGAATTCCGGGTTCTCACAACTTTACAAACTCGAGACTTGCACCAGTGCTTCTCTAGATTTGAACTAAGCCACACTACTGGCTTCTCTGGGCCTCTAGCCTGCAAATAAAATAGTATAAGACTGTAGGGCCTCCATCACCATCATCATCATCATGAACCAATTTACCATATAGGTCCGTGTGTGTTTGTGTGTGTGTGTGTATGTGTGTGTGTGTGTGTGTGTGTGTGTGTACCCATATACATCCTATCAATACTGCTTCTCTGGAGAACCCTGACAAAACCTCTTTTCATCTCCAAATTTTTGGCATTCAAACATGTGCAAATGCTGTTTTCCAAATAAGATGAACAATTTCAAGAATTAGGACCTTAAATCATCCACTACAGTACTATATAAAGAAAGTGTAAATCTGTTTGTCTTATATGGAAATGGTAACTCCCATTCACATCTAGCTAGTACATAAAACATAGTAAGGCTATCCATGTTCTTAACTCTAGAAAGACACAGTAAGATAGAAGAACTTGTTAATATTTTCATTATTCGGAAGAAGCACAAAGCAGTAACATTCAGGACTAACATTCAGCAGTAACTTTACCACAAGCCTTTACATTTTCTAAAATTATGAATTGACCAATAAAATTATTTTACTTATGTCAAGATTTGAAGGCATAATAGTCTTAAACGGAAACAATTAAAACTTGAGGTTGTTTCTATCATACTTTTAGCAACTATGACACATTCTAGAGATTAATTTGAGGATTTAACCTGGATAGGACAGTTCAGTAAACACAGGCCTGTGAGGTTACTAAAGAGGCTAAATTATACTTATTTTACATGAGTTGACTAAGAGACTGAAAATACCTTAATTAACTCTCCAATTATAAGATATTTTAGCAAAATTATGAGTGTATAAAAATAATTAAAAACTTAGAGCTTTCTTGCCTTTTCACATTTGGTTAGTTTATTTCTTTAGATTAAATTCTAAAAAGTAACCCATCAAAGCCCTGGGTTTGGGGCTAACTAAATAGAAGAAGTATCTTAGTCAGGGTTTCTATTATTATGAAGAAATACCATGACCAAAAAGAAGAAAGGGTTTAGTTTAGCTGATGTTTCCACATCACTGTTCATCATTGAAAGAAGTCAGGACAGGGGCTCAAAAAGGGCAGGAGCCTGGAGGAAGGAGCCATGGAGGGGTGTACTGGCTTGCTCATACAGCTCTACCTACTTTTTTATTTTTCATTTTAAAAATGTTCTTTGTTTATTCACTTTATGTCTTTGTCATAGCCCTGTTCCTCCTCACCTCCTTCCAGTCCCACTGCTCCCTTTCTCCCATCCCCTTCTCCTATTCCTCAGAAGAGGGGAGCCCCCCTTCCCATCCACCCCAGCTCATGAAGTCATATCAGGACTGAGTGAGTCCTCTTCCCTTGTGGCCTGGCAAGGCAGTCATTCCAAGGAGAAACAATTAAGAAGCTAGCAAGAGATCCCATGTCAGAGAGATCCCCTGGCCTCCTTACTAGGGGACCCACGTGAATCCTAATGTCCATCAGCTACATATTTGTTAGGAGCCTAGGTCCTGTCCATGCAAGGTCCTTGGTTGGTGCTTCAGTCTCAGCAGGCTCCTCTGGGCCCTGGTTAGTTGGTTCTGTTGGTCTTCTTGTGAAGCTCCTGTTCCCTCCAGATCTTTTTCTCCTCCCCCCTCCCCGCCACCTTTCCACAAGGCTCCCTACTTATTGCCCAATGTCTATGTGTTTTTCAGCATCTGTTTTGAAGTGCTTCTAGGAGGAGCCTATCAAAGGGCAGCTCTGCTTGTCTCCTATCTACAAGCATAGAAGAGTATTTATTGTTAATAGTATTAGAGTATGGTTTCCTCCCATGGGGTGCACCCTGCGTTGGGCCAGGCATCGGTCGGACCTTCCCTTAATCTCTGATATATCTGCTTTATATTTATTCCTGCACAGCTTGTAGGCAAGGTAAATTTTGAGTCGAAGTTCTTGTGGGTGGCTGGTGCTCCCCACCTTCTACTAGGAGACTTGCCTTGTTACAGGGTATTCTCTTCAGTCTTTATGTCCCCTGCTACTGGAGTCTCTGCTAGGATCTCTCTCATATCCCCCGGGAGCCTAACCTGACTTAGGTCTCCACCTTGTCACAGAGATGCCACTGACCACAGTTTCTCTCTTCTCTACAAGTCTTTTGTCCTCCTGCTCCCGTCTAGCCAGGTCTGATCTTCCTCCCACTCCTTATATCTCTCTGTGTTTCCTCCCCTGCTTTGTTCCCTGTCTTCAACTATTACCTCTGTCTATTCTATTTCCCCTTTCCGGTGAGGTTTAAGCATCCTCCCTTGGATCATCCCTGTTACATGTTCGCCAGTGGTAATGTGAGCCATGGACACTGAGACTGACCACTGCCACTGCATAGCCGTGAACCCAGACATGGCCTTCAGTGGCAGCTTTGTCTGGAACTTCACCATGACCCCTGGTGGCAAGGCTGGCCACTCACAATGGGCTATTCGTCTCCACCCTCAAGTCTGCTCCACTTCTCTTTCTCTCCCATCTGACCACCACACTTGTAATTATGGTGGTTACACTGCAGGCTGGCTAGGTGGCTGGCAGGGCCCCTGAGGGAAAATCCTCCATTGTGCTGCCTAGCATGGAAGCAAGCGCGTGTCTATGGCCTGCATGTATTAGGCACTGGAGGGCAGATGCATGGGTGGCATGGCACTACCTGGATTTGATTTGATTGTTATGAGTCCTAGGCATAAGACAGATCTGGCTACCAATCTAGGCATCAGGCTAGGATGAGCAAAGGACTGCCATCTGCTCTGATACAAGCAACACGTTCAACAAGGTCCATTCCAGGGGGTGGGAGTGTACTGGTCTCTTCCTAATCATGGCTAAGTTCCCAGATCCAGCTAACCAGCATCAAGTATTACAGAAAATCTAATTACAAACCTTTGTAATCCTTTGGTTTCAGCTAAACAGAACCGGAGAATCTTAATTTAAAATGACAAATTGCCACAATAGAACCTTTAAGCTTCCCTCTGAAACCTCACAAGCCAGGCCACCATCTTCTGCACTGCCCTCAACATTCTTATCTTCCAAGCTCCTACAGGAAAACACACCAAACCTCGAACACTCAATAACTTTTTTTGCATGAACTTCTGAAGTCTTTCCACAATGGTCCCCAAAATAATGTAGGCAGGTCTGTCTCAAAAATAAACCCTACCTCCAGTACCAACTTTTCTTCGTTAGGGTTGCTGTTGCTGTGTTAAAGTGCCATGACCAAAAAAAAAGGGAGGAAAGGGTTTATTTGGCTTACACTTACATATCTTTGTTCATCATGGAAGCAAATCAGGGTAGGAACTCAGGAAAGCACCTGAAGGCAAGTTGTGATGTAGAATCAATGGAGGGATGCTCAGTCTCCTTGCTTATAGAACCCAGGAATACCGTTCCAGGGATGGTACAGCCACAGTTAGCTGGGCCCTCCCCTATCAATCACTAATTAAGAAAATGCCCTACAGCCATTTCCCAACTGAAACTCCCTCCCTTCAGAGAACTCTAGCTTGTGTTAAATGGACACAAAACTGACTGGCAGAAGGGATTTTGTATTTCTATGACTTATGGCATTTGCAGTTCTAAAGGTGGACTTCCATATTGCTTGGCATATACTTAACCTCACAATTTAAGACCCTGCTAAGATATTCCTTCAGACACAAGTAAGCAGGGGAAGCTGGTCAAGTTTTTCTAAAGTCCATCTTAAGAAGCTACCCACAGAACAAACTACCATCTATTTAACTTTCTTGCACTTAAGTCTGTGGCTGCTGTGGTATTAAAGCTTTAGCAGAAGACAACCTTATTGTAAAACTCTTATGTCCTCTCATTAAGGAAAACACAAATTGGTTAAATATATACTCTTAAAATATTTAGTATCTTTCCCATTAAATAAATTAATATGAATTAGCAGTTTTAGGAATCCTTTAGAACTGTGAAATGGTAGCGGACTTTCTCTTAGCTGTAGTTCCTCTCTGTCTGTCCTCCCAAGGCTCTTACTGCCATTTCAATCTATGAATTCCATTGATCCATCCCTCTCTGACACATATTTAATGTTTGCATGTTAGTGACCTATGTTCCTTCCCAACATGTCTCTGGACTTCACTCACTGCTTCTGCTTTATGTATCCTGTTCATCCTTTAAACCTCTCCATTCTACCTTATTAAGTAATAGTGAGACATGATACTATGTTTCTGTTTGCTTCATACAGTTTATATTGTGATAAAGTTTATAATTTATAGTTTGAGTGTTTTTAAAAGACAATCATGATGGTATTAACTACTTTTACAGAGGTGTAAAGAATCACTACCTTCCATCACCAGGCCACTTTATTTTGTCCAGTTGAAACTATGTACCTATGAAAAACAAACAAACAAACAAACAAACAAACAAACAAACCAATACCTGTCCCTTCCTATCTCTAGATCCAGCATCTACTATTGATTTCCATGCATTTGACAATTTTAAGTCTTGCAAATATGCATTTGGTGCCTTTTTGCATGCCTCACTCCTCTCAGCATAATGTGTTCCAGGTATATTCAGGCTTTAACATGTGCCATAATATTTTCGTTTTTAAGGCTAACTAAAATTTCATTATATGATTATACTGCATTTCTTCATTTTTCATTTCTTAAGGGATTGTTTTATCAGTTTCACTTGTAGCTACCCTGCTTTCCATTTCCCATCAGCTGTGCCCCAATGTTCCAAAAATCTCAGCTCCTTACCAGCTATTGTTATTTTATAAAGCTTTTCTTTTTAATTTATAACCATCTTAATGGGTACAAAGTAACTTTCTGTGAGTTTGAATCAGAAATATTGAGCATCTCTCTACATTTATGGACCATACACACACACATGTGCAAGTATGAATGCACACACACACACACACACACACACACACACACGCGCGCGCGCGCACACACGCCTTTGAGGAAATAACTATTTAACTCTTGTTGGTATTAAATGTTATTTCTATGCCTCATCTAGATCCCACATAGAGAGACAGAGACCTGTTACCTCAGCAGTGGTGAAAATCATGGTCAGACAGCAGGGCTCCTGCTCCACTGTCCCCAGAGGTGGCAGCAGAAAGGTTGTTCCTAAGCAGCCATCACTGCTGCCAAGCTCTGGCAGGGCGGGGCAGTGAGAAAAACGCATAGGAAAGTAAAGTTTTTTAAGTTCCCCAATTGCTCTGCCAGTGTGATGAGAAAATGTAGAAGCTATGTGTCTCCATAAAGCTTGGAGGTCTGAGTTGGTGACTCATTTCCCTGGGTGGGTGAAGAGAGAAGTGTATTCTAGAGGATTCTGCGGTCTGGAAACCAGTTGGCCCAAGCTGGTCAAATGTGTTGTCTGCCAGTGGCCAGGGCAGACGCCTGAGCAGCAGGATTTCACGACTGCTTCCAGGACTTTTGGTGTGGAAGAAAAAGGGAAAGAAAACTCTGCCAGCAGGAGAAGGAAGTCTCACTCAGGTTAGGTGTCCAAACGGAGGTCAGTAGAAACAGCGAGCGGGCCATTGCATTTTACACTGCCCAGAAAGGGGGAAATATCTATCAATCAATCGGGCAGAGTTGGATGGAGCAGCAGTTAGCAACTGGTGGAACAGAAGGCAAATAGTTGTTCTAATTTTAAAAAAAAACAGCTTTACTGAGTATGTATCATTACATTTTCACCCTGTATGTGAGGAAGCTGAGAAGGAGAGGAGTTGGGAGGTGTACACATATCCTGTGGATGTAGAAGGACTTATGTTGGAGCCCTAGAGTTTGCATCTAGAATGACTACATCTTGACACTTCTTATAATGGACATCACTAGCTTCCTGAATTCTGAATCCGATAGTCTTTCCTCAGCTTTCATTCTGCGGATTGGCCTCTTCCCTGTTGCTTGAAATTATGACACCCCTTATGGGAACTTCTCCTTTCCCTCGTTACTCTTCTATTCCTAGTTTCCTCTCCTGAACCACATCTCTCTTTGTTCTCAGTTCTTTACGTATGTGGAAGTGTGTTTCATGGAAGATAATGAAGTCTTAATTCCCAAATCCTTGGACTGTTACTTTATATGAAATAAAATGTATAATTGAGTTAAAATGAAGTTATTGGGATGAGACACAAAACCCTAATATGTTTGTGTCCTTCTAACAGTGGACATTCAGACACAGAAATCGATATGTACAGAAGAAAATGGTGCAAAGACATGAGAAGAATGTTATCTTCAAACCTGATGTTCTCAGAAGCTACCAAAGGCATGGATCAGTAACTCTGACCCATTCTTTGTTTCAGAATATCTAGAAGCAGGAAACAATCATGTTGCTGTTGTTGCTATTGTTGCTTAAGCCATAGTGTTAATGGTACTTATGATATGGCATCTCCAAGAAGCTAAGGACTTGGGGGAGCAACTATTTTATAAAGTTCCTAGAGTTCATAATCTAGCCCTGTTTGTTGTTGTTGTTGTTGTTGTTGTTTAGCATTATATCTGAATTCCAAAAGCATCCATTCCTGTCCAGTTTTCATCTTGCCTTTCAGAATATTACTCTGTTCCCTTCTGTCTTCCTTTTCACTTTTGATGCCTGCACTGAGCCTTTGTAAATGACATATCTTTGCCCCACCACCACCATCACTCTGGAGAAAAGCACAAAGTCAGCTTTGAATCCTCACCTTCCATTCACTTGAAGCTGTCTCCAGTTCTGTAACCCAAGAGCCAAGTGTGGTCCATTAGTGTAAGAGATTGGCTCCAGGCTAACAAACTGGGCAAAGCATCTCTCACCTTGTGGCCAAAATCCCATACAGATGCAACCCTATCTGCTAGGCAGAAGGAATGAAGGGACCTTAGCCCAAATGGCACAGAATATGGAGTTCCTCCACTTTCCCCAGTATTGACACAGTCCTTGGACACTGGTCTCGTTTTCCACCCTTTTAGCACACAGCTTTTTGCCTAGCTTCATAACATATTTCAAGTCAGGTTTAGGCTGTAGGGATGCAGCTCAGTGGTAGAGCATGGTCCTAACACACTTATGTTTAATCTGTAGCAACCACTAAATGGAGTAAGAACTAAAACTGTACCGAAACCCAAGCACAGGAGCTTCAGTTATGAGCTTCTCACATACGTCCTTGGGGTTGGAATGTCCAACTCTCACTCTACCCTGATTATGTATTCCAGCACCTGGACATTCCTAGAAAGCTAAAGTCAATTTCTGTGGCTACTTTAGCATTTATTGTCTGTGTTGTTTTATAAGTGTTCAGATGTATTTGAATATACATATCAAATGTCATCCTTATATTTATTTTCCTATTTAATCCTGAGAACCTTAAGGAAAGCAAAAAATACAAGGTTAGATATTAATACAACTTTGTACACTTAATTAGCATTTTAGCACCTTTACCTAAATATTAACCTCCCATATCTCTGAGTTCACAATTTTAAAAGTCCCTGCAATCTTGGAATCAATTGGTCCAATAAAATTTCCTTTCATATTGTATCAGTCCCATGCATCCTGTTACTCCAGATTTCTGTCTTTATTTGCCAAACTCCACTGTAGATAAATGACCCATGTTTCCTTAGGTCAAGATTTCCTCAGTCCCAAAGATTTGATGGTATTTTTTTAATGACCTTAGAACGAATGGTTTCCCTTCTCAAAAGCTCAAAATGGCTTTAAAAAGTGTAGAGCAAAGAAGGTTCATAAAAAGGTGTGCGGTTTTTTAAATGCATGTTTAAGCAGCATCTATGATGAAGAGAAATGCATTATCAGATGATAAAGAGGCTATGAGAGTCACTGCAGTGCCAGGGTGCCCTGCTATTGTAAGACTAAAGAAACTGTACTGTCTTTGGAATAATCACCTAGGGCCACCCTTCATTTTCATCTACATTTTTGTTTTAAGATGTTGTTAATCTCTTGTTGATCTTCTGTGCTTAATTCTTAGAGACAGCATGGACATCTATAAGATGCAGGGTGTGAGTGTGAGAACCCAGTAGGGAAAGCATGGGTTCTACGGTAAGTTGGCTCCCATCCATGAGAATTCGTACTCTACTGTCAGTAACTATGACCTTGAATGAGTTGCTTAACCCATCTACTTAATTTTTTTCTTACTGTAAAATGAATCTATTAATGGTGGCTTCCTTAAGAGGGTCATTGTAAAGATAGAGTTGTTAATAGAAGTGAAGTACCCAGAATAACACCTTCCTTCAAAACTGTGTGGCAATCTTCTGCTACTATCTCCATACAGGAACAAGAAGCTTAGATTCAAAAAGTCCTGGAGGAATCCTTACTGCTTGATAGATAAAACTGAAAACAGGATAATTGCAGAAATCTTATTCTATTGGTTTCCATGGGATATCTTGCTGTCCTTTCCTGCATACAATGAATGTAAATAATTAGTCTTCCTCTGGGACAGTCTTTTTAATCTAATAAATATAGGTGACTCTGTGGTGTTTGGTAAAAGGTATCAGCCAGTGACTTAGATTCAGAGTAAGCAAATACTATTGTAAAATACAAAGTTAGTCTCTTACAAGAAAATAGTTGCCATGAAGGGCAGAACATTCTGCCAAACACAATTTCCTGTAGAAGAAGAGGTGAAGTCCTACTGAATTCCATCTCTGATGACTTAAGCACAGCTGCTAACAAGTTAAAGATCAGAGGTGAAGATATCTCCTTGTATTTTCATTGTCCATTTGTAAAGCTTACTATATGAGGTAAGTCATACAGAGCTTAATTAAAGACACTGTGTGTTGTCCTTTTGGGTTCTTTCTTTTTAATGGGAAAGTTAGTTCTTCGTGTCAGTGTCAGATTCTATAGACTCCTTAACTTAAAATATAAAGAATTGACATTCCTGTTACTTCTATTCACTGATTCATTTTTACAAAATCTGGGCCTGGAATAAGAAACATTCTAATGTATTATTACCTTTCTGCATTACTGTATAACTTGTAAACGTGAAAGCATGAAGCATCTTTTCAATGGATGAGTTCATGCTGTGTGAATAAAGGTGTCAATTAGACACCATGTACTTATTATACATGTGCATTGCTGACGATGACAATTCAGAAAGCATGTTAACCCACTTACATTTCTGACATAGGGAATCTGTGTAGTTCATAATATTTCTTCTATGGTCACTTTAAAATTCTGACTGTAGATGAACCTGTTCCTATGACATAATCCATATTATAAGCACAATATGAAATAAGAGCCAATAATAGGAATTCAATTAAAAAGGTTAAAAAAAAGTTGATCAAAGGAAATGATGCAGGTATCAAATACAATGCAAAGCTTTCCTCGGGTCTCTGGCTCACAGTGTAGTAATGCACCATTGCCACACACCCAGCACTCTAAGCAAACCATGTGGTAGCACTGGGAAAGGCTCACTCAACTGGTTCACCTTAGACTTCAGAAAGCTGTATTGAATAGCCAATGGCAAGATGCCTGCTCCGATAAAGTCTTTTTATCTAAATACTTGCCTTTCTTCTAATTGCCATTGACTCCACCATCCCTGACGACAGTGGCTGTGCATCTGATGGAAGATAAGCTTCTGGGCCTGTTTTCCAACTTCATTGAAGAAAACCTTTGAGTTTATGACTGGACAGAAGATATTCATCATACAGTGTTCATTCAGTTGTCAGGAGTGCAGAAAGTAGGCCATGGTGGCTCTTACTCAAATCAGGCCTTTCTACTTGTATTTGTTTGTTTTAGAATAGCAGCATGTGTGTTTTTGACAAATTTATTATGTGAGTTCTATATTTACACCATTTCTTTCCTCCCTATCCTCCCTCCAACCCCTACTCATGTTCTCTCAAATTAGTGGCCTCTTCTTTAATTATTAATGTTTTACACACACACACACACACACACACACACACAGAGAGAGAGAGAGAGAGAGAGAGAGAGAGAGAGAGAGAGAGAGACTGACTAAATACAAACTCCATTTAGTATCACTGTGTGTGTGTTTCTAAGGGCTCACCATTTTGCATTAGACAAACACTTAGGGTATTCATTCCTCAGGGTGGATCATTTCTTCCTCTCTCAGACATCATTATTTACTGACAGCTCTTCATGGAGGATGGACTCTTACATTTTCCCCACTCATGTTGGCATGCCAACTGCTAGGGTCATTGCTCACATCTTCATTAAGTGACCATACTGCAAAGACTTAATGGGTGTGGCTTCTCTGTCATATATAGAAGAAGGTATAATCACACAGCAGATGCCATGGTCCTTTGGCTCTTATATTCTTTTCGCTCTGTCTTCTGGGGATGCTCCCTAGGCCTTAGGTGTAGAGATTATGTGGTAGATGTATTAGTTGAGACTGGGCACCATGGTCAGCTGTTCTCTGCACTTTGACCAGATTTGGATTTGTGCAATGGTCTCTACCTCCTGCAAAAAGAAGTTTACTTAATCAGAGATGAGATGAAGGGTATAAGGTTTAGTGTTTAGAGTGCAGTTTAAAATAATAAATGTTTAGTAAGTGGTAGTAGTAGGTCCTCTAAGTTCTAATGCCTCAATAAATTTGCCACATCAAAATTTGCTAGGTTTACCACATCAATCAGGCATGATTTAGAAGCCCTTAAGTCTAATTAGATACCTGTTTATTACTCTCCAAGATATATATGTGCCACTATTACACCTTAAGGATATCTTGACATGCAGGTTATCATTTTGGTTTGTAGATATCACAGCTAGTATGACTATTGTGTCACTGCCGAGATAGGCTTTCAGGTCTTATGTGTTCAAACTATGCCCAGTGTGGCCCACAGTCTCCTAGTGCCTGTCGATCAATATGTAGAACTCTCAGATCCTTCTCCAGTACATGTGTGTCTGCATACCTCCATGCTTCTTGCCATGATGACAATGGAGTAAACCTCTGAACTGTAAGTCAGCCCCAGTTAAATGTTTTCCTTTATAAGAGGTGTGATGGTTATGATGTCTCTTCACATCAATAGCAACCCTAACTAAGACAGCCTTTCAGGGTATAGGTTACCTCACCTAATATAGTATTATCCAGTTCCGTTCATTTACCTGTAAATTTTATGATTTCAGTTTTTATTACAACTGAAAAGAATTCTGATATACATATGTATCTCATTTTCATTAACCTATTCATCGGTTGAAGGGCATTTAATGCATTTCCCTTACCTTACTATTGTGAATAAACACCAATGAACATGGTTCAGCATTATTTGAATCCTTTGGGCATATACCAAGAAGTGGTATAGTTGGGTCATAGTAGAGATTTGCTTTTGGCTTGTTGAGTGTTCTTCTTGCTGTTTTTCAGAGTAGCTGGACTAGTTTGGAATCTTTAGCATCTTCACCAGCATTTGGGTTGTTGTTGCTGTTGTTGTTCTTGTTTTGTATGTTTTTGTTTTGTTTTGTTTTGCCTTTCAAGAGAAGGATTCTCTATGTAGCTCTGGCTGTTCTCAAACCTCCTGCTCCTACCTCCCTAGTGGCATGGGCCACCAGCACTTGGCATCACCACCATTTGTTGTCAGTTCTTTTCTTGATCTTAGCCATTCTTACTGGGATAAGATGAAATCTCAAGGTTAATTTAATTTTCATCTTTCCTAATTGCTAAAGATGATGAACACTTTAGAGATATCGCTGAACTATTTTTCTTTCTTCTTTTGAGAAGTCACTGTTCATAAAAACATAACCAACTTTTAATTGTGTCATTTTTAACTCTTTGCTTTTTAAACTCTTTTTAATTGTCTATCAAAGATTCTTTCCCCATTCTGGCAACACTGATATCTAGCTGAATTTTCTTGCAGTAACTGGCAGGACCCTTCCATGTCTTCCGGGGGCAATTTACTTAAGTTACCTGGTAGGCATTTTTAAAGGAAAAACTCTCCAAATGTTCCAGATTATTCCACCTCCTGAGAACCATCACAGATCTAGTTCTCTTAGGCTCATTGTTCCTCCAAAATAGCAAAAAAGCACAGACGCCTTGCCAACCTGAGCCGCAGTAAGTTTCCATTAGAGAAGCCAATCTGAAGGAGACGCAAAGGAGAACCTAGCAGAATGGCACACTGTTCTTAAAGTATGTACTCTTTGGAAACTTCATACATGTGTACAGTACATTCTGACTAGAGAACCATCATCCACATCCTACTCCTCCTGGACAACCCCACTCATGTCCTTATCTCCACTTCCCCACCCCCTCGTTCTTGCTTTTCTTTCTCTCTCTTATAACCCACTGAGTCCATTGACTATTTCCTGCGTGGGCATGAGTGCAGGCCCCATCTATTGGAGCATCATAGACAACCTATTAAACAGACTCTCCTTTATCTAGCAGTCACCTACTAATATTCTTAACCCACAGACTCTCCTTTATCTAGCAGTCACCTACTAATATTCTTAACCCACAGACTCTCCTTTATCTAGCAGTCACCTACTAATATTCTTAACCCACAGACTCTCCTTTATCTAGCAGTCACCTACTAATATTCTTAACCCAAAGATGCCCCACAAAATTGTAATGTGCCACCTAGAGCAAGAACTGTTCGTTGTAAGTATATTGGCTTAATCACTAAAAGCATTGAAATAAATTTCATTTCCATGTAGTAAAGACTCCAAAGTCCCAGGTTTCAGAATATTATTCTCGGGTAAGCCATTTTGTTGAGGAAACAATTAGCTCTAGCATTTTTCTCTTCTACATTCACTCTTTCCTGCTGATATCCTCAAGGGTCACTTTCTGCCCCCACCCCCACCCTGTGTCTACACTCTCTTGATGTAAGATATCAGACCAGCCTGCTAATAACTAAATCTGTGCTGATATCCAAAGGAGCCTCCAAGGCCAGGCCTGCCGGGGCATGGTTTAAGTGGCAGCACTCACAAGGCAGAGACAGATGGACCTCTCTCAGTTCTAAGCAAGCCTCATCTACACACCAGAGAGCTCCAGACCAGCCATGGCAACATAGTGAGATATTGTTATAAGAAAAATAAAAAAGACTCTCAAGAAATAGTACTTTACATTTTTGTAACAATAGCAATATTTAAAGCCTTTGTTGTTCCTCTTTGTTTGTATTTAGTAATATTCACAGGCAGTTCTGAAGTCTGGCTTATTCGGAAACAGCTGAAAGATTCCTAGCATATAACAAAGAGAAGTAACTGGATGACTGAGCCACTTTAACTAACAATATATGCTTTGAAATAAAATTTTCTCTCACAGGAACGTAACTATGAGGCTGACTCTGCTGTGATCTGTAAGCAGGAATTTATGAAGTTGAGGAAAGGCAAGTCCTTGTTTACTTAAATTCAGAATAAGGATGTAAATAAAAATATCAGAAGAGGTAGTTGTTCTATAGGATACTGCATGGCATAAAAAAACATATGTTGTGCTACAATCTTTTTTAAAACTTAGCTTCTCAGTAATACTGGCAAAGGCTTCTCTGTGGACACTTTAAATGTCATTAGAGGAAAGCTATGGAGGAATACCTAAAGAACCCTCAGAGGACAGGGTTTAGGACATCACATGCTTAGAGTTTCTGTACAAACACAGGAGGGTAGACAAGGTTCCTGGTTGGTAAGGAATAAAAGTTAATCAGCCCACAGCATTTAGATTATGGGTGTGGTGAAAAACGGAACTGATAAGAAACAAGGTGAGGGTTGGATTACAAAGGACCAGGTAGATTCTATTTAAAAGATTAAACTGTATCTTTTCTTCAAAGGAAAGGCATGAAAATGTTAGAACAAGGAGAATAGTTTCAGATCTGTGTTTTCGAAAGCCCACGCACAAGTGAGTAGGCAAAGAAAATGTGGCATCACTCTGTCTCTCTGCCTCTCTCTGTCTCTCTTTCTCTCTGCCTCTCTCTGCATGTCACACACGCGCGCGCGCGCACACACACACACACACACACACACACACACACACACACACGAGTCTCACTATGCTGGCAAAAAGAATGAAATTATGTTACTTTGCAACAATAACAAAAAAAAATGGATCAAGCAGAGGATCACTGTGTTATCTGAAGTGAACCAATCCCATGAAAATAAATACTAGATGTTTTCTCTTCTATGCGGAAGCTGGGTCTGGGGAAGGAACATGAAACTCAAAGGAGAACTACTTAGAATATGGAAGCAGAAGGAGGTAAGGAAGAGTGGGGAAGTATCCAAGCACATTGCGTGCACGCACAGACACTTCATAATGAAACTCCCAACTCTTTCCTTTGTACAGTTAACATACACCAAGATATGATTTTCTTAGCCATGACATTTTTTTTAATTAGACTCACTTGCTTTTCTAAAGAATAGACTGGAAAAGTAGACACAGAAAATAGGAAAGTCTGGGGACATGAATGTAGGGGAGACAGGGTCCTTCTACAAGAGATGAGGAGGAGATGTAGGGTGAACTTCACCCGTAAACGAGGTGGAGTGAGGACAGGAAGAGTTTGTATTTAAATCCAAGTCAAATTAGAGGCAGGAGTCGCATACTAAGACCCACATATAGTTAATTTGCCACATGACCCATAACAGCATCTACAACTTTTGAGAACTTGGAAAAGAAATCTAAAGAGAAATGCTGTGATAGATTAAAAGATAAACATTAAAATTTCAGTTCCTACTAATGATATTTTATTCTAAACGGTCAGGATCAGCCTCCGCTGTCACATTTTATCTGCCTGTGTGCCGCAGTAGAAGAGTTGAGGTGCTTGTGATATTTTTTTGTTTTGAAAAACCTAAGGCTTTACTGCTTGATCCTTAGAGAACTGTTTGTAGGTGATGTCGAAGGAACACCAAGAGTCTGGAAATAGAAAAACCCACGTTCTTCCTGACTCAAAGCATTTGGTCAGGGAAGGCATATGGAACTAGGAATAATGTAAATGTGTGTACACTGTGTAGTACAGACAAGCCAAACACTAAAAGCCTTGCTCTACTCTTATTTGGGCTCAGGGATGTTTAACCTCCCGGAAAACCCACATCTCCCTGCCCCAATTATCCAGGATCTAGAAGTTGGAGAATAATTGTTATAATTTAACTATTTTAACTCATGTATATGTGTGATATGCATGCATGTGTGTATCCAATATGCATATGTGTATATGCACATTGAGTATGCACATATTTGTACATATGAGAGGAGACCAGAATTTGAGTTCAGCTGTCTCGCTCAATAACTTCCCATCTTGTATACTGAGAAAACAATGTTCACTTGAACCTAGAACTCACAGATTTGGAGACTGTCTTCATTTCCTAGGGTCCCCCTGGCTTCACTTTCTGACTTCTAGGGTTGTAGGTTGGACTCCATTCCTTCTTTGGCATTTATAGGGGTGTTTGAAGCAGTCTTCATGTTACGTGGCAAGGGCTTTACCCACTAAACCATCTCCTCAGCACAGCCCCTAGTCCCATTATTTTACAAATGAGTTTTAAAAATACATCAGCTGGCTAACTTGGAACTTTAGGGAAATGCCTGCAGTGTTGTAGAAACACTTTCCAGTGCTTGGCCCACATATAAAGGGGTCTAGAGAAGAGCAGTGTGCACATGCCTATATGTTGCTTCTTTATGAGCAAGTATGTCTACCTCTGCTATTGCCATCCCCCACTGATGTCAGACCTAAGCTTCTTCCACGGTGGAGTTAGTATCAATGACTCCCTAGGGAACACCATGCCTTCACTGCCAAATTGAGGCAATTGAGGAATTCAGCTTTGTGAACTAAGCAATTGCAGAGTTCTCTGGTTCTTTACAGATGATGACCGTTGTTGGATTATCCAGCCCCTGCTAAACACACACATGAACACACGCACACAGACTGGGTTCCTCTCCACTATAGAACACTGTCTGGTGACTTAAGATATGTCGGGATTTTCATGTACATGGGATGTGGCTTAAGGGCATCAAGGCTTGCAAACAACTCATCTTGGAAGCATGCAGCAAGGCTTCCAGGCTACTACACACTGTTACTTCAGGTGATTGATGGGAAACTAGTAGGTAGGATTTGACACTAGACATTAGTTTTATGAGCCATAATTTGTCACTGGCTTCAAATTATGTCAAGAAGAAGACATTGGGGTGAATATTCAAGAGGGTGTAGATGAATTCATAGGACTTAAATTAAAATGTATGGATTGGTACAATTCCTTATGAACCTACTCTGGAAAATACTGGTAATTCTTTAGCCTTACAACATTGCACTAAATGTCACAGCAAATTATCCTTCACCCACTGCAGGAATAGTTTTCCAGTGCTAATGAGGCTCCAGCCTTCTAGGGATGCAAAGATAGATGAGGCTCGGTGCTCTTCTTCAAGGAACTTACACTTACAAGAAAAAGAATAAGTGGGTCTCAACAAAATAGTGGAAAAAATAAGGAGTTCATAGATAAAAGTAAAGGACTTTGTGTACAGTTATAATATCGAGGGTTTTCATTTCAGGATAAATATCTTAATATGTATAAACATCTGGAGCTTTGTGGCAGAATGACTCTAAGCAGACACAAAGTTATCAAAGGCCCTGCCAATTTCCATTTTTAATTCCAGACACAATAGAGAAGAATTATATGATTCCTTTTGGTCTTTGGCCCTGGAGTTACAAAGGCAGTATCTATTCAGATAAACTGCTGCCTACCAATGGGCAGAATCTTGATTTAATTAAAATGTATGTCTCCAGAAGCTAACCTCATTCAATACACACACACACACACACACACACACACACACACGGAGAGAGAGAGAGAGAGAGAGAGAGAGAGAGAGAGAGAGAGAGAGAGAGAGAGAGAGAGAGAGAGAATAACATGGTATGTTGTTGTATACCATTTATTTTATTTTATAGAAGGAGACATAAACATGTTTTTTGTTTAGACTATAAGTGTGGGATGAGAAAAAGACTTGTGAGAGAGCAAGTGATGTTTATCTCCTTTGAAGTCAAACCACCATGTGGGGGAGACTGGTTGTTAACCAGCTGAAAAACATCCTTCAACAAATTCTGAGAGGAGGTATAAATGTGAGCCAAAAACAAGAGGCGGGGCCTTTGGAGACTTGGGATAGTTTTGGCTGTTCATCGCTTCACTTTGAGAAGCTCCTAGAGAGAACTGCTTGAGGGATGGATGACTTCAGGGCTCTGGGCTCCAGATGACGTTCCAGGTTCTGATTACTCCAGGTTCCAGCAGAAGAAATCCTGCTGATTATGTCAGGAGAAATGTTCCTCAGAACTGATATCCTTATGGTTTCGTTATTGTATTCTTTAATCTTGTTTTCCTATTGCTTAGGTTAGCCATGTTATAAGTGAGGTGCTCTCAGTTAATAAGTTCATAATAAATATATTTGCTAAGAAAATTGAGCCTACAATACGTGTTTTTAAAAAAGATTCATCACTATCACTACTATGTGATAGATCTACAGTTTAAACATGCTTGCAAAATGTAACTCTAAAGCTAGTTTTAGGAAATTTAAGTTCATAATTAAAAAATTATGCTTTAGCTACAGTGTGAGACAAAACAAGGTGAAACAAGAAGCCCCACCCACATGGTTATTAAATCTGCTGTACTGAGTAATGGTCGCTCCCAAACCCAGCCTGTTCTTTGAATTGGTTTTTTTGTACCAACATGGTAAACGCAACAGGCCTCTGTGAGATGCTTGCCCTTCTACACTACGTTAAACACCCCAAAATGTGTTAGCCTACACAAAGTACATGTAGTTTTAATGTAGTAACAAAAATATTAAGAGAAACAATAGAAGCAAACGGTAATGTAATGATAGATACTTTAATCAATATTATCACTTCCCGAATTTTAAGACTACATGGAAAACTCAAACATAGCTCAATCTATGCATTCCCGATCACCAGACAGGCAGAAAAGAAATCAGAGACCTAACTCACCAGTAAGTGTTTCCACAAATGAGAAAGTCCCATGTGCAAGGAACTCACATTGGAAGCAGGAATCTGTTTTCTCAATGGGGTGACTTAGAGTCTCAACCAGACATAGGCAGTCCTCATGCTCAGGAGTAGTCGGCCAACACAAATGGAGGTTTTTGGTTTTTTTCTTTTTCAATTTAAACTTCTTTATGTTTTGCTTTTTCATTTTGTTTTGTTTTGTTCCTTTTGTCTTTTTTTAAAGAGAGATAAAGAACATGGAATTGAATGGGTAGGGAGAAAGGAAGATCTGGGAGGAAGAAAGATATGATAAAGATATATGGTAAATATTTTTTTTAAGAAAAAGAAGTGAAAGTCAGGTGTGGTGGCACACATTTATAATCCCAGAACTCAGGAGGCAAAGGCAGGCAGAGCTCTGTGAGTAGGAGGCCAACCTGGTCTACAGAGAGAGCCCAGCACAGTCAGGACTACACAGAGAAACCCTGTCTTAGAAAAAAGAAAAGAAGGAAGAAAGGAAGGAAAGAAAGAAAAAAAGAAAAAGAAGTATTCCCCTTAAAAAATAATGCCGAGGCATAATTTTACAGAATTTGTGAGCTATATCTATGTAAGAAGGTGAGGGCCAGAACTGTTATAGGCTGAGAAAGAATGGGAAAATATATATAACAAGAGGAAAACATATAGAAATGTTATATGCATGTTTGCTGAAACAGAGGTCCTATATCTGGCATCAATGCCTACTTCAAAACCAGAAGTAGGGACCAAGAGTCATGTGCAAGCAGTGAAGTGATCCTGGAAAGTGTGTTAGTGGAGAAGGTAAGTGACAAAGACAGGCAAAAAGCAGAGGGTATTTTAACACTCTCTCTATCACCACTGTGAGTAAACCCAGCTTACTACACTGGGGAAGCCTGAGAGGTATTACAGAATACATAGAAATAAATAAAACCTCAGTTTTATCTATTCAAAAATAGTTGAAGAGTGAATTTATTCATCAACTTTTTAATATTTATATTAACTCTGTTTATATAAAAATGTGATACAAAGTATAAAAATATAAGAGAATCAGCGTGAGGGAATATGCTTCAAAGCTTAAAATACCAAGTCTGTAACAATATGACAGCATGGATACGGCATGCAACAACTTGGTTGTTTTTGTCAGCTGACAACAGCTTGGAAAGAAAGGATTCAGGCAGTAGGATGTCAAACTTCCTCCAGTGGTGAAGCCCTAGTTTGGGATTGGGAAGGCAGGCACTACTGACAGCATACAGGGGACAGAGAGGGTAGGTTCTAACAGGAAGGAGTAAGTAGTGAGGCTTCTATTCTAAACAAATAGCTTGAACTTTATTCTGAATATCAGAATTTTTTTTTCTGAAAGAGTTGGGGAAAATAGTTTGGGCTTTTTAAAGCCTATTCCTGTCGCTTTGGAAGCGTGAATTACAAGCTTGAGGTTAAGGTGTAGGCGGTTCTGATTCAGGAGCTGCGCTTCTAACCAAAAAAAAAAAAAAATCATGCTGTTTTTCACAATAGCCTTGCATTTGTGTGTGGAAAAAAGCAGAGCCCTCATCAGAGAGCGTCTTTGTGCAGCAGATGGTTATATATACAGAGATGCACACTGGTCAGAGCACAGAGACTAAGCAAATGAAATGTTCAGGCCTCAATGGAATGTCTCTAGCACATCCTTTCTTCTCTAGAATCAAGAATCACCACAAAAGGGGCCAAGAAAGATTGTAAAAGTCGCAAGTTTTTGAGTGTTGGGCGGGGGAGGGGGAGAGCAATTTTCAAGGCGTGATAGGGACATTTCACTCAAGAACTCACAGGGCTGTGGCTGTATACAAGAAGCCCTCTGTAAGATCAAGCCAGCCAGAGTTCCAGCATGAATCAGGCAGAGGCCTGTGAATTCCCACACACAGCTGAGGAGTTATGGGTAGTTGATGGATACTGAGAGGGAGAACACCTATAAATACACCCCGTGCAGTCCATTTAGTTTGTGGTTTCAGGGCTGATCAATTGGTTACTGTCACCTTGCCACAACCTAGAGTCACCTGATAAGACAGCATCACTTGAGGAATTGTCTTCATCAGTTTGTATTGGAGGGCCTGTCTGTGGAGCATTGTCTTGATTGTTGACTGGTGAAGGAAGACCTAGTCCACTGTGGGACAAGCCAGTTTCCTGAGCAGGCGAGTCGTGAAATAGGTAAGAAGAAAGAAGAGAAAAATCAAGCCAGGGGCCAGGCTTTACTCTCTCTCTCTCTCTCTCTCTCTCTCTCTCTCTCTCTCTCTCTCTCTCTCTCTCTCTCTCTGTTCTTGACTACAGATATGATTCTTTGATTCCTGCCCCTACTTCCTGTCACTAGTAGACTGTAACCTTGGACGGTGAGACAAATTCTCCCTCCCTGATGTTTCTTTTTGTCAGAATATTTGTCATAGCAACAGAAGAGGAACTAAGAGACCCATCTGGATATCATCTGGCATACGATTGTCCTGAGTGTCCTTCTGTTTACTTCCTTTATTGGCCGAGATATGACGACACTACCAGATAAATAAATTTAGCTGATACTTTTTCAGTGTAACTTGAAATTTGAATAAAGTTACACAGGAAATAAATACAGTCAGAACTCCTTTGCGGTATTTGAGATTACTCCATTAGTCTTTTGTAATGCTAGATTTTTGGATTTTTTTTTATTTCTTTACTCTTTACATTGTATAACTGTTCATTTTAATACAGAATTAGCTTCCATATTAAAGAATTATAATCGTATATAGCTCTAAGATCCTAGAAACTACAAGAAAAAAAGTAAGAAATAATGCAGAAGTGTGCCAAGCGACAGGAACATTAAAGCCTGTCTATAGATGTGAGTCTAAGGTTGGTGGTTGTAAGACTTGCTAAGCATAAAGATGCCTTAAGAGTCATGCTAATGTGTACTTCCAGAGATTTCTCCCAAAGGTTCTGATTTGGACTGGCATTTTTTGCTCAGCAATCCACATCATTTAAAAGCTTCCCAGATGATTTTAGCACAAGTTTTTGGAAATATTCCTTTCAATTCTGCTGTACACAAAAATGGCAATTAATCAAATCTGTAAGCACAGCAAAATCTGCCTACTCCCTGCTATTCTGCTGAGCAGTGCCAAACTTCCAGCACAATCACTATTTGATGAAGAGCTATAGCTTTGCCAGTGACCATGCTGACCTAGTAAGTAAATGTACAATATATTTACACATAACAAATAGCAAAGATGAGTGTCACTTTTTATTTTGTTGAGTAAAAGCCGGTGGAATTATAATAGTGAATACTTCACCATATAAAAAAAGAACTACCAATGCTATTGCTCAATCCAATTTTATAATTTACATAGAAGGAGTTTTTTGAAGATAGAGTTATAATTTATTTCTTATATACTTTTTACATCCACTTATGTCCATTCCAAACACCACCATCTGCATGAGGCTATCTATAGCACAAGAGTTAAAAATTCATGATGATACTGTATCCCTTAAAATTAAGGTGCAGCCAAGTGTAGTGGCACCTACCCTTAACAACAGCACTCAAGAGGAAGAAGCAGGTAGATCTCTGAGTTATAGGGCTACATAGTGAGTTCCAGAATAGCCAGGGCTATGTCATGAAACCCTGTCTCAAAATAAAATAAAAAAAATAAGTAAAACAAACAAAAACAGAGGTGCAAATTACTGGCATACTATATTATCAGTTAAATTTTGTAGGTTAAGAGTTTCTATAGGAAAAAACAGTAGTTATACCATGTAATTTCCACAAACATATAAGTTTTTAGTTGACTTTTTCAAAAAGTAAGAGGGAAAAAAGTATTCCAAGTAGAACTTACCAAACATCCTCAACACAATGAAAGATTACACTGGCTTTTGAATTAATGTGACTAATGCTTTTCTCAATACCACGTTATTAAAAAGAAAAGAAAAGAAAAAAGACGAAACAAAACAAGTTAAAAATTATGAGATGAGTACACTATACGAAATAATCCCATCTGGCACTGCTTGTTGGCTGTGTTCAGCTTCGATTAAATTGCTATTTTGCTTAACTATTTTTATAATGTTATTCAATCCAGCCCATGAAAAACTTTCAAACTAGACAAAAACAATATAAGTCTTAAATTCCTTTTAGGTTTTATCCCACTTAAGTCAAGGACTTCTTTATTAAATACAAAGAAAACGTTTTACTAGGCTCTTCTTCCTCAAAAGCAAGAGAGTATGAAACATGTTTCAGTTTCGTCACTCACCTGGAGGCTCACAACCATCGGAACTTCCAGTTCTATGGCATCCAATGCCTTCTCCCGGCCTCTGTGGGCACCAAGCAGGCATGTGTATACATAAAATACAACAAGGTAAAATACTCAGACACATTTTTTTTGGTATGAAATGCAGACTTTTTAAACAGGATTATAAAACCAAGAGCATTAAAGACTGATGTAAAATTTGGAAGGGACAGACATGCACAGGAGTCTCCACAACCATGTGGTGCCATCACAAAGATCCCACTGGGGAAGATTTAAAATGTGACACATACTGTGGTACATAAAATAGAGTTGATTATACTGGGATGAAGCTCACTTTAGAGTGGTTACGTAGCAAGTGCAAGAATCTGGGTTCAAGCCCAAAATGAAGAGAGAGAGAGAGAGAGAGAGAGAGAGAGAGAGAGAGAGAGAGAGAGAGAGAGGAGAGAGACAGAGACAGAGACACAGAGACAGAGACAGAGACAGAGACAGAGACAGAGACAGAGACAGAGACAGAGACAGAGAGAACTGCTGGTTACAAGTAAAGAGGCAAAAGTAAACAGTGGCCTAAGGGACTCTGGTGCATGTGCACTCTAGGCAGGCTTGAGTCTATTCCCTCAGTCTCAGCCAAGCAGCCTTCCCTGAGGCCTTTTTCTTGTGCAGGTGATTGACAGCCTCTGCTCTCTCGTGGGGGACCAGTGGGATGCCTTTGTTTTTTTATCACGGAAACCTTCTGTTGAGCTCTAATCGTACCAAGTTTACAGTTCCTAGAACCAGACAGTTGCCTCTTAATGACTTTTCAGACAATCCCAGGGCTGGAGACAGGACTGGGATCCTTTTCCTCTGAGCAGTAATTAGGGTTTTACAATTCCTGTCCTTACCGTCACTGGCTGCACATTGTAAGGTAGGCAGGGACCCGGCACCAATGTCCTTCTACCTCACTCATCTCTAACTAGATGCCCACCAATACTAGTAAAGTAAACACAGGACTGTTCTTCTGCGTCGTTCTTGCACATGACACCCTCGGGGTTCACTCAAGGAAGAGTCACACAGGAAAAGCCAACTTGAAACACTGACTAACATTAATAAATTAGTCATGGACTTGAAGCTGTAACTTTCCTTACCCCACACACGAGTCCACGGGGCAGGATGGGTTTAAAGGAATGGTATGAAACAAGCACAGCACTGTTCATCAGAAATCTTCTCAAAACTGTTTATTGTGCTAACTTGCTGAAACATGTGACAATCATAAGAGACTGTGTGTTGTAACATTTTACAGCAACCTCTTTCTGAAGCAGATATAGGTCATGGTGAGGGGAATTCACGCTCCTCAAGTCTTTTGCATTGTTAGGACTTCCCTGGACTGAGACCTTAGTTCACCTCATAACCCTCATCTTTAACGATTTGTGGTAGTAGAAGCATTTTATTGTTTCCTTTATGAGAGTAGGAAAATTAGACAAATTTCCTTCAAGTCTGGGCAATTTGGCAACTGCTATTTTGTTTTGGGCTTTATTTTTTATCATTCCCGGGTGTTATTTATTCATTTCTGTCATTTGACACAGAAAAGGTGAACATGCCGATAAGAGTCCTGAAGCAGAACTAAGAGGCTCTCTCTACCAACACACGTGAATGCGAAGCTTGGGCCTCTTCCTTCAGCTATCACGCTGCCATCCGTCTTCACTTTCAAAATCAAGGCGTTTGACAGAAGTGAAGACATCTGAGTCTTGTAGAGGACTTCTAGAGTAAAGATAGGGAAGACTTGAACTCTCCACCTATCAGAGCTGTGCAGTCACCAACAAGACCTGGACCAGGGTGGGATTCTTCATCCCCTAAACCAATGAGGAACCTTCAGATCCAAGTTTCCTTCCCTAATCTTACATAAAACTGTCTGGAGACAATGATAGCCCCAGGTTGGTGTCCTGCAAACAAAGGACTAACTAGGTTGACAGTTAAATTAGCACACTTCTTGCCTTTGTTTCCTGGCTTTCTACAGGTTGTTATTTGGCCACAGAGATGATAAGGAAGAAATTAAAACTTTCCCTCCAGGGCCAAATTGTAAATAAATCCATATCCTGTATTTGGTTTCTGTTTCATAATTTGACTAAATTTAGTTGAAACACAGGGGACCTGTGCAGTGAACCTAATGACTCTAAATGTCTAGTAACAGTACAATGAGATATTTTAATGCATGAAATACTACAATTGGAGTGAACATAACTATCTCCCCAAACACGTACCATTTCTTTGTGGTAAAAGCACTCAAATATCCTTTCTTTTTGTTGTCTTGTTTGAAATACAAAGTTCATTGGACCAAAGTTCCAAAATGCTACTGAAGCTAGGCTGAGAGGCAGGGCCGCACAGAGGCCTTGAGTGAGCCATGGAAGTGAAGCAGTAGAAACCCCAGAATATTCCAGAACCATGGGGCATTCAGTAAGAAAAGCTGTAAACACTTAGAGGATCCCACCAAAGACAGAGGCATCTGAGGCAGTAAAAGCAAGGACCCCTGGAGCCTAGCTGCTGCCTCCAAGAACTCTGGGTTCCAATGTAGAACTTCAGGGTTTGGTGTTATCTCTGCTGGATAAGCATTTTATTTTGAGTGATATTTACTTGCTCTACGCCCAATTCTCCCTTTTGGATGAGAATGTTTATCCTGTATCATTGTATATTGGAAGTCTATGAATTGCTTGTGGATTTTATAGAGGCTAACAGTGTTGTGACTTCTGAAGTTGAACCAAATGCTTTCTACCATGAACCCAAAGGAATTAAAAGCAGAATATTGTAGTTTACAATGATTGGTCTGGTGGCAAATGAACAAGAGATGGATTTATGATCATTAATGTAAATTATCAATTTGGTTGGAATAAGAAACATTCACAATATTAGTGGGTCACACTTCTGGGTGTGCCTGTGACAGTGTTCCCAGTGAGGTTTAACTGAGAAGTGAAGGACTGTGTGAAAAGTAAATGGCATCATCCTATAGGATGAGTCACAGGACCAAATAGAAGTGTGTGGGTCAGGGGAGGGGTCTAGTTGAGCATTTGGATTCCATTTCCTTACCTCTCAGCATCGTGAATCATGTCAGCCCTGCAGTGAAGGGCTATATTCCTCTGAGCTGTAAGACAAGAAAAATTCTTCTTCCCTTACGTTGCTTTCTGTTCAGTGTTTGGCCATATGAGAGTGTTTAGTGGCAGAGCGTATAGAAAGCATGATCTCTTAACTTGACTCCTGGGCTGCTTACACCCCACCAGTCGGTTTCGGATGAGCTTCTCAGACTGTTAAGATCAACCATCAATAAAAGTGCATTATAAATTCTGCTTCTCAGATTTCCCACTGCTACATTTAACCCATTGACTGAGGTCTGCGAGAGAGACACCAGAAGTTGGAGCTAAGCAAGTTTTCAAGGCTGTCTAATGTACAGTGCAGTCTGAAAAGCACTGGTCCCAGATGTCACCAAGGTAGAAGAGGCCAGTCTAGATCATGACCGTACTTGTGCAGTGAGAAATCCAAGCCCTAGGCTGTAGCATGTAGAAGCAGCCATAGAGATCACAGTGCCTGTGAAAAGAAGCCTTACAACCTTAACATTGTCAGAGTAGACCCTCAAAATCTAGATGGGAAAGATGGTTCTAAATCACTGCTTCTCAACTTGTGGTGGGCAAATGACCCTTTTACAGGGATTGCATATCAGATATATATATATATATATTATGATGCATAAAAGTAGCAAAATTATTGCTATGAAGTAGCAACTAAATAATTTTATGGTTGGGGTTCACCGCAACATGAGGCACTGTATTAAAGATCCCAGCATTCGGAAGACGGAGAAGTAAACACTGTGGGATCTGGGTTGAGGCTACAGTGCCTCCTTCCTAGCTCCTGCAGTTTAGCTTCCAGCTGCACACAAATGGGCACAAAGGGACTCACTTTATAGTAAATCAGTAAAAGGAAAGAATAAGTCTTACTTTACAAAATGACTCTATTGCTTTTTAGCTCAAGTTTATTTTGAAAATGACAAACATCTGTACATTTAGTTTATGTGACTGCATAAGATTAAAGGGTAGAAAGAAATAGATCCTTAGGATGAGTAAAGACTTGTCTGCTGGTTTTACGTCACTGTGCAGTTCCTTTGCTCTGAAAAACACTCATTTGTTTTCCATATGACTCACCAGCAAATATCTCTTCCTCAGATGTGGGTTCTGTGCTATGTGGATCTAGATGTCAAATAACCACGGCTTACACTTTAATCCAAGAATGTCTATCACAAAGACAAAACAAGAAGAAAGCTTGTTTTCATGATCAGAATGATTGCATTAAGCTTAGCAGCATTAATCAAACTAAAATACTTTTGAGTTCTCTCCCCAGGACATCCATGGATCATACAAGCTACAACAAACACTGTTAGCATTCGTTAAACTCGGTTTATGCAAAGATTTATAAACTGTTCCTAAAAGAGGCAATCTATTTTATTTCATTCATTGCCTTTTATTTCTTTTCTTTCCTTTCTCCTCTATCTGGATAGTGCCTTTTAAGCTCTTTATCAAATAATTAACCAATAAATATCAACCCCCACAGAGAAATAGAACTATCTGGACCCTCAAAACTGTACTATTCAAGTAACAATAGGTGTCAGGCACTGAAACTGTAGGATTGGGTCTTCTTCTTCTTCTTCTTCTTCTTCTTCTTCTTCTTCTTCTTCTTCTTCTTCTTTTTCTTTCTTTCTTTCTTTCTTTTGTTTTATCAGTTTACTTTCTATGTATCCAATAAGTGTCCTCCAATAAGTGGGAGCCAGTGACTAAGAGTAAAAACTGTGAAAGTATAGTCAGAGTCAAAATTTCCTTGTAGTTACTGTGAAAGAAAATGAAAATGTTCACTCATTGTAAACAGTTTCTTATTGAATAATGTTTATTCTGGTCTTTGTGTCTTTTCCTTAAAAAGTAGATTTTACTTTTGTTCCCAAATAGAAGATAACAACTCCTTGCTCACTGAGTCTCTGGCATTACATAGTTATGATGCTCAGATCCATATGAAGTTCACCTGGCAAGAAACTGTAAAGCTTTGGGCATGGGCCAGAGTCAGAAGCCTGTGCTTGCTGAGGTAGCTCTGAAGACATGTGGTTTTAAGTGTGCTAATAACTCCACATCCATGAATGTCTCAATATGAATTGAAGTGGCCTATGCTGATTTGAAAAAGTGTTTTTATTGCTTTCTACCCTACAGTATAAACATAAGAAACAAATGAGAAAAGGAGCTGTTGGCTTAATAAAATAATTACCATTTGGAGAACAGTCTTAGCCTCAAGGATAAATGGAAAGCCTAACTGTGTGAAGAAAATAAAAATACTGAATGAATTTATAATTGCCTTCAATGTGCTTTTATGTGCTGCTGCTGGTTCTCTCCCTCCCCCCCCCCTCTCTCTCTCCTCTTTCTCTCTAATAAGCATAAATTCTGATGGTCCTGGCTTTCAGAGGTAGCCACTTAATGGCAATCAATTTAAATTACTATCACAATTGTAGCTGAATTCATTGTAACTTCCCCACAAAAGCCATACAATCTCATTTATATCATTATCATCAATGCTAAAGAAAAGAGAGTACATTTTAGTAATTTTTCTTCCACTGCAACTTTAAAATGTGATTTCTTTGTCTCTAATTAAAAAACAACCACTTCCAGGTGCATTCTAAAAGTCAGGCATAATGGCACAGTGTGTGTGGTGCATCCTAGCATTCAGGAGGATGAGTCAGGAGAATCATAAGTTCAATGGCAGCCTATGATACACAGAAAGAGCTTATAAGAAAAAGTAAAGGCAAATAGAACTTTGCATTGTAAGGTGAAACAGCAGATTCTCCTCATAGACAGAGGACTTGCTTCAATGTAATGCCTGGTTACTCCTTGCTATTCTGCCTGCCTTGTCCATCCCTAAAAATATTTCTAAAGACACTTCGAAAAGCCTATGGCCCATTTCTACAATTTGGGGGAGGGGGATGAAAATAGAGAGAACGCATAGCTGTAACAAATCTTCTACGTATCAAACACAGAGTTGGCTGGTTTTCATACACACCCACCCCAATGCTATAATACCAAGTACTTTGTATTTTACACAGTTTACATAGGACTGAATCAAAACCCAGAGATGTAACTTGGCCATAGGCCTAAAGGGAAAACAATCATATGTGAACCTAGTTCTGTGCAAATCCAAAGTGTATTCTTCTTACAAGCCCCATAAGACATTGACCCTGGCGTATGTGTTAATACATTCTCTATAATTCCTACCTTCAGTAACTAAGATTTCAGAGCACTCTCATTGGCATTGTCCCATTTTAAGGCAGAGAACAGAACAGTGGGCTTGTATGGGTTTCTCTGAAAATTAACAATACTGTCTATAAGTAGTACAGTATCTCATGTAAGGCAGGGGCTCAATAACTATTGTTACTCTTATTGATTCTCCCAGAGGGATTAGAAGTCATACAGTACAGCTGTCATCATTCCCCTTTGACAGACTTTCTCTATAAAGATGAATCCATTTCACATTTCTACTCCAGAAGGGAAAATTAATTTTATTTACAAGTCGATTACAGGGATTTCAAAGATACCTTCCCCTTATTCCACTTCAGCTTGATTAAGACAGGCTGGGCAGAAAGTATAAAAGAAGTAGGGGTGGGAAAGCTTAAGGCTTTTTTTTTTTTCCCAGCAGAGTCAAAATGTGCATTCGGCCTTCTGTCTGCAACTGTGCCTCTCCACTACACTACAACAAAGTGGCATGTATGGTTGATCTTTCTCTCGTGCATTGTTATCAGGTTATCAGACCAGGGTGGCAAAGGCCTGCTTTGGATCTATAACTAGGAGGGACAGGAACACACAGTGCAGAGCAAGGATCCCCCCTCCTTTGTAGCTGGAAAAGGACTTATCACTATGTACAGGTTTAACTTCCACTGCCACATTCCTGCTCTCCTGATAGCAGGCTATGAAGAGCAAGAAACCAGCTCTGTATCAGTGACTCACAGTGACAGGAAATCTCAAGCAGGTCCGCCCTTCCTTCCTCTCTCACAAAGAGCTGAGTTGTCGAACCACAGGCCACAAGTAGGCTTGAGTCTTGGTGAAAGAAACTGGAACCAGAGACTTTTGCAGGGATCTCCTGTGATGTTCTTCGTACTGTGGAGAATATATTTTCTATTGAGATCTTTTTCCGCCACACAGTGGCATATTCTGGATTTGGTTTTAATTTTAAACATAAAAAAATGGTGGATTGAGATGGAGGTGCAGATGTGCCATTAGAACCTAGGCAGCATAACAAGGCCAGAAAGAAAAGAAGGAAGGAAGGAAGGAAGGAAGGAAGGATGTTGCACAACAGAAAAAGTGGAAAGGCATTTGCCTTTACAAAAGTTTTCTTTTGTTTTGCTTTGTTTATTTTATTTATTCATTTATTTTTCAAGACAGGGTCTCTTTGTGTAGCCTTGGCTATCCTAGACTCACTTCGTAGACAAAAGATTTTTTTAATAAAACTCCCTCATTAAAATTATGTGATGATGATGATGATGAGAGTGGGGGTAGTGATGATAATGATGACAATGATGCTAACATGAGGGTAAAGTCTAGTAGCTGTTTGTAAATGCAACAACTGCCCTCTGCACTTGACACACTTTCAAAGTCATTTGAGTTTTACGAAAGCTCACTGACGTACACATCATTGTGTCAGTTTTAGAGGAAAGAGGCTGTCAAAGTGAACAGCTCTTCAATGCTCCCCGCAGAATTGTTTTTAAAATATAGAACTCATAAATAAATTCACACACACACACACACACACACACACACACACATACACACATACACACGTCTCAGATGTGTAGCTACTGCTTATGGTGACTTCTTGTGTCAAATGAATAATGTCACAAATGACTTTCTATGTGTTTTTCACATCTGTTCAGGTGAAGTATCTTGAATTCATTCATAAAACTTTACAAGATTGCGAATGTCAAAGATAAAACTTCAGTTATACCAGATCAAATATCTCTGTCAAGTCCACTGCACCCTCTTCCTCAAGGCAGCAAGGTGTGTGTGTGTGTATGTGGGGTGTGTGTGTGTGTGTGTGTGTGTGTGTGTGTGTTATGAAAAGTATCATTTCTTACCCCTTCTGTTCCTATTCTTCTTCCATGTTAATTGTACTCTGAGTTTCAGCTGTAACAGCATACTTCTAATATACTTGTCTTCGCATGTCTTTGATTACAAACTGTTGTCTGTGCCTAAAAAGCCTTTTTCTCCTCTAATATACCCAGTGTGTGCCTCTTAACCCTCCAGAAATTTTCTACTTCTCTTTTTTATGTCTACAGAGTTATATACTGATGGAATGCTTTAGGACAGGCCTAGAAGTGAGGAAAAATAAGATCACTGTTACAATGGAGTTGGAAGGGAGGGAGAAAGGGAGAGAGGAAAGAAGGAAGTGAAAAAGGAGTGACAGATAGAAGATGATTCCTGAAATACACACACACACACACACACACACACACACACACACACACCATCATCATCATCATTTGTACTATGCCTGTTCACATGATATCTAGTGACTAGATAGTTATTTCATCAAGTGTGAAGAATTCAACCATCTAGGCTGAACTCTGCATGACCTGAAGGATAGAATAGGAGAAGAGCATTAGGAATTATTTGTTCAAAGGTGCTAAGCCAAGATAACAAGTCAGGTTCACCCTGGGAGGAGCTAGGAAGACTGAGGTACAGTCAAACTCCAAGTGCCGTTGTCTCTAAAACTAGTAAGAAGTTTACACTGAAAACATAAAGACAAGGTTTAGTATAGTTTAATTTTATTTTCTTTTTATTTGGGGGCATGTGAGGAGCCTAAAAGATAGGGTTTTTTTCTGTGTAGCCCTGGGCTGTCATTCTCTCTCTCTCTCTCTCTCTCTCTCTCTCTCTCTCTCTCTCTCTGTACACCAGACTGGCCTTGAACCAGAAATCTGCCTATTTCTGTGAGTGCTGATACTAAAAGCATGAACTACCATGTCTGGCTTAGTCTAATGTATTTTAATAATTTCCTCTGTCTATGGAGTAAGTGTTGTGTTTTAGAACATCAAGTAAAGAAACTGGAAGAGGAGTTAATATAAGTGCTAAGTTAAAGCAAATCTTTCTTCTCTTTGATCACAAAAAATTTAGTAACCATCCAATATTAATATTAATATAGTTCTTTTAGATAGTTTATGTTTGTTCTCTTCTATGTAGGTAATAAGACCCTTGGAAACAGGGATGATCACCTGAGGTCCTCCATCCCCACTGACTCTGACAGTTGTTCTCCTCATCCCTGTAAGTCCACAGAGCTCCGAGGGAAGGACCCAGTGGAGACCTCCAGTTTAGATTCTCTCTCCACATGATGCCTGGCTGTGGGTCTCTGAGCCCACTCCCATCTGCTGCCTAGGAGAATATGGCCCACTGAATCAATTAAACTGGCTTGGGATGGGCTTTCAGATACTAAAGTGGCAAGGATGGCCCCTCTGTGGGTCTGCACCAGATCCTCTTCATCTATGTTAGCTTGGTGTTTATATGAGACTCCTAACAATAGGAGTAGATGTGTCTCTGACTCTTTTCCTCCTACTGGGTTGCCTCGTCCAGCCTATATGTGAGGGCTTTTGTCTTGTCTTATTGTATTTTCTTGTGTTTGCTTGTTGTCTCTTGGAGGCCTGCTCTTTTCTGAAGGGAAACAGGGGACTGGGTCTGAAGAAGAAGGGAGGTGGGCATAGCTGGGAGCAGTGGAGGGGGGGGGCAGGAAACTGTGGTTGGGAAGTATTGTATGAGAGAAGAATCAATTTTCCATTAAAAAAAGAGAGAGAGAGAATGTGGACAAACAAACATTGCCTGTATGAATAAACTATTGGCACATGGATGAATAAAATGAGGGTCTTGCTCTGAGAAGCCATAAAGTCTATAAACAACAATCTCAACTCAGATATAGACTGTGACACGTACCATGTATCAGTTAACTTACAAGCTCCAGAAAGCACTGTAGTGAGAGGAGCCTCAACCTCTTCTGTTGGTTTGCCGCTGAATCGGAGCCTTCAAATCCAGTGTTCTCCATTCCAGTGTGAAGACACTGGAAACTTGGGGAGAATATCACAGGATGTACTCTATGGCTGATGTGTGTGGACTCGGTTTTTGATCAATATGAAAGTTAAATGAATCTACTGAGACAAATCTCTGTTGCACCAGTGAAGAAAAAAAAAAAACATCAAAACTACTTTGGGTTGTTCAAGTTACAGCCAAATTCTGCTGTTGCATAAAGTCCTCACATCCCGTCCTGGCTAGTATGTTGCCAACTTGACACAAGCTAAAGTTTTCTGGGAAACAGAACTTTAACCGATGATAAAGTGCAAGTCTGTAGACGTATCTCTTGATTAATGATTGATGTAGGAGAGGCCAGGCTCTGTAGGCAGTGCCAGCCTGGCCAGATAATCCTGGGAGGTATAAAAAAGGAAGGAGAATGCGAGTTCTGAAAGCAAGGCAGTAAGCAGCATTCCTCTGTAGTCTCTCCCTTGGTTCCTGCCTCCAGTTTCTTCCTTGAGTTCCTGCCTTAACTTCCTTTCAGGATAGATTGAAAGATAGGATGAAAGAAGCCCTTACTTTTCTCATTGCTTCTGGTCATGATGTCTTTGTCACAGCAACACAAAGCAAAGAAAGAGGTTTTTATTCAATCATTTTGCTACTCTATTTCTTTTTTAAAATGATATTTTAAGCGTGTTTATATACATGAGTGTTTTGCCTATATATGCATATATGTGTGCAACACGAAAGTGCAGTTCCCTCAGCCTTCAGAAGAAGATGTTGGATCCCATGGAAATGGGGTTATAGATGGTTGTGAGCCACCATGTGGGTGGTAGGAATTGAACCCATGTCCTTGGCAAAAGGAGCAGAGGGTGCTCTCATTCATCCTAAATGGTTCTTGGAGCTACAACAGAGGCTGCCACGAGGAAGGGTAAATTGTGCTTCACTGTATCCTGTTGCTATTTCTCCATAATTCTTCACATTGTGGCTCCCACATCCATCACACAATAGACACTTCGGACTACCTAAAACATAGCTCAAGTCCTTTCTCCCTGTGGCTTATTGTGCCTTCTCCAGCTTCCTCAGCTGTCTGTGCCCTGGTAAGCTTGTGCCTCAACCAGGCACCACAAAACTTAATGCTCTAAAACGGCAACCATGCATCCATTCCTCACCATTCTGTGGATGATGTAAATCATAGCAGCTTCCATGGGGCATCTCTTTCACATCTGGGGCTCCATTTCAGATGTGCTCCCCATTTCTAACAGCCTCTCACAGAGGTTCGCAGAGAAAGGTTCCCAGAAAGAAGAGAGGGCAAACTCTGTGGCAAGCACTATTCAAAAGTCTTTCTGCATTTCCTGGTGTCCCTTTGACTAAATCAAGTTATTTGCCCAGTCTAAGATTGAAAGACAAATAAACTGAACCTTCGGATGGGGGTGGGAAGGATAGGGAAAAAAAATAAACATTTCAAAGAGACTTGCTTACAAGGTTATAAGTAATTTGCAGCCACTTTTGTAACGTGAAGAGACACAGGAGGTCAGTTTGTACTTCAGGTGATAATGACTCCTAACACGATGATTTGCTTTTCCATATGACCAAAGATCACACCTAGGCAATAAAGGTATAAATTGCCTTGTGGGAGAGAATATGTCTATTACTTCACCCTACCAAATACTTTCCACATAACTATTTGATAAACGTCAAATTAATTGGAGAAAGAAAGAGAGGGAGAGAGAGATCTCAAACACCAGCTCTGTCCTCCTTCCTTAAAAAATCAAGAAGCTGTGTGGCAGACTGGACTTGACATGGGCTCTCTCCACTTCCTGTGTAGCCTTGGGCAAATCGTTAGCCCTCTCAGCCTTCTACTCGTCATTTATAACACGGCATAACGTGTCTACTGCAGGAAGATTATAGAAACTTAACACAGCCACACTCACAGAGTACCCAGAGAAGTAATTGAGTTCTTACACACATTCGGGCAGTAGCAGGTACAGCCAAGCCTAACTATGCATAAAAATTCTCATTTTCTCATCCTCCTCCCTATAGCCCTAGGACTGCTTCCTCAGATCAACCCTAGATCACCCAATCAGAGAAACGAGCACGGTAAGGGATCGCAAGCTCGGTGCCATTTTGGATTCTACCGTCAAAGGCTTGTCTGGCTTTATCAGTAGGAAGCAGTGAAGGCGGTGGGTGAAATGACCCCTAGCTGTCTTCTGCTTCTAAAAGTAAACCTCTGGCTGTTTCTTGTCTGCCACTGTGGAGCCACAAAAAACCCCCAGCATAAACAACTGCTTATGTCTGGATCCAGCCAGCTGTCTTAGTGATTTTCACATTCAGAAATCACAGCCTGGTTTCACTAAAACCCTCCAGACAGAACACAGACACAGCCTCACCCTCTTGGCCTCCGCACCTCGCATTCCACAGAAATAAATGCCTCTCAAAATATGAAGGGAAATGAGCTCCTAATAAATCCCTGGATCAGAGAATTAAAGCGTTTTTACATACTTCTCCAAGATAAGTAAGTGGAGGGTGTAACTGTTGAGTGCTAGGATTCACATGGCAGCAGGGCCAATCATGAGCTGTGCAAATATCTCTGCTGCCTCATTATAAAATGTAGGCATCTACAGTATTTTTCTCATACTTTTTTGTTTGTTTGTTTGTTTGCAGAGATTAGCCAGGTTACAACACTAGAAGCTCTTAGGACCCCCTCTTGGAAGACTGCTTAATTAAAGTTGGATTTTCTTTTGTAAATTGAAGCCAAAAAATAAAAATAAAAATATCTGCAGGCAAGAAAGTGTAGTCATCTCTTAACTTTCAGAACTCCCCACACATCAAAATGTGCAGAAGCTCAAAATGAACTCAAATTGCTCATAGCCAATGTACATTCTCTATCTTGCTTTAAACCATCCCACGTCATTTATATATAGATTCTACAGAAAGAGTTATCATATCACGTCATTTGCGGCATAATGTCAACAAACACATCTACATCTTTAATAAACTTCTTCCTAACTATCTTAATCTACAGACAACTGTGCACAAATATGGGTTCAAGGCTTATCAAGTCCAAGTGGATCAAACACCTCAACATAAAACTAGAGACACTAAACTGGTTAGAAGAAAAAGTGGGGAAGAGCCTAGAACACATTGGCACAGGAGACAACTTCCTAAACAGAACACCAACAGCTCAGGCCTTAATGTCAACAATTAATAAATGGGACCTCATGAGGCCGAGAAGCTTCTGTAAGGCAGGAGACACTGTCAAAAGAACAACGTGACAGCCTACAGACTGGGAAAAGATCTTCACCAATCCTACATCTGACAAAGGTCTAATATCCAAAATATATAAAGAACTCAAGAAGTTAAACACCACCAAACCAAATAACCCAATTGAGAAACGGGGATCAGAACTAAACAGAGAGTTCTCAACAGAGGAATATCAAATGGCTGAAAAATACTTAAAGAAATATTCGTCCTCGTTAGTCATCAGAGAAATGCAAATCAAAATGACTCTGAGATTCCATCTTATACCCATCAGAATGGCTAAGATAAAAAACTCAAGCAACACCACATTCTGGAGAGGATGTGGAGAGAAAGGAACACTCCTTCATTGCTGATGGGAATGAAAACTAGTACAGCCACTTTGGAGATCTATCTGGCACTATCTCAGAAAACTGGAAATGAGGCTTCCTCAAGACCTAGCTATTCCACTCCTTGGAATAAACCCAGAAGATGCTCCAGCACACAACAAGAACATTTGCTCAACCATGTTCATAGCAGCCTTAGTCATAATAGCCAGAACCTGGAAACAGCCTAAATGTCCCTCAGTAGAAGAATGGATAAAAAAAACCTGTGGTACATTTACACTATAGAATACTACTCAGCTATTAAAAACAAGAAATTCCAGAAATTTGTGGACAAATCACTTGAACTAGAAAGGATCATAATGAGTGAGTTAACCCAGAAGCAGAAAGAGTCAAATGGTACATACTCACTTATATCTGGACACTAGCCCAAGGGGCATGTCCCATGAATGTCTTTACCTACCGGGAAAGTGGGATAGATGTGAGCACATCCTATTGGGACTCTAGGTGAGAGAAGCATGGGAGAATAGGGAAATAGAAGGATCCAAAAGGTCCTACAAACCTACAAGAAAAACATTAAGAGGGGCAGATCTAGGCCCAGGGGTCCTGCTCAAACTATGGCACCAGCCAAGGACAATACATGCAATAAATTTCGAGCCCCTACCCAGATCTAGCCAATCAATGGACAGGACATTCTCCACAGTTGAGTGGAGAGTAGGGACTGACTTTCATACAAACTCTGGTGCCTCATATTTGACCACATCCCCTGGATGGGGAGGCCTGGTGGCACTCAGAGGAAGGATAGCAGGCTACCAAGAAGAGACTTGATACCCTATGAGCATATACAGGGGGAGAAGGTCCCCCTCAGTCACAGACATAGGGGAGGTGTGTAAGGAGAAAATGGGAGAGAGGGAGGAATGGGAGGATACAAGGGATGGGATAACAATTGAGATGTAATAGGAATAAGTTAATAAACTATATTTTTAAAAAAAACAAGTTTAAGGTTTAGAACAATCAAGAACTTCAGGACAAAATAAAGCAAAACCCAAGGTACTGATTGTTGGGGAAGCCATCTAAGCCTATTGTAACCATATTATCAGCTCCCATGTCCACGTGAGGAAGGGATGTGCACCTTTGTTCAAGGCAAACCACAACAGTATTCCCTATCATAGTTGAAGTGTTTTCCCATGAAGGGCTTAGGGCTCTGTAGGTGACTGGGACATGTTTATCGTTGAATGATATGGAGAAGGGTTCCACACCTGAGCACCTTTGGTGAAACTTCCTTGTGTCAGAGACGAGAGTCTAAGAACTTATTTAAAGAGGAAACAAATCACCTATTCTGAAATGAGAACTGGACTGTGTCACTCTCCTCCCAGGAAAATTGACTGATAGAAGATAATGGAAAATGCTCTAAAGTTCTGAGGAAAAATTCTTTTAAAGGTGAAATTGCACACCAATCTAAATTACTTTTCAAATTCAAAAGATATTTTCAGACAGGCCAGTTAGAGCTTTTTACTTTCCCTGTGCACCCTCTGAAGAAAAATAAATAAATAAAAGGACGATTTGGCTCTATTAAGGTAAAAATGAAAAGGTGATCCAAGACAAAGAAGATCATGACATCCAAAAGAAAGTGAACTTGACCAAGAAATCTGCAAAAAGTAATTATTGGGTGAGAGCTGCCTAAAAGGCTTAGAAAGTCATCTGTGCAGATAGTGACAAGGATGCTGAAGGCAGACTTCCAGTGCAATACCCATGCAGAAAATCCACGTAGAAGAAACTAGGTGATCTGTCAAATGAAGAAGGCATATTATAATTATGTCCCCTATAAAAATTAAGTTAATTAGAATTTTCAAGGGCTTCCTTTTAAACATTAAGGAATGTTTTAACAGATACATGGCAAACTATAGTACTGTGTGATATTCAAGAAAAGAATCAACCTGACTTTGACTCGTGAAATATTCTCCTGCAACTACTTCAGGTCTATTAACACAGAGTTATGGTTCCTTATTGTAGGTCTAATCATGATATATCTTTCTTTAGTTAATAATGTTCACATTATTACAATAATGTGAAGGGATTATTTTTACTTAAGAATAGTTTAATCAACCTGTTAACAAAGTCTAGGCTCTTCAGTCACTGAGACTATGGCCCAAGTAATTAAAAAATGAATGATAAAGTAGCTGTGTGGAAAGTGCAGAAAGAAAGAGATGAAAGAAAGCCCCGGAGCAGGATGTTTCTCCTTTTAAGTAATTGTGTATCTATATTTCTGAAGTTTTTAGGTCATTACTGAAAGATGTAAGGCTTGCCTCTCAGCGCTCTGATTTAATGCCCTAAGAAAACAGAGTTGAAGGTCCATGTCTCTGCACCTCATGTCCATTTGGCTAGAAGATGCCATGCAGTAAAGGTATGTGAGGAAATAAAAATAAAAGAACATAGATTTTGTATTGCAAAACTTGAGCTATAATAGAAGTCCAGCACTGGGGTAGGAGTCCGAACTGCAAGGCAAATCTATATCCTTAGCTATTTCTACCAGTTTTCCTTCCATAGATGGCCAAAGAGCATCACCCAGTATAGATGGTCTTTAAATTATAAGAGCTTTGGAAGACTATTAAGTTCTCCTCACCTGACAGGTGTAGAAACTAAGGTCATGTGAAATTAAGAGCTAACTGAAATAATGGCAAATAATATAAAGAGATAAAATGATATAAAGGTTTTTTTTTAGGAGACATGGTCTAGGATGAAAACATACATGCCTATCTGCTACATTGAGAAATGCCATAAAAAAAGGACTGAACAGTAAGCATTGCTAACTTCAGACAGAACAGTGAGAACACTGTATCTGAGCAGGCAAAGGACTGTGGGATAGATATACAAGGGCAATCCCAATTTGTGTGTGCTTATTTTGTTATTTACACGAAGCAGTCAGTGTTCTATTGCAGAAGATTCATTCATTCTTGGGACTATTTTATCTCCTAAGGAAATTTCAGCTACACTTTTATGGTGTTTTCCCTGTCCCTTGGTTTTTATTTTGTTTTTTACAATGGTGAAGTTTTTCATCACTACAACGAAATATTTGAGGCTGTCAGCTACATAAAGAAAAGAGGTCACTCAGCTTTTGTTTTTGGAGTGGGGAAGGGAGGTGTGGAGATTTACCTTAGGATTTAGCTTAGGATCTACATGGGCCCCATGATAGCTCACAGAGGCTGAGTACAGGAAGGTTTACATGCAGAGGCAGTAAGCAGAGATGGGCCAGCTTGTCGCCTTTAAAGGCAACCCCTTGTCAAGAACCCCTTTCAAGTCCCTTTTGAGAAGGACTGGCCCAATGATGACCCTCAAGGAACTTCTACAGAATGGAACTAGAGGTTCCGTCACTGTTCAACACCACCATCCAGGAGACCAAACCTCCTTTGAATGGGTCTTTAGTAGATACATAAATGACAGAATAACAGTAAGGACTATAATAAGTATTTAACGAAATAACTTGATTTATATGTCCTGTTCACTGAAAATAAAACTACACCTGAATTATTATAATTTCAGAGCTGCAGAATACCTAATTACTGTTTAGCTCACTCTCTCATACATACATAGTAAACTTTAAACATATTTTTTAACTGCATGAGAGTAGCTTCCATGTATCTGGCTGACTTATCCCCTAATACTTTAATTTATATTTTCTATGACAAGATTTATTTCTTTTATGGAATCACGGGGTAATTTTTAAATTCAGGACATTTTACAGTGTCACAACACCCAAAGTATATGATAGTTTTCCCAATTATTACCAGAATTCCTTTTACAGAATTCTTCCCCAGTTGAAGTACCTAACAGCAATTATTCCATGTAGTTATTTTGTCTCTTGGGGCTTATTTAGTTTGAAGCAGTTGTTCAGCCTTCCTTTGGTTTCATGCCATTGGCATTTCTGGTTGAAGAAAAACAGTTATCCATAGCATATATCCATTTAACACTGGGTTTCTCTGTTCTTTCCTTGTACTTAGACAAAGATGATCCAATTTTGGTTGGATCATAGTGTATGTTGTGTGGCTTTCCTGGGGACTCATGTTAAGAGGCACTTGATCACCCTTTGGTAATGGTATTATGCAGGATGCTATCCTGTGTTGGTACTGTATACCTCTTTGTTGTTCATATTACTAAGTGATTTGTAGAGAGATAATTTGAGTTTCTGTATGCCTCTTACTTTGCATTGAAATTCTCTTTGTTGGATTATTTGTTGATCTTTCTAGCTATGTTCAATTTTACTGTGACAATTGCAAAATGGTAAGTTTGTAACTGGTTTTTCTATTTGCTGTATCTTTCCACTATATCTAGCTATCATTTTTTCTGTAAGGAACAAATTTACCTTCTTTCTTATTTAGTTACAAATAAGCTTGGTTATATGAATTCTTGTGGGTTTTTAAAAATTATTTTCCATTCATGTCTCTCAGTCTCTGATCAAATTGCCCAGGTTAGGTGGTGGGGATGCATTAAGTTGGCCTCTTTGTTCTTTTGCACACCCTAGTCACTGTTCGTATACTTTTTTTTTTCCGGACAGGGTTTCTCTGTGTGTCCTTGGCCATCCTAAACTCACTTTGTAGACCAGGTTAGCCTCAAACTCACTTGTATACTTTCGTACTTCCTGACGAACAAACCAACAAAAATCTAACATGATTTCCTTGTCCCGGTTGAGAACTCCTTGTTTTTCCCCAGGAAGCTTCAATTCCTGTATAAACTGATCAAAGTCTGTATCGGGCATCATGGAAGTTGTTTGTATCCTTCTGAAACACAACTTCTGGTTTCAGTCAGAAACCAGACTCTAGAACAAGACAAATGTGATTCAGCTAAAGACTGAAATCACGCTAGGAGGGAGATACAATGTGTCTATTTTTTGGGCAAACAGGGTTATTGAGTACATGAAACATTGTTCCATAACACCAAAATGTACTGAACTGTAAATAAATATTTAAATTATCACAAAAAATTAGGCTGCAGCACAAGTCAACATAAAATGTAATATTTTAAGTGAGCATAGCTGTCTGCTTCACACTGCAATGGAGATACTGACATGGTGTGCCTTGGAGAACTTTAAGAGACTCAAGGTGACTCATCTTGAAAACAATCTAAAATATAAAGGCAAAATAGCCTTTTCAATATAAAGTATGACAGGCTAAAGGGATGGCTCAGCTATCAAGAGTGTGTACTTCTCATGTAGAGGACCTGGGTTGAGTTCCCAGCATCCAAGGCAGATGGCTCACAGTCACCTATAACTCCAGCTCCAGCAGATCTGAGGCCTTGGACCTCAATGGGTACCAGTACCCACAAGCAAATACATAACAACACATCCTCACATATAATTAAAAACAAAACAGATACTAAATATGTAATATGCAAATAGCAAAATGTCACATTGCTAAAATTATATTGGGTGAATTAAAGAGATTTAATTTTTTTTACTCATAGCAGCGCAGATTAAAATGTATATGAAGCGAGAAAGTCTGAGAAAGTCGTTTTCTGGGCAAGACACAGCCTTTGCAATCAAGAAGTCACAGCAGCCGAGAATCCCCAGGCTGAGTCTGCATAGGAATGTGTCTTCAACAGCAGGTACAGCTGGAGGGGGTCTTGGGGGCCTACTGCCCACTTCTGAATCAATTACTATGGATGGATTCAGGAAACACATTGGTTTCTGTGCATAGTTCCAGTCCAGTGCAATGACACAGATGGCCCAGGTTAAACTAAATGGGTCACAAAATAAAACTGAAAGTCACGGTCTGAGAAAGAAGAGATGAGACAGGGTTAACAGGAATGCGAAGTAGACAAGATTATGTGTGAAGAGAGAGTAGCCAGAGAGTATTATATACATGGAATTGTCGAATTTCACATACACGGACTTATCAAGTCATAAAAATAATCAATAAAAATGTATATTATTAACTTTAATAGAATGCAGGTGCCCTCCCTAACTTATTAGTATATGGCCAATTTCCAACTTAAATAACATTTCTTTTAAAAGCTGACTGGCTTTTTGAAAGGCCATCTGGGGAAGCAAGGGATACAGATGAAAGAGTGGTTTATTGCACAGGCAGGCTGAGGTTCAAGGGTTCTTTGTCCAAGAACAGCAGGCCTGCCTAAACCATCAAAGCCTATGATAGCCTTTCATTGTGAAATCAGCTTGCAGCAATACCTCTTCTGCAGCCAGGAGCCAGTTCAATACCTAAGACTGGACAATCCTCCAATTGCTTTAGAAAATTTAAAAACAGCATCAGAGTTTGTCATGAGTCGGTTTATGTTGTAATTAAATGTAAGAGACTTGCACTTCTTTATGGTCATAAAACCTCAGTGAGGGGGAACAAAGCTACAGCATTTGTTTGTAGCCAATTTGCCAATCCATGGTGATATGTGGAAACAAGACTCACACTTTACTTCCCACAGTTGGTATGCCTTCATTTGACCCCTTAGTTTATTTCCCTGGGCTTCTCAGCTGCCACATTTGTAATCGAAAGAAACTGAGATAAAAAAAAGTCTGCAAGGTAAGATGGGAACAGGACCATGACTGGACCAGAGTGTCCCAATGGACCAAGTGAACACAAAGAAGGGGCCAGGTTAAAAGACATAAAGGAAGCTAGGCCGAAACACCAGCAAGGAAGGAGGACCCCAGGCAGCTGGGTTTGCCTGCTTAGGCTTGTGAGGTGGCCCGCTTGGTGAAATCACGGAACATTAAGGAGAAATCCTGACAATTCTAAAGGAGATCGCAGCCCATTGCAGTGGAGCTGTGGAAAAGGGTAGAAGCCTCCTTCTAACAAATGGTTTCAGCTGGAGGTGCCTCACAGTAACTGGACCAAGATGAGAGAGAGGACTCTGCAAGTCAGGAGGAAGGGCTGAAATTAGCCGACTTAACCTGCTCAGAAAAGTGGCGACACTGGGCACAGAGTGGGTAAATACCCATTACATTTGGAATGAGAGCGGAAAGAAATTAGCCCAGGAGGGAAGCAGAAGCCGACGCTGCAAAGTTGGCACCCTCCTCCGTGCCTGACTGTTCTGAGGAAAATTGCTGCCCTGGCTCCTTGCCTGCTGTATTCCTAGGAGGTGACTCAGGAGGCCTGAGGAGAAGCCAGGAGTGACTCGGCGTGGCAAAGAGCCATGCAATGTGTCTATCTTGCCATACTCTGGTGGACACACGGTTCTGAGGGGCACGGAGGATTCCCCATGCGGTTGAATGTAGTGAAGACCTTTGAGTCATGTCCTGGGTGACAGTTTGCACCTCTATTTGTTGTTTGACTGGAATTCCTGACCAATATTAATGATGGGACATTGCCTCATCGCTGAGACTATATATACAGAGTCTCAGTGTCTTCCTCTTTGTCCTTGCTTCCGATTACATGTCAAGCTGAGTAACATAATACTGTGACAGAAAGGACTGCCCAGTTTCTCCTCTGTATTTTCCATTCCGTACACCCTCACCTCCATTTTCTCCTTTATGAAAGATGAAAATGTTAACCGTTTTCCTAAAGGCCTAAGGAGGAATCCTTTACCAAACTGCTTCAGACCATTACAGGATGAAGGCTGTTACAGATTGTCCCCTTTATTTTTATAGTGACAAACCACGATCATTGATGTTCCCAGTGTATGGTCTGCTTCATATCCTACATCCTGAAGACAAAGTGATATTCATTACGGATGCAATGCTTTTCATTCCATCACGCTCAAATTTTGACAATCCATGTGCAACCCAATAATAAAGCAGAAACATTTGTTCTTCAAGAAAGATCCTTGAATCGATTGCTGACAAGAACAAGGCAGAATAAAACCGGGCCCAGGCTCCTCTGGGAAGCTTGTTTTCATACACAGATGCAATCAAAGCGACTCTCTGCATGGATAAGATGAAAAGGAAGGCCAGAATCCTTGTTCTGTCTTTGAATCTTTGTGTAAATAGAAACTAAATATAAATAATTTCAAATATAGATTTTTGAAAAATCAATACCCTTTGTAGTGATCACCATTAACTTGTGCAGAGCTTCACATGCTGGGGATGACAAGAGAATCTGGGCCTTTAAAATGGACAACTAATCCTTCAGGTCAGGGAACACTATTAAGGGAAGAGAAGGAAAGGTGAAAGCAGCTCATCACCTGGTTTGAATTAGTGAAAAGTGCATTGAATTATGACAATAATTGGTATTGACATCATTAAATAATAAAAATTTATGCTATGCCTAGTGCACAAAACTATATGCCTGTTGTTTCTCTACATAGGCTAGGCTCTCAATCATACTGAAATTCATATAGAAACCCCATTCCAATTTATACTTAGAAATGTAGGACAATAATAAGTGATTTAGTGTCTCAGCATCTACCTTTTCTCTGAACAATATGTATATAATAGATATGTCTATATAACACATATGTGTGTAGTATATATACTATATATGTATACACACAAGAGGCATAAACCACTGAAGGTGTTCTAGAAATGTGCAAGTTTTTAGCTAATTCATGCAAAAATATGTTACTGTGTTAAAGGCAAATTTAGACATTTAGAAGCAGGTATTTCAACATTTTTAAAAATTATCAAATATGGTTTTTTGTCTCATAACTCAGTAATGTTAAAATGACATCATATTTAAAAGAATGGCCACATATGTGGGTTTATGACTAGATTCACAACTCCTGCTTATTTTGTCTTGGGAAGTTCCATATAATATATTTTCAAAGCAATGTTCTCATTTTATTAGTTTCTTGGAGCAAAGTGTTCACACATCACTGGGATAGATGGCACAGTTGTCACTCTTGAAGTGAGAGGCCTAAAGTCAATATGGCCAGACTAAATGACCATGTATAGGAAGTTATTTGTGCTGAAAGCTTGGGGTCAAACACGTGAAGGCTTGTCGCTTCTGCTTCCTGTCCATGGAGAAAATCTACAAGTTTAGGAGTACTTGAAAATAAAATCCAAGGTTCAACACAAATTGGCTCAACTTAAAAATTCATAAAAGTAATAACGTGTCAAAATACTGAGTATTTTTTGAAGAAATTATAAAAAGGACATTGATAAACATATAACTATAACTTGAAATGTTTAAATGTTTAAAAAAAATTACAGTTCCTTTTAAAATGAACTCTTAGGAACTGTATGTGCTTTAAAACTACCCAAAATTTCATTCTGAATTCTTTCATTAAACTTTGTTTTGTCACACTAATACTGAAACTTAATTTTGAAAGAACAAATGAATAAAAGTTAACTTTCAAATAGTTGTCCTAAAAGCAGCCAATTAGATGTCAGGTCAGGTTCCATTTTTATTTACAAACATATACAGAGAATTTAAAGAGTAGCTTCCAAAAATACGACCTTATACTAAACTGAACCTTAAATTAAATCTTGAGTAAAGCAGAGTAACATAAACTAATACAGATCTGTTATTGCTTGGATAAATGTCCAAGAAGGCTGAGGAATCAAAGGTTTGGTCCCCAGACTTTTAAGAACTGGAGCCTACTGAGTGATCTGCCTTTGACACTTGACCTCAAAAAGATTTAGTTTCTCCTTTTTCTTTTGCTTCTTGCCTACAATGAGAGTAGAGTGACATCACTTTTGAAGGGAGTGGCTTCACTTTTGAGGGGAGTGGCTTCACTTTTGAAGGGAATGGCTTCACTTTTGAGGGGCATGGCTTCACTTTTGATGAGGGAAGTGGCTTCACTTTTTAGGGGAGTGGCTTCACTTTTTAGGGGCGTGGTTTTACTTTTGAGGGGAGTGGCTCCACTCTACCAAGCACTCCCTCTGGGACCTGCTACTTCCTGACAAGCTTGAAAAGGAATGCTATATTTCAGACTGTCCCACACAGGACTCTAATTAAGCCTGGAATTTCTCAACATTTAGAGACTGGACCACACAGTTTAACCATTTCAGGCCCCTACAAAGATATTATTCATCCCAAATCAGCCTGAAGAAACCTTAAGAGAAAGATGTCCCATTTCCTTTAAGAGAGGTTGGGTAGGCTTTTAGTTGCTTCCTTGGTCTATAGAAGGTTATTTTCAATGGGAGTTGGTTATAAGTTATTATTGGTCTTATTTAGAGAGAAAATAAGATTGGACATAGGAATGTCTCTGTTTTCCTTTATCTTCCATTCTTAGGTTGGAAATAGAGGTTTAAAAGAAAGAAAGGGGAGTATAGAAATATAAAGAGAAGGTAGAACAAAAAATAAATTAATGAATCTATGTCTCAACTTAATGCCTTAATTGTCACTCACAAGGTTATTTTTAATTGACTGACATAGAATTTTGTATATAGATGCAAAATAAGTTTAATTTTAGATAGTGTAGAACACAAATGTACTATTATTCTTCACACACATTATATATATTTCTACTATAATATGTGGTATTGCACCCATAAAATTCAATTATATTGCAAGGTTTACTTCCAATACTTTGAAAGTGCTACTGCAGGCTCTTTAGGATAAATAAGTTATACAAGTTAATTGTTAGTTGATCAAATCATGTCATGTCAATTACTAGTCTATTTTTATCACAAGAATATACATCTTAGGTGCAACAGATAGATATGATTCTATAGAAAGATAAGGTAAAATAGTTAGATAAGGTCTTTTAAAACCTCAGAGACATACAGAATATGACATTTAAAATTGTTTTTATTATTTTAACAATTCATTGACAGTGAGACAGGTTAACTCCTAGCAACACGAGGCCTACCTCAAAGAGGATGATGAGCATCAAAGAACCTCCTTATGGAGATGGCTTTAAATGCAACAAACAAGCCACTGGGGAAAATGTCTTCCTTCCTACCACAGACAGAATTCTACCTAAAAAAGGGCAAGCTCTGGATGCAGGCAGAGTTGATGGCCAAACTCTGCTAAGACAGGGTAAGCAAGTCCTCAATGATTCCTGCCTCACAAATATGTCTGTCAGATATATTGGTCCAGAAGGCTGAAGATGATGTTCCAACATTACATATCATTTTGGGTGACTGCTCAGATATCAAACTGTCTCTGCCATCCTCTCATTTGGGAAGCTGCTAGCCTAAACTCCCTGTATACTCAGGTAATTAATTTTATTCCTTATCAAGTCTCTGATGAGGTTGAAGACCAGATAGTTTAGTTTTACAATTAAGCTTAGTTGTTTAGGAATTAAGATGTTTTTAGGTCTAGATAGATGTTTAAGTTGATAATGAAGAGATATGACAGATATTGATTTACATTTGGAATTTTAGATGCACCAAGATAGGAAAGATGTTTTCTTCAAGGATGCCAAATACAAATAGCCAAAACTCTAAGAATGTAATGTTTATATAATTCTTCTTCCTGTAGGTATTTTATCATATATGTGTGTAATAATATAAATGTATATGTAAAAAAATAAATTTAAAAAATAATAAAAAAGAAAGAAAATGAATGCTGTTACTTCATCAGAGTAAAACTTCCAAAATCATAAGCCCAATAACCCTTTTCTTATTGCCTTATCTCAGAAATTAGTTATGGTAATGCAAATCTGATTAACACAGTAACTATAATTAGCAGATTTGTTCTATCTTTGTAAAGGAAGAATTAAACTATAGTATAGCTATTTCCTCCAAGTTTGACGTGGCCACACCCATTAGCCAAAGCTCAGAAGGGCTTGCAGAGACTGAAGCACCAACCAAGGACCATACATGGACTGGACCTAGGCCTCCTTCACAGATGTAGCAGATGGGTAGCTCAGGCTTCAGGTGGGTCCCCTAGTAAGAGGATCGGGGGCAGTCTCTGAGATGGACTCCGTTGCCTGCTTTAATCACTTCCCACTGGTGGGGCTGCCTCATGGGATAAGAGGACGTGCTCAGTCCTGATAGGAGGATGAGGGAAGCTCCAACTTTTATGAAGAATAAGGGATGCGGGATGGAGGAAGATGGAGGGAAGGTAGGACCTAGAGAGGAGGAGGGAGGGGTCTGAGATGAATAAATTAAAAAAAAAAAAAAGAGGCAAGCAAAACTTCCTGGCCTACAGCAGACCTGCCTGACCCACAGTCACCAAGAAGTAAGAACAGTCAATGGCAGTGATAATGAAGCCATTTGTATTCTTTTCCAGAAGTTGGAATAAAGGAGTCACAAACCAGCACTCAGGATTTCAGTCAGCACACCTTCTTGCCCCAGCCACAGGCAGTCTTGAATGTGCTAGACTTCATAGTAGGTGGAAGGTTAACTCGGTGTGGAACTTTTGGTGCTGTGACTTCTCATAATGAATCCTCAGGACTCTAGTGGTGCAAGGCTTCCTGAGTCACTGGAACTCCAGGGGAAGTGGAGGGGTAGCTGCCTGTGAGTCATCCATGCCCCCAGCAGCAACCCAAATAAACTCACTGGATCAGCAAGCTGGACTTTTTGAAAGATTCTTTCATTTATCTGCGGGTGCCCTTTCCATCTGGGGTGAACAAAGGGTTCTTTACATCTCTCCAGGAAAGGTTACTCAACATAAAGGGAGCCATTTAAATTTATGATCAGGTCTCTGATAGGCATTAAACATTATAATTTACTAGCAGAATGTAAATTAATCTTCAAATAACTAAATAACTGCACAATGTAGGACATTCTTTATTTTGATGAAAAACTAGTCCCAGTGTGACAGGAGAATAGGAAGAAGGAGCAAAACATCAACATTAACATTTTAAGCAAAAAACTGGTTGGAAAAAGGGGAAAAAGCAAAAAAACCAAAATCAGGAAACTTTTTCTTGACTGGACCAAGCCAAGATGATAAAGAAAGGCCCAGGGTGTGTAAGCACGGGAGAGGCACGTGCTGTGTAAATGACCTATGAAGATACAGGTCATGAGCCTCATGACCAACTGCTTCTGAGTTTATGCCCTTTTCCTCTCTCTAGCTGAGTTCCATCTCATCCTTAACAAACCGTCTCTATTTCTAATTCTAGCCGTGTGTCCCTGATAGAATCCTTTGTCTTGGGACAAACAAGAACCTGCGGGTTTCAGTGAATTTTCTGTAATTCGGCTCACACCTTTAGCACCAGAGCCACAGAGACTTGCCCGAGCCACCTAGCTGGTGGAAGCAGATTTGGGATTGTAATACATGTGTTAAATATATTTCTTCTGATTTCTGAGGCAAGTCAAGCTGTAAGTTCACTGTGGCTGAGAGAGCGGAAGGAGGAGGGAGGGACTTGACATTAAGTCTCTACTGTGATTTGCCGGATTGGAGTTTCTCCTCTGATGGTCTCTCCTTTAATCACTTATTTCACTAAAACAGAGATAAATAAATGAGCCTTTGCCTGTCCATTTGAAGAAGCCTTGGGAGTCTGGAAGCAACTGAAACATTGCAAGAGAAGGGATTCAGGGCCCAAAGCTTCCAAATACCTCACAAAGGAAAAAGTAAATCATGATAAAATAAATAGAAAAAAATATAGAAAATTGCATATAAAACACTATGAAGACTTTGTGCTTTGATTAATAATTACTTCTGAAAGTTACTGAAATTTTAAAAGCTGGTCTTTTTAAGAAAGTTTAAAAAAGCAAAAAACGAAACAAAAAAACCAACTTGAGTTTTACCGATAAAAGTTCACTAAATGTATTGTGTGATTCAAATTTTAGAATGTAAATAAACTCCAGAACTTAATCCAGCCATGGTCTTCTAAATCATCATCTCCCTTCACTGGAGTCAGCTTCATTCAGCTGTTTTGTGATTTGGGCCACTATTCCCTCTTTTGACTGTGAATTCCCACTGGAAAACAATGTGGACAGCTTCACTCAGCATTCTCAAAACAGTGACTCAGCCTTTTCTCATTTTCTCTATAAGGTGAAATATTAATGTTATGTGTTTGAGAACTTTTCTTTTTTTGTTTATTTGTTTGTTTGTTTTTTCAAGGCAGGGTTTCTCTGTGTAGCCCTGGTTGTCCTGGACTCACCTGTAGACCAGGCTAGCCGTGAACTCACAAAGATCCACCTGCCTCTGCCTCCCAATTGCTGGGATTAAAAGCATGTGGCACCACGCCCAGCCAGAACTTTTGTTCATTCTGTAGTCTTTTTTTAAAAAAAGTAAAGGTAGTATATCTCGAGATGCATGCATATGTGTGTGTGTGTGTGTGTATGATTATATGCATATGTGTACATGTATATGTATATACAGTACCACATTATAAATAAAAATTTAAAGCTAACATTATCCTATTAGTATTCTAACAAGAGTTAGAGGTACAAGACAGAGATGAGAAAGCCTTGGTGCTCTGACACATCCTCTCAATATTTCTTCTGTTCATATTTAACAGTTCCCCTGATAAGGTCAGAGAACTCAATGCCATTTGCTTTCACACAGAACATGTTCAGCAGTCCTTCACCTTGGACACAGCCTGTGTTGTTCTTTGAAACATTGTGTTCCTAGAGAAACACTTTGGCCACTTGACTACAGAAAGCCAGATAAAACACAGTGATTCTCAAAGGCATTATTACTTTTATTGACGATTACTGGTCAGGAGAATATTGAGCATGCATGATTCTGGTGTCTTGAAAGCCACTAACTCCTGCTCCCCAACAGCAACCACAGTTAAATAAGCAAAATGCCTCCCTATGCATTCCATGGGTTTCCCCTGATATCAACCACTAAATTAAGTTGACTGCCTTCGTCAGCGTGGAGCCTATACAAGACTCAGGAAGACAGAAGCAAACCAAAAAAAAAAAAAAAAAAAAAAAAAAGTTTCTGGGAAACAGAGGCACAGCATGATGAAAAAGTTGTTCCAGATCCTCTAGTGAGTATTATGGCCCCTCTTCATGTCATATTGGCAGAGTGCACTTGTCTATTTGAAGTAACTTTTCCACAGATTTTTGTTGTTGTTGTTTGTTTGTTTGTTTGTTTGTTTTGTCATGTGTGGAAATTTAATCCAGGGCCTCACTCATGCTAGACAGCTCTTTTTTCTTTCTTTCTTTCTTTCTTTCTTTCTTTCTTTCTTTTTTATTTATTTTTTTTTATTTTTTTGAGACAGGCTCTCACTAAGTTGCCTAGGCTCACCTTAAACGTATAATTCATTTGCCTTAACCTCCTGAGCAGCTGGGATGTGAGCCACAGCACTGTACTCAGGTATAAGTATGGTTTTGAATAGAAATAATGATCTCCTACACAAAGCGTGAAAGACAGTGAAATAAGTATTATTGTGGAGTGTTTAAGCCAAAGAGTATGGCACGTCTGCAATGCGCATTGTGTGTGTGATTGGCTGTTTGATCGCTAGCTCTTACAGTTTTACAAAACAGTGGAAGCAGAGATGGGCAAGGTAGCCATTCTGTTGTCACATGAGGAAAAATAACTAGCTGGTCTAGGCACCAGTGACATAGCTCAGCTTTCAAGCCAAAAGCTGGAAATTTGGAAAACTTGAAACTTCTCCCATAAGCTTGTCAGATTCCTAATTCTTAATGACGTTTCTGAAGAAATTGGTATGGATGGTAACAAATATAATATTTTTTTAGTATTAAAAGATAAAATGTGCTAATCAAGTGAATTTTTTCACCTGGCCAAACTGCAGTGTTAAAGGATGATACAAGAGTAATGTTTCCTTTAAGTAGCCAGACAGTCAATAGATTTCATACTGCAGAGATGGCCATTGATCTGGCTTCAGATCCACATTTGTAACCAACATAAGAAATGGCCACTGTGTAATATAGAATTAAAAGCCGATCAAGGGAAAGCTGTGGAATCTGTCTCGCGTGGAGACATGCCACAGTCCCTTCCTTGGGAGTTAATCCAGTTGGGCCTACCAATCATGTGGCCAAGGGACCATCCCTCAGGAAGGCAGTTCAGTTTACAATATGCTAAAGAGAAAAGAGCAATGTTATCCCTGTAATGAGATAATATACTTTTCCTTCCTACAATTCCTACCCCCTAGCACCATCACCACCATCAGCCAAGAGGTTCAGTTAAGCTGGACTGAGTCAGGATGCAGGAAGATATAGTTTCCTTGTTTTTATTTTCTGACTTTTTCTTTTGGGTGCTGGGTCGAGCCTACATCTGCTTTTTCTGGAATATGGGTTTCCACTATTTCGCTTCAGGTCCCCTCACTTCCAGGTGGCAGCTTGCTCCCCAGGTGTCTGACCTCCTACTAGGTTATGTCAAACAGCACGAGCCTTTCCATTTATCTCCTTCATCTTCCTCCTCCCGGAGCTTTGTCTGCCTTGGGGCTGCTCCTTTTAAACTAAAATAACCCTTGTCCTGGAGCTTCCTTTTGAATCCAACTTCCTCAATAACTCTTGGCAACTGTGGTGGGATTCCACAAAATTCCCTATAACAGCTTGACAAATTGAAGTCTAATATCAAAGAAGAAAATTCTTAATTGGCATTTGTTTCATTTTCTGAGAAAGGGTTTCTCTGTCAGGCCTGGCTCTCCTGGACTTCCGTTTGCAGACCAGGCTGGCCTCGACCTCAGAGATTCATCTGCCTCTGCCTCCCAAGTGCTGGGATTAAAGGAATGTGCCACCACTGTCCAGCTAATTCCATATCTATTTGAGGCCAGATTTTCTTTTTATAATTCAATCCAAACATCACAACTAACTGAATACAAAAACGGGAAAGTCTAAATACCTTTAATTTCTCAAGATGCTGAACATGAAATATATAACATCCATGTCACAAAACAAAATAGAAAGGTAAATGTGGGAAAGGGACTTCTAAGGAGAACAGATGACAGAGGTCAGAAGGAGGTCAGAGAGGGTGAGGGGTCCAGTAAATGAAATGTACTTTATATATGAATTAAATTGACAAAAAAAAAAAAAGAAAAAGAAAGAAAGAAAGAAACAAAGTTAATCAACAAATTTCATTCTAACTGCTCTTATAGTTTTAGAAAAGTATTATTTCTTCATTTCTTACTGAGGATTACAGCCAGAGCCTGGAAATATAGGCAAATGTTCGACCATTAAGCTGTGTCCCACACCTCCCACCGCCTTTTATTTGATTTCATTTGATTTTTACTTGGTGGCAGGCTGCACTAAATTGCCCAGGCTTGTCTTGCACTAACTGTGTATCCCTGGCAGCTGTGAATTTGTGATCTTTCTGCCTCACTGAAAAACAATGCATTCTTCAATCCTTGTAAGATTAAAGGGCTCTACTACTACACCAGCTTGGTTTGTTGGTTTGCTTGCTCTGTTTATATTGTTGTTATGGATTTAAAAATTTTTTTATTAGATTTACTTTTAAAAGAATTAAATATTCAAGATTTTTCCTGTTTTCTAGATTGATAAATATAATAGATTTTTTAAAAAAACTTCCTTTAATCCCTAATCTTTAAAAAAAAAAAAGTACTCTGAGAATAAATTGTATGAGACTTGCCATATTAGAAGGATAGTACAGTGATGTTCAAGCAATTCAATTCTTTCCCAGTTGCATATTTTGGAACACTAGCATGTGAGTTGCCTGAATTGTCTACTCTTAATTCTGAAAGCCAGCTCTGCTGTAGTGGCCAAAGTCCAGGGGAGACCTTGACCTTCACTTCACAGTCATCAGAACTTTGTCACAGTGACACGGAGCATTTCGGTCTTCAATGTGTTAATAACACCCATGGGATTCCTTAACACGGCTAAGACTGCATGAGGGACCAGAGATTCAACAGAAACAACATCCAGTGTTGGCTTCTTAAAAGAAATGAATTTTTGAACTTCACATCTTCGGGGAAACAAGTAAAACTTAAAAATCTCATTCTTCAGCCCAGTAATTGGTCCCTAGGAAGAAAACTCAACTGTCTAACTTTAACAATTTATTTTCTTCAGCCTCTTTTTAGGGGAACAAGAGGTCATATGGAGAAAGGCTCTACTCTCAGGTGAGAAAGCCTGCTAGTCAACAGTCAGAAGGTATTCGTCTACCATCTTGGTCGTCACAGGAAGATGTTCAAGTCCCCTTGATTTAGTTTCCTTATTTGTAAATTGGTACCAGTATTCACAGACAGTGATTGGAAGGATAACTGGTACACAGGCCCACTCATAAGTTCAGCTCTTACTTTAAGGATAAACTCCCTGGCCAGTGTTGTATAACGATGTTCCCACTTGTTCAAAATCTAAGGCACAAGAATTATTTTGAGCCCGGGAGTTTGAGGATGGTCTGGGCCACAACATACTGAAAGTCTATCTCAAAAATTAATGAATTTAGGCAATCAAGGAAAACTCAATTTGCAGCAGTGTGCCCAGAGTAGACCCATAAAATTCTAATGATCATGTGTAAATATCATATCCAATACTGGAACATTTATAAGTAACTGTGTGCTAGTATCTAATGATTTGGAAGAATTAAAATCAGAAATTCATATGTAGTGAGAAGTTTGTCTGTGTTCAAACTGTAGCTAAAAAATTAATTTAAGACATTTTAGATTATAGCTGGGGTACACCTAAATGGGAGAGAACATCATTGGCACTCAGGGAGATCCCCTCCCCTGTTCATCATCCCACATTGAAAATTACAGAACTTCTAAGATGGAAGAGTGTCATGGTTTTTCAGTGCTGGCGAATTGTGTGTGTGTGTGTGTGTGTGTGTGTGTGTGTGTGTGTGTTCAGTGCTCTACCACTGAGCTGCATCCCCAGCCCTCACATGGTTTTGTTGTAAGACTAGCAACAGCGTGATTCCTATGCAGTTCAGCTGTGGACTACTATTATATATATATTGAATAATATACAAACTTAGGGAGCTTAAAGATAGATTACTATAATTCGCATTTTAATAAACATACAAGTTTATATTCTGACATATTTATCTGTATAAAATAAAATGTCTATTATTTTCAGGCTATATAAAAATTGTACCAACCCATAACCTCAAAAGTACTATCCATCGTCCTATGTATAAACATTCTCTATCTACTATGTTGTCCTGTCTCTCTTGCCAAAGGGCCTCAATTTGTCAATAGTGAAAGAAAACACAGAGAGAGGGAGAGAGAGAGAAAGACAGACAGAGAGAAAGAGAGAGAGAGAGAGAGAGAGAGAGAGAGAGAGAGAGAGAGAGAGAGAGAGAGAGAGAAATGGAGGCTCTGGCCTTGGAAGCAGATCAGTGCCTTGCTCAGCCATCATCAGAGAATAGTCCTGATGAAGATCGTACAGAGACCCATAGTCAGACATTATGCTGAGTGAGAGAGAGAGAGACTTTGGAACATGTAGCTTTAAAAGGGGTTTCTCTGCTAAACCCCTGCTCCTCAGAGCTCAGGCAACCCTACAGAAGAAGAGCAGAGCGTAAGAACTAGAGGGTGTGTAGCACACCAAGGAAACAAAGCGCTGTAACTCAACAGGACAGAGGCAGTATAAGCTCACAGCCACTGAGGCAGCTCGCATAGGGCCAGCAGAGGTCTGCACCAGACGGGGTCCTAGGCCTGAAAGGAAAGTAGCCCCCATCTCTAAATCAGAGGCAATCTCCAATTGATAACAACCATTCTTTTCTTTTAATTTTCTCTTACCTTTTATTTTCATTATATTTTATTTATATTTTTCTCTCTTCTTACCCAAAGGCCCTTTGTATATGTATTATGCTTTACAGTTTAGGAGTTTCTTGGGATATTTTTAAGTGTGGGAAGGAGTGGGTCTCTGAATCTATCTGGTTTTTATGTGTCTTGGGCTGTTTTCCTTCTGTTCGTTTGTATTATCCTATTACAATGTGTTCATTTTTGTTTTATTTTTAATAATTATTATATATTATATTATAATATTATGACCCTTGAGAAACATGTTTGTTTTCTAGTGAGCCACAGAAATGGGGTGAATCTGGATGGGAGGCAAAGTAGGGAGGAAAGTGGGGGGAGTAGAAGGAGGGAAAATTATAATCATAATCTAATATATGAGAAAAAATTCCCTTTTCAGTAAAAGAGTAGCAAGTGCTCTTAGCCACTGAGCTAACTCTGCAGCACCACCTATCTGGCCTATTGTACTATCCTTATATGTGTTCACATATGTATGACTTAATATAGTATTTGTATTCAAACTCTGTTTATGTTTGATACACAATTTGATGAGTTTGTTCAAGTATACGAATAATCAACTATTATATCCTACAATCAACCACTAAATCAACTTTTAAATGCACGTGCTTGATCCAGTGTGCATGAGGAGGCTGCAGGACAACCTCAGACACACTTCATGTCTTCCACCTTGCCGCTAACTCACTGGGAATACAGACATGGTACCCTCCCACTGCCATGCAGCTTTTATGTGGGGGTCTGTGAATTTAAACTCAGCACCTTCACACTTGCTTCTATGCCATGTGCTTGTCCTGCTGAGCCAGCATAGAAAAGACACAGGTTTCTCAAATGAAAAGCCTGCAAAATCCTAAGAAGGTTGAAGGTGACTTTTTACTGTTTATTAATTGATTTAGTTATTTCGTTGAGACAGAGTGATGCTATATAATCCAGGCTGGTCTTGAACTTACAGACCTCCTGCCTCAGCCTCCTGAGTACTGGGAAAATAGGCATACACTACAGGTCTGACTTGATGGTGTTTTATAGAAGTACTTTAGGCAAGTGACAAAATATAAAGGAATGTTATTCTTAGTTATTCTTAGGCTTTCTAGATTAGCTATTAGTACAATTAGTACAAAGTATCATTTCCCCTTATAAAGAAAAGAAAAGAAATTATGGAAAAAATCCTCTACATAGGAGCTAGTTCTTGCAAATGTAGTATAAGAAAAAGATACTGCGTATCACAAGAATGTGCCATGCTGTGATTAGACAGCACATTCATTTCAATAGATGAAAGCAAAATGAAAAAGGGAAATACAATGTTTTCTCATGCAGACAAAGGTCCTGGTGCTCAGATAGAGATGTGATGGGGTCTAGTCTCATCAGTCTCTTATTACACTCACAAACCCTGACCCCAGCTCTGCAGAACAGACTTGGATGTGTGCTTTTATTTCTGACTTCCATTTTCAGGTTCTCTTTGGTTTATGTTTCCTGAGTGGTTGAATGGATAGTATGTTCCTAGACCTCACAGAGCAATACGTTAAATGTAAATTATTGGGAACACATCTGCTCCTGGAACGGATCCGCCTTATGTGAGTGAGCGATCTTTTTCTCGTTACATCCACCTCAGTTTCCAAGTGGTGCCTGTGCTTTGGTTAGGTTACGTAATGAATTTCCAGCAAATTCATATTCTTTTTCTCTGCCTTTTACATAATTCTGACACTGGAAGCCTTTTTTTTTAACTGTCAGTCATATAGGATTGTTATGTAGTAAAAGAAGCAAACATGGGAAATATTGAAATTTCCATTCTAATTATGAGTCTTTAGCCTTTCAGTCCTAACTGGCCCTATATTAGGCTGTGAAGGCTGCCATAACAAAGTATTTTCCTGACGATTCTGCAAGCTAGGCAGCTAAAACCAAGGCAATAGTGAGGCTAGTCTGTCTGGGAGCTCACTCAACCTGCAGGCTGTCAGTCCCTTCTAACTTTATGTGGTCTTCACTCTGTGTGTCTGTGTTACCAGTTTGCCTATGTGTAAGGATCCCACCTTAATGACTTCATTCAGACTTAATTATTTTAAAAAGGTTCTATCTCTAAAGATGGAGTTGTGTGCTGAAGGGTTAAGATTTCCAACTTTAATACAGGAGTTTGTGTTGGCCACACGCAGTGTTTTTTAAAAGGCACCGTCACTTATTTCTAAACTATTTAAAACTTCTGAAATTGTTGATACCTAAACGTATGAACTAAGAGTTTTTAGAACATACAATTTCTGACATAGATACGAATCTATATGAAAAGACTCCCTTAAATCAAACATGGCAAAACCCCCGAAGCAGCTTGACTTTAATGATGAAAAGTAATGTCAACCACACATGCCGGTGTGTGGGCAGAGCATGAGCGCTCAATGGGAGGCTGAGGTGGGAGGATGGAGAGGCTCAGGGCAGCTGGGCAACGTAACAAGAGACCTGTCTCAAAGACAATCTTTTAAAGTATCATAGGCATGTGAATTTTTACTCATAATTCTTTGTCTCCTAGAAAGAGTGTTTTTCTTCTTTTAAAATAGAGTTGATTATCATTCTTTAAGTGAGGAAACAACTGTCAGAAACATCTTTGATGAATAAATTAAATATTACTTAAGGCTAATTTTTAGTTTATGAAGTTAACAAGACTTGAAAATGAGATAGATGACCATGACAGTGGTGAGGACATTAATTCAGTTGTAAAATGTAGGCTTGTTTCAGAATTTTTTTTTTCTTTAACCTTAGCATTACCACTTTCCGAGCAATTGTGGTGTTGCTGTTATAGCCAGCTGCTAGCTTGCACTTGGATACTTGACTCTACCTGTGTCATCCAGACCTGAAAAGAACAGCTCACAAGCTATCAATACACACTAAGAGATACAGGGCTGAGGACTTGCTTCTGATCAGCCTCATGCAATTAATATTAAAAGACAATAGGAATATTCGGAAGGGAAAATGAACTGTGTGTGTTTATTCAGGATTAAATAAATTTTGCCTAGGAGTGAGGCTCAAGTAAGTGTTGGGATATAAAATTGTTTTAAAATGTACTACATTCTGCTCTTTAGTTGCTTTATTCTTCCCTCAGCAAAAAGACTGTACATGATCTTGGATTTGGGAATTTGTTTCTTTTTTTTAAGTTAATATAAGATTCAGATACTAAATCTTATTTACTGAAACCATTACCCCATAATTTTTAAAGCACAAGCAACTCTGGTATGAAGCAAAGCTTAAGGATTTTTTAAACAACAACAACAACAACAACAACAAAATTAAAGTTATTGATGTATTGTTTGATCTGTTTGAGGCAAAACCCAAAGAGACAAATCTTGAAGTGCCAGACCAGAGGTACTCACTATAAAATGTCTTGTTTAATGCTTCTTTAATGAAATCAAATCCCTAAGACGATGAAAATAACAAGAAAGGTCAGGTCACAGAGGATAAGCCACTTAACCTTATATCTTATTGCATAACACACAAGCAAAGGGTAAAAAGCCAATCTTCTTAAATTGAATTTATTTCATATTCTTAATGCTTATGAATAAATCATCATTGGTAATTAAATAATGTATGCTGCTCTTCTAAAAGGCCGCCTACCAATTGTTAACGTCCGTGGGCGCTTTCCGGATTTGATACCTCTCCGCTGGCTGGCGCCCTCCCCGTCCTCAGATGCTCACTGAATCGGAAGAAGACAGGCCAACGTACTAGTGGAACAGCTCAAGTTAATTCTGTCAGTTCTATACATTAGTTAGAAAATTTGTGCATTTCTCATAAAAGAAACAATGACAGTACCATGCTGGCACCACAAGCCCCTCCTGTAAAGCTGCCCTTGCTAGAGTCTCCTTCAGATCCTGCCCATTGCGGAAGTACGTGTTCGTGGGCAGACACTCTAACAATCACAGTGAGAACATCCATTACTTTGTCTTTTCACTGGGTAATTTTTTTTCTATACCTGTAATGTAATCCTCTCCAAATTTTAAAATAGATATATAGGTTAGGAATTCAAAACTAAAAATAACATTTCCTTATGATTTGTCAATTGCCTGAGGCACTTTTATAAAACACCATTAAGCCAGAATAGTAGTGTACGCCTGTATTTCCAATACTCAGGAGGCCGAGGCATGAGGTCAGCAAGTTCAAGACCAACCTGGACTATACACCATCACTCTGTCTCAACAAAATAACTAAGTCAATCAATAGATAATAAAAAGTCACCTTCAACCTTCTAGGATTTTGTGGGCTTTTCATTTGAGAAACCTGTGTCTTTTCTATACTGGCTCAGTAGGGCAAGCACATGGCACAGAAGCAAGTGTGAAGGTGCTGAGTTTAAATTCACAGACCCCCACATAAAAGCTGCATGGTAGTGGGGGGGTACCATACCTGTAATTGTGTTGAGCCAGCAGCAAGATGGAAGACAGACAGGAGAATTGTGGGGTGCTTGGAGCCTTACTAGCCTCCGGTCCTCAGAGGGAAAGGACAACAGAAGAGAGACCCTGCTGCAAGCAAGGTGGAAGACATGAAGTGTGTCTGAGGTTGTCCTCAAACCTCCACATGCAACCATAAGCATAAACCAGTACTCACACACATGGACTTACAAACACACAACACAAACACATATACATATGCATCATATATACATATAAACACACACACACACACACACACACACACACACACACACATATATATATATATATACAGAGAGATGATAAGTAGATAGATATTCACATTATTATAGCCTATACCATTTCAATATGAATGAATTAATTAACTTTGAGGAAAGAATGCCATGTATCCCCAGCCTCAACTTTCTGTGTTGCCAATAGAGGCTGGCCTTTGAGTACACATCCTCCTGTTTCCAATTCCCAAGCATTGGTATTAAACACATGTGCCTAGCCAGGTGTTATGGCACACACCTTTAATCCCAGCACTCGGGAGGCAGAGGCAAGTGGATCACTGTGAGTTCAAGGCCAGTCTGGTCCACAAGTAAGTCCAGGACAGCCAAGACTACACAGAGAAATCCTGTCTCGAAAAAACAAAACAAAACAAAAAACAAAACAAAAACATGTGCCACCATACACAGCTAGTTTTTATTTTCATTTAAATTTCCTTCTGTATTCATCTAAAAGCTAGTCGGGGATGGTTCAACTCTAATTTTGACAACAAAAATTAATGAAAAGAACAATTGTTTATTTTCTCCTTATAACATACAGCCTTGACATTTCAAATTAATCAGCACTTTATAGTGTGGTACAGAGTGCTGCAGGGGCAGCAGTAAACTTTTGCCCTGCAGACACTCCCTCAGGTTTCTGCACACATTGCAGACAGGCTCCTAAATACAGTCCTGAAGACCCTCCCAACCTAATTCCTTTTCTTTCTTTCAACAAAATCCACTAGAATGTAAGTGCATGGAGCCAGGATAGCGTAATGAAATGGCTAACCCTGTGCCTGCTGATCTCCAAGGAATGAAGTAACTATCTTGCAAGCATCCATGCTCTAAGAACTAGTGACCAATGATATGTAAGTCACACGGATACTGTGTGTATGACTGGCTTTCAGTAAAGAATCACATTCCAGGTGTCTTTCAGATAAAATTTTTTCAGGATACACTCAGCCTCAAGAATTGGACCATTATTCCCTTTAAACATATATATTTTAAGATAGTTTTTTAGAATTACTAAAACCTAATTTCCTGTAGAAGAGGCAAGAAAAGTCATTAAGATAGACTTCTTACAACCCATCGCCTTCAATCCACAATCTTATTTCAGGCTATGCCTCTCATTTTCTAGGCACACTTTAACAACGATATGACATTGACACCAATTATTTTAAAAGCTGAAATGCTTGACTGGAATATGTTCCTAAAATTAATATTTGATAGGCTTCTTTGCCACTCCTGAGCCTCAACTACAACTGACTGATGTCACATTCTAATTAGAACGCATTACAGTTTGGCTCAAAAGAAGAATAAATGAAAACCCTCTCCAGCCCTCAGTCACATTCATGAAAAATTATCCAAGGTAAGACTTTGGCTTTTGAATATACTTAAAGAAGCAAACTTAGTAGTGATTGCTGGCTGCCTGAATTGTAATTCTTAGAAAAAGTTTGTTTACAGCTGGGCATAGTGGTGCACACCTGTGGTTCCAGCACTTGGGAGGCAGAGGCAAGCTGATCTCTGTGAGTTCAAAGCCACATGGTCTACAAAGCAAGTCCAGGACAGCCAAAGCTACACAGAGAAACAATGTCTCAAAAAACCAAAAAGAAGTAGAGAAAAAGGAGGAGGAAGAGGAGGAAGACAAGGAGGAGGAGGAGAAGGAGGAGGAGGAGAAGGAGGAGGAGGAGGAGGAAAAAAGAAAAAGTTAGTTTGCAACATTTATACATGGACAACTCTACTGTGCCCAAACAATTACTATGAGCTAAAGTGGCTCCATTTCATTAATTGGAGAGGGGAAACATTATGAGAAGAAAAGTCTCTGCTAATAAATTCATTGATCAGTGAAGCAACTTTGAGCGTGGAGAGGTAAAGGCACCTTACTTATATGAACATGTGGCAGATACTTTTTTCTTTTAGAGAGGATTGTGACACCAACCAAGGAAGTGTTAGAATAAATAATGAAGCCATACCAAACCAGAGTGCTGGGTAGTGAGGGAAACAAATGCAGTTTGCTGAACAGCATTGACAGCAGTGAGTTCCTTTTTATTTCCTTCAGATCCAGGAAGATACACAACTGTTTTGCATTTGCAAAAACAAAAAAGATTTCTGAAGAAATGATGCAGTGATTATATAAAAACAATTATGTAAGTATATGGGAAAACCTACCTGTGAAAATTATAGAGAAATTACTGCCTCAGCAAGCAAGTTACCTGCTTTGAAAACCAAGGGCATGGTAGCTGATGCCTTTAATCCCAGCATTTGGGAGGCACATGCAGGTGGATCTATGTGAGCTCAAGGCTAGTCTGGTTTGCAGAGTGAGTTCCAGGATGGCCGGGGCTACTGTCTTGGTGAAAATAAACATACAAACAACAAAAAATGAAAGTAGGATTACCTTAGATAGTTTATTTATAAAGTAATTTCTAAGTGAATGAATTCATTACTTTCCCAGCTATTGGGGAAAAAACCGGCAGGGTTTCATGAAAAACTTTTGTTAATTGGCATAGAGTTGGTTTTTAAATGAAATGAAGGGACTGTTTGAACCAACATACACAGTGTAGTAGCTTTGCCATTCATCATCTGTATCACAGTCTCCCCCTATAGCTTTCTCATGTCTAGTATACAAAAGAACACAGCAAAATGTTGTTCCCCCAGGAAGAACTGAAGAGGAAATAGTAGAATAAACAATTATGAAAAGGCCAACATAATTTTATTTGAAAAGTTATACCTCAAATATTAGATTAACACCTGAATTCTTAGTGCACTCAACATTTATTCTCATAATAAGAAGCAGGCAACAAAGTCTCGAAGAAATGCCAGTAAGCATATCCAGGGTAGAGATGCAGAGACAGCTGCCTTGCTTGCCTTTAATGAGCTACAAACTTGGATTAGCATCTTAAAACAATTATTCTGATGGTCATTTAATGATTTTCAAAAAGGAGTTTAGCTCTCTTTAATTACCAGAATAAGACAACAGAATGGGAATAATAAAAAGTGCAATAATCATAACAAAACAAATGTCCAACATTAGAATGGAGCATAACCGACTCATTTTTGCCACTGTAACAACATGAATCACTGTCATATCTGCTGCAGACAAATGTTTAAATGAATTGGCATTTCAGAAGCAGCAAACAACAATTTAGGGGCCCGTGAGAGTAAAAAATACAATTGTTGGAGACAGCAGACATTAAAAGCTAGTTCAGTAGTATTTATCTGATGGCTTCATAAACTCCTTAGATTCTCTGACTGAAAAAAAGAATGACCAGTAACTGCATGTAGGTTTAGTCAGATTGCCTAAATGTGTGTGTGTGTGTGTGTGTGTGTGTGTGTGTGTGTGTGTGTGTGTGCGCACATGCGCATGCAAGACAGCTTACAGATAGTAAACTAAAAGTCAACCCAGGAGAGTGACAAAGTGACAAATGTATTCCCAGAATACTCAGAATTTAAATGACTTACACAACAACTTTCCCACCATTAAAAACCATCCTCAGAATTATATGTGAAAAAAACACAAAATCAACATCAGTCATTTAAAAACCACATATATAAGGAATTCCATTCAGTTGTAAATATTCAAGTAATTTTGAATTACTATAAATATGAGAACACCCAGAATTTTTACAAAATTACCACCATATTGACTTTAAAACCTGCATTATACTAATTAAATCTAGTTTTACAGCACTATATCAAAGCAAATATTTGTCATGGGAGTTTAATAAACACTGTATTGTTCAAGACATGAAAGATTACAATGGGAAATTGTTATTTACAAATAGAATCTCCTTGATTGAAAATACTCTGTTTCAATTATTGCACATTGTTAGAATATATCAAACTACTACATTACATCCCCCAAACAGGTACAATTATTACATCAACTAAAAATGCAAAACAAAATATAAAACTGAAACATAAAGAGAAAAATAATAACTTTCTTAATAATGACATATTAAAATTTTATTCTCTAAACTTCAAGTTTGAGTTACTAGTAGAAATGACCTCAGCTCTGTGGGCTTAAACTATACATTGACACTGTCATTATATAAATAATACTTACAAAAATAAGTATGTTAAATTGTTTAATACTATCAATGATCCTTTTGTTATACAATTTAATTGTAATTTACATGTGGGATATGCCATCTTTTCAGCGACTCTCCCAGTTACAGGGGCTCATTTAATCAAAGTCATTTTTATTAAGAGAGATCATATAGAACAATTCAACTAGTGCTGAACCATGGCATATATAGTTGCTATCCAGACTCTTGAAAAATAGCATTCTAAAATTAAATATGGCCCAAAAAGTAACTAGCTAGTATTCATAAAATTGGTCCTTGATTTTGAGTGACACCAAATTTCTAAGCCTGACATTCATTTTGAAATGAAAACTAAGCAATTCAGGCTAGTCAAAATGAATCATTAGGAATTAAACACATTTTCAAACTTCTGGCTTTAAAGGTAATGCAAAGTATGTAAGTTCAGCAGCTTCTTTTCATTTCTGAATAGAAAAACAAGCAAACAAACAAACAAAAAACACCCTAGGACAGAAAAATGGTTTACTAAGTGGAGGCCTCTGTTACCAAGCCTGAGTTCAAGCAGAACCTATAGTATTCAAACACAGGTCCACAATAAATAAACACATTAAAAAAAAACAAAACCCTAATGCCCAAATTCTCTACCATGAAAAACAACTTGGATTTTTTTTTCTTTATAATCAACTTTCCCTCAATAATGAGAGCCCTGGATCCTATAACAACTATTCAATTTGAAAATGTTGTCTATGTGTGAGTGAAAACAGATAGTGAAGGGACAAATGCTTCACTGTAAATTCATTCATAGGCTGTGCTGTGTACAACTAGGGCATGCATGGCCAGCATGGTCCCTTCCCATCACCATAGAATAGAGCCTTCTTACAACTGCAGATTCTCAAACCTGCTCAATTAGAATCTGCCTTGTGAGGTATCTACTTGATGTGCACACAGATCCGAAGGCTGAATAATCTGGTAAGGCTAATATAACACGTGTCAGATTCTTAATAACTTTAATAATGAAATTAAGCTGGCTACTTGGCAAAGTTACTCTGAACACTCCAACGCTTTGAAATCGGAGCCAAAAGGCACTTTAAAACTCCCTTTTTCCCTAGCCCTTACCCACACAAGTTAATAGGAAGGAAAAAGCTCTATTAGAGATCCATTTTAATCCTTAAATGATCTTTTTCCTCTCAGTCAACCATCACTTTTCTCTTTTCTTTCGAGTCAATCTCAGGAAATGGAGCTAAAATGCATTAGAAAGTAGCTTTCTACTAAAGTGGGATTATTGGAGGCATAAAAACTCTTTCTGAACAGACGTGCAATTATTTGGCTCCTTTTCTCTGGAAGCAGAAAGTTTATGCTATTTCTAGCAACACGATATAGGTACACGAAATAGACTTTTCCATGCAATTCTGAAATGCTGTATTTGGCAACAAAATAAACTAGTTCCTCTTGGCCTAGAAGCAATAAATGGTCATCCAAATCACAAAAGCCATTTGGAGGTTTTTCTCTTCTTTTAAAACGTGGATGATTGCTTGAAGACCTAGAAGATCAGAAATAGTTCAACCAGCTCCACAGGAAGTGGGAAACAGGGCTCCGGCATGGTACCGAGAGAATCTGAACAGCTGCTCTTTAATTTGGGAGACTAGATGATGATGATGTGACAAGTGAAAGTGCTGAAGATTTAAAGCATCAGAGTCTGGGTACTCTTTATACCCTAGCTGATGAGAGAGAGAGAGAGAGAGAGAGAGAGAGAGAGAGAGAGAGAGAGAGAGAGAGAGAGAGAGAGAGAGAGAGAGAGAGAGAGAAGAAGAAGGAGGAGGAGGAGGAGGAGGAGGAGGAGGAGGAAGAGGAGGAGGAGGAGGGAGGGACAGAGAGAGAGAGAGAGAGAGAGAGACAGAGACAGAGACAGAGACAGAGAGACAGAGACAGAGACAGAGACAGAGAGACAGAGACAGAGACAGAGAGACAGAGAGCGACAGAGAGAGAGGGAGAGAGAGGGAGAGAGAGGGAGGTTTCTTCGGTTTTATTTGATAACACTGGCTCAATGGTAAGGAATTCGCATATATGAATGTAATAGAATTGACTAAAAAGCAGCAGCTATCCCGTGCTGTTCCAGGAGTCAGGAGGCACCGCTCGCCGCGGCTGAGAGCCAGTGGCTGCTCCTCTTCCACATTCTGCTCCTTCCTCAGTGCTAACCTTCAACAATTCAAAAGAATTTCCTGGCAAGGCTTAATTCCAAAGGAAAGCAATTAAAAATGCATTTTGGAATTACAAAGGGAGTCATGATACAATTCAGAATATATTATTCTTACCCATGTCCAATTTTTCCACATTATCCTTTAAAATGCAATTACATGATTTCTGCTGAAGGGTCTGGGTTTCACACACTCATTCAAGAATGCAAATGGATTAATTAAATTTGGGAGGACTCTTTTTTTTATCACCATTTAAAAAGAGATTAATATATGTTCTTTAATTTAGAGAATTAGAGAAATTAATCACTGATTTATGGATAAAGCACACATTTCTGAAATTGAAATGAATTATCTGCAAATAACTCATAGTGCATTATCTCTATTAATTGCCTTCCTGTGTGTATTTTAATTCTCTGTTTAAAAAATTATGGTACATTTTTTGTTAATGGTACAATCTTCTAACACTACAGAGAAGAGGCGTACAGCTGAGGACAGACATCCTCAGACTCCTCATTATAACACATATGTCCTGAAGACGATATCAGAAAGATTTAAAATTGCCCTTCAAAAGTATGTGTTGCTTTTATATACAGATCAATCTTCATACACAAAATGGGATGCTCAGAGGTCCACAGTTGCATGAGAGATGTCAGAAGTATTGATTTTAGAATAACAAATTAAAATGCAACATCTGTGAGATGGTGCAGAGGGTGAATTCCTGGGACCCTCTTGGTTGAAGGAGAGAACTGGTTCTCGTGAGTGGTCCTCTGAATCCCACATGTGCAGTGGTTCACCTATCCCGTGCTTACATCATAAATAAGTACAAGAAATCTATTTTAACCAACTGAAGTACAATCTAAACAAGATCCAAATGAAAGACCCTTAGCTATCAGCTCCTTTCTTGGTGGACATTAGGATCACTGTGCCATCAAGCAGTCATCCTTTTCTCAGGGTGACACAAGAGTAGCCTGCATAGGTTCTGCCCATAGATTCTGCCTGGGAATCTAGTTTTATTACTAGCTCAGCATCACTTGACTTTATTGGCCAAGTCACATGTCTGGGCTTCAGCCTTAGCCATCTTTAGCTTAAAGATACTGTATCTCAAGCTTTGAACAAGTGGCAGTATCAACACTGCTTCCCAGAGCTTGTAAACACCAAAGCAGAGGCGCCTTGCTAGGTAGGGTATGTGTGTGCACATTATGTGTGTAGGACCACATGTGCTACAGCGGAAAACCAGAGCACAACCCTGGAATTAGTTTTCTTCTTTCACCTTTAGGTGAGGTCTGAGGATTGAACTAAAGTTGCCATGCTTGTACCATGAGCACACTCTACCTACTGATCCATGTTGCTAGGCCAACAGTATGTATTTTAATAAGCTGGCAGAGTGAATCTGATGCACCCTGTAGGTTTCAGACCAGTGAACTCTGTGATCTTCTATAGGTAGCAAGTAAACCTACGTGCTTGGGAGCTCAGTTTAAGGACCATTTCTTTCTTATGTGTCCTAGGCCTAGTATGTCTCACTGTACAGATGGGAGATTGGAGATATCTCTCCATAGGAATTTCTTTGTCTGCTTTGCACTCTGTACGTAACTATTTTGTGCAGATCACTTTTTTCATTACTTTCATCTTCTTATTGGGTCATTTGCATTTGCCTTTCTTTTTCCTACAGAGATAACTTGGTAACTTTGAAACACTGATACATTGATGGAACATTTGTAACTTTTCCCTCTTACATCCCATACAGCAATGGCTCTCAAACTTCACCAGGACTAAGAGCATCAGAGGACATAGATTACTGAGCACCAACCTCAATGTTCCTGACTAAGTGTGAATGAAGCAATGTCTGCAAATCTGCAGTGTCTACGGTCCAGGGACCACAATTTGAAAACTACTGTCACCATACATACTAGATTAGTTACACAAAAATTCTAGTGGGTTGGTCACATCACAGCTTTCAAGTATTAGCTGGCAGATATTACAAAACAATGTATCTGTTTTCAAATGATTCAAAGGTGGATCTATTAAATAATAGCACTTTTTAACCACATATTAAATGTGATTTAATGTTACATACTGCTTTTTGGAATGACAATATCTAAAGGAAGACATATCCTCCATTGCACACTAGAGAATGTGTCTGTAAGGCAGTATAGTCACCATTCCTAACATTCTTAAACTATTTTAATCTTTCTTTTGACATTTTTAAAGAAAATATAAGTTCCGTTATCACTATAGTGACATTGACGCTCTAAGCCTCATATTTTTACAGTTGCAGATTAAGTAAAGCTGCTTATGGCTTTCATTGGATGACATTGATCAGAGCCTTGCAACAGTCTAATTGTTCTGACAACTTTGACATTTTTAACATTGTAGTCAACCACTCTCTTACTCACTCAACTAATGTCAAGTATTGGTTTGTATTAGGCATCATTGTAGGCCCTAAAGTCCACAGAGAGATGGATTCCCTGCCTCTTAGTGGGAATGAGGCTTGGGACTCAGGAAAAGTGACTGGGCCATCTGTAGTCCTGTAAGTTGTTAAGAAACATCCAAGTCTGACGGCATTTAGACAACCCAGCTGCTCATGGAGGACAAAGCAGGAGTAGTGTATGTCCAAGGCCTGCAAGGACATCATAGTAAGGCTCTGTTGAGAAAGATTTAAAAGGGGGCTGGGAGGGGAAAGGAAGGAAGGGAGAAAGAGGGAGTCAGGGAGGGGAAAAGGAAGTGAGAAGACCCAACAATAAAATGGGTAAAGCATAAGGCCCCATGTTCAATCCCCAGCAGCAAACACACAAACCTTCATCCATGTGCAATGTCCACCATTAACCTTATCAATTTCCAGACTGCAGATTCTATGAGGACCATTGCTCTCCAACTTTCTCTGCCTTCATCCTTAGAATCTACACACTCAATCTAAGCAGACAAAGGTTAGGACAGTTACATTGCAAAGATTCACCACGGCATAGATGGAGCCTCCATAAAAAAAGCAAACCATGGATGTTATAGAAAGTAATTTACTAGTTTGTGCAAAAGCTTAGATTTTCAAATAAACTGTCTTTAAAAAATTAATACCAAAAAGCATGTGCTGAAGTATCAATTTTAAGATAAATTTATATATGTCTTCTTTGAGTCAATATGTAGATGAAGAGAAACCAAGAAAATACGTTGCACAAATGTATGGAACCGAAATTTCAGTGATATTGATGCCCCTGGTAATCATAAAGTTGTTTCTCAACTGTATCCATTCAATTACTTTTGATAAAATATTCTACCTATTAACCAAACCAGGCTGCCCACACAGCTTACGTTCTGATAGTAAACGTCAAGATTCTTATAATTTGTTTGTTTGGAATTTGGTTATATACAACAAAATATATTCATTTTCTCTGACACGCACACACACAAATTGTGTTTTCAGCAGCTGAAGAAGGCCAATGTTGAGAAATAAGGAGATAACTCAGAGATTCCAAAATTGTTCCTAATATATGAAAACCCCTACTTCTCACGGTATAGCACTCAGAACAAAAAGGATAACCATTATCCCACAATTTTAAAAGTGTAACGCTAATGACTGAGCAGAAGTACTTTCTTGGAGGGTCATTTATTTCTGTCACATTATCTACTTGATTCATTATTTAAAACCGCACACACCAAAATGCCACTTTAGTTCCACCCTGTGTACATTCTGCCTAGTAAAAACCAATTCTGTTCCCTGTAATTAGGAGAATTCACATCTTGGCTGCTCCCCACTGCTGCACGATATCTGAAGAGCGGATCTATGTCTTTTGGGTAATAAGCACACATGCCTTCTTTCTCATCCATAGCGTGCTACTCTTCTTAGTAAATTAGGTCGAAATAGCAGAATAATAGAAATCCTGCCGCAAAATATAAGTGAGAGAATTTATGGCTGTTCTTTAAAGGTGATGATAGTATTCCAGTGGTCATGGGAGCACACGCCTTTAAAGCTAGCACTTGGGAGGAGGAGACTGGTGCCTCTCTGTGAGTCTGAGGTCAGCCTGGTTTACCTACAGAGTTCTAAGACAGCCAGGGGTACATAGATTCATCTCAAGGAACAACAAGAAGAATAAACTAAATGAATATGAAAACTTTTAACATAAATAGTCACTCCTTATAACACAAATTTCAATTCCACTTAAAATTACTTTCATTCTCCAAAACATAAACGCCAGTCATGATATTGCAAAATCCCGTCCCATTAACTTATTTGTTTAATTCTATGAATACATGTATTTTTCTTGGCATCTAGAATTATTTCCCTTGTTTTAACTTTTAAATTACAGGCAAAATACAACATTTAAGGAAGTCAATAAAATGTAGAGATCAGGGACAAAAAAATTTTTTAAAAGAGCACAGATGACTAGCCAGAGGCAGTGTAAGGAAAATAAGAAATTTAGGAACAAAAATCTTGCTTTCTTAAGCTTAATTGTGATCACATTGCCAACTAAGTCTGATGTTTTGCATGCAACTTAACACAAACATACTAGAGACCAAACTACTTTTCACCAACACCATCCGTTTTAATTTAAGAGCATTATCAAATTTGGGAGTAAAATTCAGCCACACAAATTACTCACTCATCTCCATCAAACAGTGCTTTCTGCTAATTGTAAAGGATTATCTTGTTAACTGCATACATGGTTCTTAGAGACCCTTTTATCTGGGAAAAGCCCTTTGGTGATCTTAAGAGATTATTCCTGCTCATTTGCAAAATGTTAGCATTCCTTGTATGTACACTAGGCGTGCCTGTCTTCCAAATGTGAAAGGTTTGAAATGTAGATTCATGATTATCCCAATAGATTGGGTGCCCACCAGTCTGACTCCTTAAACTTTCATGGCTTACATTGCCTGGATTTCATTAAGCCATCAGAACAGAACAATTATGTCTGGTTCACAGTAAATTAAAGATCCATGGTTATTGAGTTAATTCCACATTAATGAACTTGCTGTCAGGATTCTTAGTGTTGAGTTCCAGCCCTTGGCAGGCAGAGCCCATGAGGTACAGAGAGGCTGCCAGGTTGCTGAGGACTTCATTTCAGTGTAGTCACCACCTCTAACTGTCACCTTCTTTATACTTAACTTAGTTACGTACTTTGCGTCTAGGTGGGTGTAGACAGCTCAGTAACTGGAATCTGTCCTGCATGGCTGCATCTACCCAGTTATCTGTATGTTGTCCCAATAGCCAGATGCTGAGTTAGGTTTGCAGAGTCAGCTGAAGACTGAGATGAATTGCAGGAAGATGAAAGAGGAAGAGAAACTTTCCAGTACTGCCTCAGTAGAGATGTGCGGGCTGAAATCGAAACAGTTGCCCTTGATCTTCCCTTAAGGGTTCTTACTACTTCTAAGTCTAGCTATTTGGTCCTCCAACAGAGTGGGGGTACTCTGCCAACCCAGGTTTATCGCCTTCAACGCCTACACCCACCCCCACCCCCACCCCCGTGCCAGGTAAAGAAACCCCTAATAAACATACTTTGACTACTCTTGAGTATAGATTTAATGGATTGGTCCAAGTGATCTTGACTGAAGCGGAAGAGAGAATACCAGTATTTTAAAAGAAAAGCACACACTGTAGGTTGTAGAGTCAGAACTGCCGCTGCTTTACCTGGTCTATGGCTGCTCCATTGCTGTAAGATCTTGTTTATTTACAGCAGCTGTTCACAATGAGGAGCTCCTTTACACCTGGGAACAATGTATGTTGATACTTTTGACTGCCACAAATTGTGCAGGGCGGAAAGTAACAGCATTTAGTGATGAAAGAACAGGCTGTTCCCAGCATCCTAAAGACCAGAGGATGTCCCGGTACACATATGTATGCACACATGCACACCTAACCCTACAGCATTGTTCTGCTATGCAAGTTCGCAGAGCTGAAACTGAGAAATCTTGAGTCCCATTCATCACAGTGGCATCTTCATTCCTCAGAAAGCCCTCTTTACCTGGGCTAGTAGTAGTATCCCCAAAGTCATAGTCAATCCATGAGTCGTAGTTTATTCCCATCTAGCTCCATCACAGTCTTACACCTTAGCAACCACAACTCCAATACTTCCCTGATGAGTTACTAAAATGACCAAGAAAAGCTAGTTCTGTACTTTCACTGCTATTTAAGTTTTACTAATGACAAAGGAAAGAAGACCTGTAACAAATGTAGAGGTTTTACCTTTAGATTATTTTTGGCAATCACTCGCTCTGCTGTTCACGATACAATATTCTCTTAGTGAGGGTAAGAATTTTTTTTTTAAGCCACAGTACAAGATTAGCTGCGCTTGAAATATTTTTCATTGTTCAATGTTAAGCATATCTACCTGAATATGTCCCCAAGCTAATTAATTTAAAAAGCCACTCTACAAAATGAAGCACAGAAATTATGCCCCAAACCAAAGGCTATGTGTGTGGGTAGACATCTGCTCATCCTCTGCTGGAGGGTTTAGGTGTAGATATTCAAATACAGTGCAAAATCATCCTCTCTTTCCAGTGCTACGTCATAACTGCATTTATACAACTACCGTCCTTAAATATTTTTACCAGCTAATGTAGATTAGATTAATAACAGAAAAAGCTAACTGCATGGTCTGCACATTAATGATTCGGCACTACACAAAAGGAAAAGCAAGAGGGAGTAAGCCTAAACAACCTAAACTAACTGAGCTCAAAATAAAAAACTTCAACCTCACCAGGCAGTGGTGGCGCACGCCTTTAATCCCAGCACACAGGAGGCAGAGGGAGGTGGATCACTGTGAGTTCGAGGCCAGCCTGGTCTACAAAGTGAGTCCAGAACAACCAAAGCTACACAGAGAAACCCTGCCTCAAAAAAAAAAAAAAAATCCAGGGAGCAGAAGAATAATACTAAATTTAAACTTAGACGTAATCTTGTAATTCCACCTAAAAATGTTAAATTTAGAAGTAGGCCATATTTTACTATTTATGTTTGTTAAAGTGCATCAAGTGTTTATATGTACTCCTATGAAATTTAGTCAGTAAAGATATCTGTAAATGTTCTTTTTGTGTATATAATTCAGTAAATGCCAGCTTCTGGGGAGGCTGTTTAGTATTAATATGTATATTAATTATATGTATCATACAGTGTATGTCAATAGCTCTGTGAGTGCTTTGCAACCTTCGTAATGCTGAGACCCTTTAATACAGTTCCTCATGTTGTGGAGACCTCACAAACGTAAAATTATTGTTATTGCTATTTCATAACAGTGATTTTCCTACTGTTATAAATCACAATGTAAATATATGATATGCGGGATAGTCTTAGGCAACCCATGCGCAAAGGTCCTTTGACTCCCAAAGGGGTTATGACCCACAGGTTGAGAACCACTGATCTGCCTATTGACCTGTATAATAATAATATTAATAGAGTTTATGACTTAAATCATAATTTCAAAACTTTTTAGCAATGGCCAGAAAGCATAGAAAATACTGAAGCTCTTGTTGATACTTAAATTAAGCGTAGAAATAATCTTGTAATCCCACCTTATGGCAATTAATTCTTATGGAAATTCTTTAAAAAAGAAAGAAAAGGAAAAATACCTAGCCAGGTGCAGTGATGCACTTGGGGAGACAGAGGCAGGTGGATCTCTGTGAATTTGAGGCCAGCCTAGTCTACAAAGTGAGTCCAGGACAGCTAAGGCTATACAGAGAGACCCTGTCTCAAAAAACAGCCACCACCACCATCATCACAAATACTTCTCTTGATTTATCTAGCTCTTTCTGCAACTTTACATTAAAGAGTATGCTGTTTAATTCTTTAGATACTTCATACAACTGGTCAGTAGAAATCATTTTGGAAACCACAAAGGCTAATAATCACACTCTTATCCTTCCATTCATATGGTTACATGATAAGTGCTATTAGTTTTACATCTTATAGCTGGTTTCCCAAGATCCTTTTCTTTGAGATGATTGTCTTCTTCCAGTCAGCACTAGAGTTTCTGCGCAAAATTACTATTAGCTTAGCAGACTTAAGATATCAGCTAAGTCTGTGCACATTGATTTTCATTGCTGGCCTACATCTTTTCATACAGAATCCTAGCAGTCTCTACCTTCCTTTGAGGGTACAAAATTGTCCTTTTCTGTTCCACCTTACTTTAAATTTTCTCTCTTCCCTTTGTCACGAACACACAAAAGCAAACTAATGTCCTATTTCCATGTAATCAGTTTTGGCTAATCATCTAAAAAAAAAAAAAAAACGGAAATGAGCACCTACTAAAACAAAATGCCGATAGTCATATCACATAGCAACACAGAAAACAAAACTGTCAGTTGATTAAGCTTCATGAGACCCAGATTTATTTACACGATCCACTTGTCTTTCTGAGAAAAAGGTCCACTTTTCTGCATAGTTTATCACCCATCTGCCTGCCCCATGGATAGACAGCATTTTAAGTGGTAGCACATGTAGACTTGCTGCTCTACATTCCATTCTTGTTTGATAGACGCTATTTTGCAGCTGATGATAAAAGGAAGTAAAAAATTTTTGTTTTGTTTAAGTTAAAAACGTACCCAATAAGTATTGGTTCTGACATTGCCGTGAATACATGCTCAGTATATGTTTTTAAATAGTGTGTGAATGCATATTAGCCATGCTTACCAACTCCATTGCAAATCTATTCTTAGTAACCAAGTAACCTACTGATGGGTATTTGTACCTTCAAAGTATTAGTAATCTTTTTCTTTCCTATTAAGAAAAATCCGCCTCTGAAATTTTTCTCTTACCACACACACAAAAAAGGACCATACATTTTTGAAGCTCTGAAAAATTTAGCTTCACATAATCTTACAAGATAATTCATCTTTAAAAGAGTAAGTTTAGTCAACTAAATGAGAAAAAAAGAAAGAGCTGTTCCTCTAATTTACAGATTAATACCATTCCAAATGTAGTAAGGTCATTTGTTCCCCCCCCCCCTCTGTACTAGTTTAGCCATCCTTGTTTTGCAGGACAAAATATTTCACTAATTAAGGCTTTAGCATTTGTCACTCTACTCTTCATTCATTTCCTCAAAATAACAAAGTTTTCCTCTAATGAATATCAACCTGTTAGAGTGAACTACAATTTGGATTTTCTTAGACAAGATAAATAGCTCTGTAACACAGTATACTTTAAAAAATATATCATTCTAAATTAAATAGAATCTCCAATTTTGAACAGTAACAAAGTCAAATGTTAGTAATCCAAATTAACAGTAAGGCAGAGAAACATGAAGTGAAGCCCGATATAAAAATATCACACTGCTTCCTCATTTCATTCTGGTGTCATAAGCTGGCATTTGATTATGAAGCCCTTTACAACTGTTACAGATATCTAAACAGATACACATAAATGTCTGCAACTATTTGAAAAGACATCTGGACTCAGAACAAAACACAAGAATATTCTTTTATCAGATGAATTAAACTTTAAAACACCCTTTCATAGTATGTGTAATTGGAATAGAAAATTCTAGAGACTCCCAGTGGTTCTATAATGGGTAGATGGAACAAAACTGTACTATTCAGTCACTTCTTAGCTTCGATTCAGATAATTTCCAGCTTGCCAGGATGAGTGATGAGCATTAAAATGACAGTAACAGCAACAAGGGGTTGGAGCAAAACATTTTAAAAATATATTTTATTGTTATTATTATTATTATTATTATTATTATTATTATTATTATTATTATTATTAATTATGTCAGAAGCAAGGAACTAACCCAAAAGTGAAAAAGTCAGATTTGCTAGTACCCTTCTCCTCATCCAGTTTTTCTCTTCCTAACGTCTGCACTTACCCTCTCCACCTTGTAAAAGACAACTGTGAAAGAGAAACTTGTCTAGTTGCCATTGGTCTTCACCGCTCTGCTTCTTTCCGAAGCCGCTGAACAAATGGCTTTTTAAAACAGGGTTTTGGCAACATCCTTGGGCATTAAAATGCATAAGAAAACACAACACATGACAGTTTTGTAGTATATATTTTGCCAGAATGAAGAACAGTAAACCTTCCGACTGAATTAACTAATGGCTGGGAGGCTAAGAAGACACACACCTGTGTGTATGTACTGTGACCTCAATACTGACACTCTCTCACTTTATTTTCAGAGTCCTTGCTTGGAAACATGAAAAGCTAAAGGCCTTGCCTTTTAATAAAGAGGACACAGATATCTTAAAGTGCTCCCTTAGTCAACGGTATTATTTGTCTTTCTTTCCATGAGGTAGCGATAAGATGTTGACTGTGATGTAATACTAAGTCTGATTCTGATTAAGCACTGAAGACCACAGCCAACACTGTTCAGATAACTGTGTGAGTTTGTCTAAGCTCTGCCCATGCACAACAGCCTAACCATTTTCAGTGGTGCATGTCCTCTTTAGTAAGCTTGTATGGAGACCACAGCAGACAGAAAATGTAAATATGGCTCCTAAGTCAGATCTGCATATCTAGGTATATGCTGGCAATTCATCTTTGAGTCTCAAAGTATAGTCCCTGGACCAGCAATATCACTGTCACCTGAAATCTGAGAAATGACTCCAGATCCACTGTAGAAGAAAAAAAAAAAAAGAGGAAGCAGCCATATGTATTGCTTTAACCTGCAGGTTATTTTGATATGCAGATTAGTTTGAGAACCTTGGGAATAGAAGACCCCTATTGCCTCACATCACCAACATGCTATGGTGAAGAGACCAAATGTTTCGCTTACTAGCGCCATGTCAAGTAAAGGCATCCAACCATTCTTGTAGTCTGAATAAAATGCCACAACCAAGAATAACATATTCTTGATTTTTTTTTTTTTGACCCATACCATTTCCTAGGGAAAATGTATACTATTAAACTTTCCCCCATTAAGCAGGTACTGACAAACATTATCATTTTAACAAACAATGGACGTTGCCAGATTCAATCTTGGTTGTCTGCACATTTACAGAGGCAGGCTTATTTTATGACAGATCACAGCAGAGGCACTTCCCATCAACTTCCCTAAATTCCTGCTCCATATAGATTTCTCTCGTTTCCCATCATCCAGAAGTGGAGTAGTAACAAAGCCCCCCCCACCAAAAAAAAAGTTCAAGTAAAGGAGGCCTTTGAAATTCTCACCCAGTGGAAATATGCAGCACTCAGGGTGAAAGCCTTTGCCATTTAAAGACTAACTTCAAATAGATCCGGTTTCCCAGTGTGACTCAATGAATTCTATCTTAACTGTTAGGATGGAAACTGTTTGACCCAAAGATTAAAGATTAAAGTATGAGACACCTTTAGCATTCCTGAGGCCTTTAAAAATGAACAAAAATGTCAGAAAACTGGGCTGGCTGTCAGGGACCAAAAGGAAATGTTTTGTTTGTTTTTTGTTTTGTTTGTTTGTTTTTAAAAGACAGACAGACCATAGGGGTCAAGTTTAAAAGTCAGTTCTCACCCCCTCAAGGAAGCTCTACTCCTCCTAATTTCTGTTTTGCAGGTAAGGTTGGTTACCTTACAACAAACTCCGCCCTCTCTGACTCACTTCCTTAAGCAGTTAAGCCAGCCCAACTTTTTCACTGAAACAAATGCTTTTATTGCTTTACAACTCTAGATGAGATTCTTGCTAGCCAAATAAACTGCCATACTTCAAAACATATCTTCGTAAAGAAAGGAAGAAAAAAAACAAAATGACCTCCAAATTTCTATTTTGCTATGAAAATAACAGGCGAAAGCCAAACAACTCAGAGCTCCATTTTCCTGCAGCAGCTTTAATTTTACATTCCAAAAGCATTTATTTTACAGTACTCAGTAGGAACATGTTTTATAATACCTGTCCTGTCTCTCATGACCTCTAGTCTACTACCCATCATCAAGTGTTTTCTGTAGGAAGTAGGTACACGTCTTATAAACTCTATACTTGGCAACACTTTTGTTCAAAGTCTTCCAAATAATGACAAAAGAGGGTCACCAAACACATTTAAAAAAAAATACAGAAAAAAAAATACACAACCCTCCCAACAGTGTTTGATATCTTCAAAATGTGCAATGCTTTAATCTACTTAAGCAATCACATTTATTCAAATGTAAGGAGGAATTCTTGTAAAAACATTATTTTGAGCAGTTTCCATTCCTATACTTAGAAACAAAATTGTGTCTTATACTAATGAAGAATTGGAAAATAAGCAAAGGCCAGTACAGGCAAAATTGTTCTTCCTCCCCACTGGAAGGGTGAGATGAAACCTGGATGGAGACAAAAAAAAAATTAAGGCAAGATATATTGATATAGCTTTAAAGAAACCTGTGATCTCTTTTGGCTTTGTGAGAGGAGTAAATTCCTTTGCTAAGACCCTTCAGACTTCAGCTTTGCCTCATGAACTTATGGTATAAAATTTTATAGATACTTTCTTATTCTGTAAAGATGATTGTACTAAAGAGCCCAAGAAACATACAAATAAAAAGTAGCAACACACATTGCCTCCTACTTTTTAAAAGACACAACTTCTGTGGTCAAACATGGTCCAGAAACTAAGGAAAGGAAGATAACCCTCTTTAGATAGTTTATTATTTAGCTTTTGTGTATGTGTGTTTTCAACCTAATGATTTGGTTCCAAATAAAAACTTTGGAAGGGCTAAAATAATGGCTGTGAGAACACACTCTGTACACTGCCAAGTACACTGTGTGTGAAATAAAGTTAAGAACACTTCTGACTCAGTGTGTAACATAAACAGACAACACAAAGACAAAGAGAAATTACCCCCTATTCTGCCAGGTCCATGTTACTTTCCCCTTTTGCCTCCATTGCTACCAACACTGATGTTTACTGCTCTTCTTCAGCAGGGCTGAACCAATACACTTCCTCATCTTGGGAATCAGATGATATAGTCCCCTCCACCTTGAATCTTAGGCCTTGATACTTTTCTCCATTTTTCAAAATTGGAAACATTGTCATCTAATTGTTCATTACTTTTCTCCATTTTTCAAAACTGGAAACATTGTCATCCAATTTGTCTGGAAACAGTTCTATCTTCAAAGGTTAACAAACCACATGAGAAGGCAACATGTGTCTGGCTGTCTGAAACCATTACCATGGATACTGAAAATCACTCAGTATGAAACACAAAAACACAAATCGTTTGGAGTTTCTTTGAAAATGACATTTGTATTAAAAGCCTTAAAATGAAGAGACAGTGACTAAAGGAGTGGAATTAAAGGGTACACCTTGTTAGAATTCTCTTGGTACATAACAACAATAAACTTTTGCTCTTTGCTTCTGGAGGAACACCCTGTAACAAATAACAAGAGACACCTGGAAAGCAACAGAAAGGGTAGCAAAAACCTGAAATCTGAACAAAATGCAGAAAGGGGGAAGTTAGAGACACGGGCTTAATACTTAAAAAGCTAAAATGAATGAAGCAATTCATGGAGTAGCAGGTCCTATTTGTCCTGGCTCTTTCAGGAATATACTGAAAGTGGTTTTGGAGACAGCAGATTCTGGGATATGGTGGGAATTCACAGGTTGGCACCGGCTGGAACAGCTGAGTTTGAAGGCACGCTGCAGACACAGGGGTGCTGGGGGCCCTGAATCACATTTACAAAGTCTTTGTATTGTATTTTTAAAAGCTAGTCAGCAAAATCTGTCACTGCCAACCACAAAAAAAAAAAAAAAAAAAAAAAAAGCTATACTTAAACACACACTCACACACACACATACACACACACATACAACAGCACACACAAAAATGTGCAGATCTGTAACATTTTTTTCACAGCTGATTTAAAAAAAAAAAAATACTACCATTCTCCCCCAGAATCCCCTTTGATACAGTAGGTAATCAAAATAGATTTTTTTTTTTCCCACAAATATCAGCAGACACTTCCTGGCACCCCACACTGTATTGGCATCAGTGTTAACAGTCCCAGTTCACATGTGCAATACTTCAGCTTGGTTACACTGTAACAAGAACCCAACTTTGCATAGACATCCTCAGAATCATAATCAGTCCCTGGGTTGCCCTTCCAAGCTGGCAGAAAAGGAACCCTGGGTCTTAATTTCCAAATAATCCTGGAAAATAAGGGAAAAAAGAAGTTTCTTCCCCTCCTCTGGCTCCTTCATATGGATTTCTTGGACCTCTTTCCTTGTATTTAGAACTCGGAACTATGAACAGTTGTTTGGGGGAAACCCTCCCCCACTGCCTCCTCCTTCCCATCACTTCCTCCACCTCCCCACCCCCATTTTTTTTTTCTTCCAGGCTTGAAACTTTTGCTTGCCGGTGTCAAGCAGCCAATACAGCGCCTTAATGGCTACTTAAACGGGGAAATATGCATGAACCGAAATCAATGAGGAACGTACACGCTGCATAGAGCCACATTTCCATCAGGGTCTCGGATGGTCAGCAACGGACACCCCCTCGAACCCCGGCTGAAGGCTGGGGATGCTGGCCACAAAAGTCAGCCAGGTTCCTCTGACATCCCGGGCAATACAAAGTCGTCTCCAATCTCAAAGCAAGAAGACAATCACATTAAGAGAATCGGGTGCTTTTGGCTTTGTGCACAGAGCGTGGCCAGCGCCCGGCAGCCGCCGGCGCCTCACAGGATCACGCAGGCCGAGCAGCAGCCCTCATCGCCGTTGGGCTGTGCCGCGTAGTTCATCTGCCTCACAATCTCTGCGAACAGCTCATCCACTGAGGCTTTGTTTTTGGCCGATGTCTCCATGAAGGGGCAGCTCCACTCCTCAGCCAGGGCCTTGCCCTCGCCGTAGGAGACCTCACGTTCGCCCTCCAAGTCCACCTTGTTTCCTACCAGGATCATGGGTACGCGCTCGTACCGCTTCACGCGGATGATCTGGTCCCGCATGGGCTTGATGTCCTGGAAGCTCTGCTGGTTGACCAGGCTGTAGACGAGGATGAAGCCCTGGCCATTCTTGATGTACAGGTCCCGCATGGACGCGAACTGCTCAGTGCCCGCGGTGTCCAGAATCTCCAGCACCGACGGCGACGAGTCTACCTCGATCTCCTTGCGGTAAAAGTCCTCGATGGTCGGGTCGTACTTCTCGATGAAGGAACCTGTCACGAACTGCACGGTGAGCGCGGACTTGCCCACGCCGCCCGAGCCCAGCACCACCACTTTGTACTCTCTCATGGCTCCGTCGGCGCCCTCGTCGCGCCTGTCGCGGCCCCGTCGGGGCTGTGCACCGGGGAAGGTTGGGATGGACGGGTGGACTTCTTCTCTTCCTCAACTCCTCAGGAAAAACCCCGGCGAGAGTGGCCCGGGAGTACGGGCTCTCCAATGGGCTATCAGAGCGCCACGCCGGGCCGACCAGCGGCGGGGGCGCGTCCCGGAGGCGCCGATCCCGGGCCCCGCTGCAGCTCTAGCGGAGGACCCTGAGGACAATGCGCGCTGCCGGAGCAAGACTACGGCTGGAGCTCCTCGCCACGGCAGCCTGGGAGAGCCGGGAGGTGGTGGCGGCGGCTGCTTGCAGAGGCGGCTGCTAATTGCGCGTCTGGCTGGGACACGCGTGGCATGAGTCCCCGCGGAACGTGCGCCCAGCTCCACGGCCCATCATTCTCTCTCTCTCTCTCCCGCAGCCTCCGCTGGGCGAGGGCTTCCTACTCGCCGCGCGCAGCCCGGCCCTCCGCCCAGCCGAGCATGCCCAGTGCGCTGCCCGCGGCGCCCCGCCCGAGCTCCGCTCCAGTTTTTCCGCAACGCTGGGAGGAGGCGTGAGAGAGGGTGTGGCCAACCGGGAGGGGCGGGACGGCGCGAATCTTGGAACTGGGCAGTCCTGGCTGTGCCTGTGGACGGGAAGCTCCCAAACCGAAGCTACCTCTTTCAGGGCTCTGTGAACCTCTTATGGGCGCTTTGGAGGATAGACACTTGTCCCCGATCCCAGACGGTGTGCGCTTCTCATACACCTGCAGGGCATTGCTCAGGCCAGGAAAGGTAGCAGAGAAGCGAGTCCCCGCTTGGCCCGGTGTTCCCGCGTCACTTCCCTAAGAGGAACTCAGCCTGAGTCCCTACCGGGATGAGTAGCAGGAGTGAAAATTAGTGGGGCGCCGCAGCCTTCAAGGTAGGAGTCGCCCAGCCAGCCAACCTCCCCCTTTGGTTGGAGCCAAATCCTGGCTAGTGGATCCAGCCCCGCGGAAGGCCCGCGGCTCCTGCACCTAGTCAGGGCATGCTCAGTCGGCGGAGCAGGTTTGGGGCTCGCAAGTGGGAAGGTTTCGCACCGCACACCCACACGCCAGCTCAAATTACCTCTCCCAGACTCCTAACTCATTGGTCCCAGGATGCGAGTCTCACACCCCCAAATGTTTTCCCATTGGCTATTGCCGAGGTTTTGTCACTTTAGACAGCTTCATTGGCTGGAAAGTCGCCTACGCTCAGGATTGGTTATTTATAGAGATTGAGTGGTGAGGCGGAGGCCCAGCTGTTCCTTTTCCACTGCTCCCCGCCCCCTCCCACCCACTGCCGGGGCCTGTAGATCTGAGAGGGGAGAAAAGAAGGAATTTAGGCGGAGTGCTCTAAACTAAATATAGTCCTTTGTTGGTGTTCTGGAGGGAGTCTGTCTTCTTCAAGCTCAGTCACGACTGTCCCTTAAAGGGAGCAGCTAGGGCTCCTTGCTGCTCCCGGTCTGCAAGAAAGCCCTAAGTTTCTAACTTAATCTTTGCCGGGAGAGGGTTGGATAAGAGATGAGCCTTCGGGAGCTTGTGGCAGCAGGGCATGTGGGGCTGCCCAGGCTTGCCTCATCCAAGCTCTGCATGGTGGGGGCGGGCAGTCGCAGGACTTGGCTCCGCTCAGTTGCAATAGGATGCGAGGTGACGCCTGGACTTGTTTCTAGTTCCTTGCGTGGAGAGATGTCGAGACCTGTCAGCGCACTACTCTGGCAGCGGGCGCCCGGGGGCGCGGAGGGGTGGAGATAGATTTGTGTCAAGTCAACCCTCAGCTCAGTGGGCAGCCTTATCTGCTGCCACTAGCCTCTGCTTTAACCGTCCTCACAGGAGAGAGAAATGCTGTCCTTACAGGAGAGAGAAACGGGCAATGTGTGGTTTTGGTTCCAAGTCACGGCAGTTTGCAAGTGAACCTGCTCAAGACTCTTGGCTGCAGGGCCTAAGTGGGTATCGCAAGCGCCAGGAGAGCCAGGCAGGACCTCTATATAATCCTGGCCTTAGTTTTACGGTGATCCTTGGCTCTGCCATTTACTGGAGAAAGGGTTTTCATGGTCGACTACTGACTGCTTCGATATAATTACGCTTATATAATTCTTCAGAGAATTATCTCCGAAACAAACTTTAATATAACTGGGTGGAACCGTGCCAACATTCTGCCAGTGTTTAATGTCGGCCAAGTGTTTTGCATGCACTATCTCAATTATCCCTCATAATAATAATAATAATAATTACTTCTACGCCCATTTTAAAGATGAAAAAACTGAGGCTCCCAGATGTCCAGTAGCTTGACTAAGAGTGGCAAAGCCGGGATTACAACCTAGGTATTTGACTGTAGAGCAATCAAACCTCTCCCAGTCCTTTCCAGAAAGGTAATCCCCAGCTTTTCTTCTCACTGAGGACTTTAGTCACAATGTAATCAGACGAACTTCTAAGTCAAAGCAGGGGGACCCTCTGCCATGACCATGCTTTGCACTCTTCTGGTGGAGATGACATCTCTTTGGATGGTGCTTCCTCTTCTAGACTATGGCTCTGGGGGACTGGGCCTCTGACATACCTTCCCATGTGGTACCTAACCCACTTCCAGGATCTTTTGAGGACTCATATCCAATTAATAGTTCTTTATTGGACTGTGTACTTTATTAAGGTGCTGTGAGGCCCCGTGAATACTGGGAGAGGGGACAGTTGGAGTCACCGTTGTTCTGGCTCCTTCCAGCCCAGCCCTTTGAAGGAGTCCCAAGTATTGTGAACTTAACACATGGATGTACAGGTTCTGGTGAAGATGTATTTGTTGGAGGGTGAAGACTGAGCTCATCTTGCCAGTTTGTTTATCTTGGCTGATAACTTTAATCCTGTTAATGTTGTTTAATCTTAGTATCTGTGATGTCTATAATTGGTTATCAACTTGACTACATCTGGAATGAGCTACAGTCGACAATCGAGAAACGGAGTCCCACCTGTGAGAGACTTTTTTTTTTTTTTTTTGGCTTGGTTCGAAGTGGGTGAATCCACTTCTAGTTCAGACCTCTGAGGTAGGAAGACATACATCTTTGATCTAGATCTTGAGCAGGAAGGCACACCTTTAATCTGGACCACACCTTATAGCTGAAGTCTGTATAAGGACACAGAAGAAGAAAGCTTTTGCTCTTTATCTGCTTGCTCTTACCTTACTAGAGCATCCATTCCTTCAATGGCATTGGGGCTTATTTATTTGGGATTCCAGCATATATTGAAGACTGACTGAAACATCTAGCCTTGTGGACTGAGGAACTACTGGATTCTGGGACTTTCTGTTCATAGCCAGACATTGTTGAACTAGCTTGACCTCAGCCTCTATGTCATCCCAGTACATCCCCTTTTTATGTAGAGAGAGTCGTTCTGTGAGTTCTGTTACTCTAGAGGACTCTGACTAATACAGTAGGCCTCTAGGCCCACAAAGGTGTGGTTTTTCATAACCTGAAAGAAAATGCCTCCTGCTTATATGCTTAGTGTCTACTTTCAAGGTTTGGACCTCACTCAGTTACTACCTGGCAACTTAGGCAAGCCCGTTGACCTTCCTAACCTTAGTTTGACTATGTATGAAATAGTGATAATGAAAGTGGCCCCACCCACAGTGCTGTACCAGGTACCTGGAAGAGAATCTGGACAGCAAAGCCCTCAATTTGCAATAGAGAGGTGAGCAGAGTTAGAGCCCTGGTGTCCTGGCTGTCTTTTCCAGCAGTGTGATGCATTCCGGGGAGCTAATAATGAACAGACAGTGGATAATAATACCTGTTAAAGCTGCTGTGCACCAGGCATTCATCAGTTACTACCCAGCCCCAAGCAGCTGCACAGCCCCATCTAGAATAGACAGATATTCATGTGGACAAGTGGATGGTACAGCAGGGTTTTGTTTTTGTTTTTGTTTTGTTGTTTTGCTTTGTTTTTTAAAATCACATGCCAATTTTTTTTTCCCACAGATAAGATATATGTTGGAGATTGGTTTGATGTGTTCCGATGCTAGCTGCTGGCTGGGCTCACAAGGCCTTGTTACTGCTGTGAACCTTGCCTCCCTGATTGGCTGGATAAATATACCTGTGCAAGGCAGAAGGACGGGGTGGAGTGAAGATTCTGTGGGCCTGGGCAGAGAGAAAGGAGATGGGACAGAGGTAGAAGAAGGAAGAGAATCGTCATGCGACTGAAACAGAGTCACTTGGGCCCAGAGGAGGAATTCTCAAGTTCCTCATGGAAAGAGATGCAGAACATTAGCAAGTACTTTGGGATTATGGATGTGACATAGCCCACAGAGAAATCATTAGAAGCAGATGGAATGGGATGGAGAGTGGGAATGATTGGAGGATGGCTTAGGAGGTAATATCTGCCTTGCCCCGGGTAAAGGCTTATTCTTAAGTACGTCAGGTGTCTGTGTTTTCATTGATTGTTAGCAGGCTAGAAAATACCACCATAATAATAATTAGCATAATGATAAACATTTATTATGCCTTACTTCTAAATAACCACTACATATATACAAGGGGTATTGTGATTCAATATGAAGCCAAGGGTTCAAAAAAAAAATTAGGAGGGGTGTTAGGGATTAAACACAACCTGTTTCCCATGATAGTTAAGTGGTGCACCATTGACGTATGTACTCACCAATGTGTGTGTATGTATGTATACACATATGTGTACACACTCATATCTAGAAAGACAGACAAACAAGTCATTGCTCCTTTGCCTAGGCTAGTTTTGAAGTTGATCTGGTAGCTCCAGCCTCAGCTTCCTGAATACCTAGGGTAACAGGGCCTGCACTGCTCAGCTTGGCTTAGCTTAAACTGTACACATTTTAAAGCTGACCACTTCCTCTTATCAGAGTTTTGTTTGGTGTGGCTTGGCTTTGTGTGAGTCGATATCTGCCCTATACAATAATTCTTTATAGAACTAAGTCTGATTGTCCTAAGCCACCATGTGAATTATTAGAGGGTGGCACCTACATCTGGCTTATCTTTAGAGCCTTCTGTGTTTCATGGTATTTATTATAATATGAGATCTTCAATAAATACCCATCGCTGGATGTGTAAGTTACTGCTCTTCTGAGCTCTATCTGTGCTAAAATATTGTGACAATCCTTGATAAGCCATAACACAAACCTTGGTCTAAAGAAAACTATAGCCTGATGGCCAACCCTCTGAGTCTTGAGGATGCTGGAGTAATGAAAATCAAGAATCCACACTGTCTTTAGTGGCCACCATAAAATAATGTCCTAGAGAGAGATGCTCAAACTCCAAAGGGCAAATGCCTTCTATGAAGAAGGCATTATCTTCTGGCAACATGAGAAGGAAAACTGTTTTGGGAAAACAGTCTGAAGGAAACCAGATAAGGGCAGCTTAACCTTTGAGATGCTGTGTTAACAGAAGCCCATTCCTGACCTTCGCACACACAGAGCAGTTGCTAAGTTCCTTATGAGATGTGTCTGGGCCTGCAAGGATACCAGGAATGCTACCAGGTGGATCTATAAAGCTTCAGATAGAAAACAGCTCAGTAGCACAGCCCATTCATCCAATGGAGCTGATTTCATGATGTTCACAGATTTCCCAGATCTAACTGCAGGTAAAAATTTATTCTAGATAAAGTCTTCTAATTTTGAAAATACCTAAAGTTGGTGGTGACTATATCATAATTTAAAAGTAGAAGATTAATGGCTTTGCAGAACCTCTCAAAAGATACATGTCAATTAACTGAATTTATGATAATAGAACCATCTAATTGGCTTAGGGGTTTATTAAAGATAGTTTAAAATTAGCCAACAAGAAGGTCCACTGAAAATACTTCTAAGTTAGGCAGTCATTGCCTCATATTGTTTGTCTTATACTTAGGATGGCCAACACATTTCATTTGGCTTCATGTAAAATCCTGTTACCTGTTGAGCAGCCATGTTGTAAGAGCAAGTGCTTGACCAGTCTTGATGAGATCTTGAATCTTTGTTATCTTAGAGCCATCAGGGACATCTTAGAACTATAACTATAATCATAACTAATTCATCAGTCTTATTACTGCATGCCTATCTGGGTTACTTGTGCTCTGGTCTCTCTTTTCTTATTTCAATTATTCCTCAAAATAATATGCATGAAAAATTTTAAATTAAACAACCTCAGAAAAATCATTCAAGATCTACAAAATCTATAAATATATACCGTATTTGGGAGAATCAAATCAGCCGTTAATCTCATTTGTCTCTTTTTATCAGTTTGGTATTGCATAGTAAGCTCAACAAATAAATTAATATACTTGTTAATATTGAGAATATGTTCTGCTGATCTCAATAAATAAGTTTCACTGCGCTGAGATGTCCTGACAGACTAGGCTGGTTCAGCACAGTGACCCAGTATATTTGTATGCATCCCATCATATGCATGTCTTGAATGGCTTGGCATATGTCAATCCTTTTAGCCAACAAGGTCAAAGTCCCTTTTCTTAAAGGTACATGATCTGACCTTTCCTCTCAGGTCTCAGATTTGCCAGAGATCCTCATGTGTGTGGAAGACCTGTATCCCTCCTGTAGCCTGTACCTTCATGTGATGAAGATACAAAGTAAGCTCCAGGAAGGGGAGTTTTAGACAGATTTAGTTGATCTAGCTTTTCTTGCTTGAAAGAGCCATCTTAAACCCCCGTCTGTTTGTCTGTTTAAGAATCCTCTCCTCAGAATGTTCTGTTCCAGAGAACCAAATATAGAAGTAGGAGAAATTGCTTAGCTCCATTACAAAGAATTTTCCTCCCTTTCTTTTCCCCTGACAAGCCAGGAGATGAAAGGAGCTCCCCTCTACCCCTGCAGGGATGAGAGCGCTACACTTCCCCAGACACAGTTGAAGCCTATCAGCCCTCTGCAGCAATGGCTCCAGCAAGTCTTTCAGCCTGGGCTTCTGAGGGAGACAATGAAGGCCTGTGTTAGGAAGAGGAAGTTTCACTTGTAAATTATCACTGGCATTGGGGTCTGCTTTAGAGAATCTGCCTAATGGGGACTCTGTTTTACTGGGAATTACATAATTGAGCCATCATGAGGTTGTATAAATGATCTGTGAGCCACAGTTTGGGAAGTCTGTACCTGAAAGTGGAAAATGGTTTCGTGGTTGTTGTTTTCAGGTCTGTTAGCAATGCCTGAGGGAAAATATATCTAAAGTCTTAGGTACCAAAAGATTAGTGTTATTTCATTCAACATTTGTAATAAGTTTATATGACTACAGAATATATTTTAAAAGTTCCTTTCTATTAAAAAATCTTATTGTTGTATAGAAATAATTTTATGGAATGAAAAAGAAGTAACCCTGGAGAACTAATAAAATATTTGTGGGTTTTGTGCAAGCTGCATATTCTAGGTTAGTGCTCCAAACATTTTATGTAAAGAGCCAGATCATAAATATGTCGGGTTCAGCAGACCAGACCACCTCTTTACTACTCCTAAGTTTCATCTAGCACACAAGCCTCCTTAGACAGTATGCAAATAAATGGCCGTGGCAGAGTGCCAGCACTACTTCCTTTGTGGAGACAGGTGGTGGACTGCACTTGGCTTGCAAGCCCGTGGTTTGTGGATTTCTAAACCATGAATTGAAGGGAGTAGGAGAAAACCCCTTATTTGTTGCCAGACTGTCTTTAAATAAAAAATTAACTACTAGCCTGTCAACAGATGTCGTTACACTTTTGGCTATCGTCAATGGGAAAATGCCGGTAAAATATTGACTATAGATCAACAGATGAAACGCAATTTATATAATTTGCAAGTGCTCATATTGCTATTCATACAAAAATGTCAGGCATTATCCAGACTTCATTATTTTTATCTTTCATGTGTATTTTTAATTGTTAATTATAGATTATATTTGCTATGTAACACATATTACATATATAATACATATATTGCATAACTTTATATATATATTTTTTACTGCCATTCATATATATATACCTTGAAAATAATTTATTTAATTTGTGATTAGCTTTTAATTTTAAATGGCTTTTAAAATGCAATTTTAAAAATATTCATTTTCTGATTTCACCTTTTTCCTAGTGGCCTTCCTTTGTGGGTTTTATGTCACAGACATAAAGACCTCTTAGTTTCATAAGCTTGTGTTTTCTTTTAGTATGTCATGGTTGTGTGTTGGCTTGCTATTCGAATGAAGAAGAAAGTTGGTGAGACGGAAACCTGAGTAGTAGGATGCCCATGGAACAAGAGCTTCTGAAGAGACAGAGAGAGGAACTACAAACATGGACCACAGGAGGAAGCTTCCTTCATACGGAATGAGAGAGAAAAGCCATGTGACCTGAAGGTGAGCTGACAATCCCAAAAGTTGCAGCACTGCAAATAGCCTCAGCATCAGTAAAAATGGCAGTGCACCTGGTGGCAAGGGGAGCAGCCAGATGTGGGTGCAGAATCCCCAAAGAATCAAGGCAGTTTGTCACACTGCCAGTGCCGCACATGGCACAAAGATGCTCAGTAACTAAATTTGGGTACATGAATTGATGAAAATGCCAATTCACTGTCTCAAAAAATTTAGATGTTGATAATTCCTTGCAAGTGGATCAGATCAAAATCAACTCCCAGAAGGCTTTTTTTTTTTTGCAACACGTACAAATACGTAATTATGAAACGAAGTATACATGTCCCATGTGTCTGTAGCCTTAGTGGAAGTACATTTGTGACCCTGTAATCAAAATTCCAACACAAATAGAAAATTAAATGAATTAAGAAAATTGTCACAAAGTGATCTTTTTATTTATCTTTCTATGAAATGAATGATAACTTACAATAAAGCCTGGCTAAACTTTCAGAGAATTAGTCATTTTGAGTAGCTTTTTTTTTTTTTATTATTGTCCACAAAATGTTTATGCTATATGAGATACTGTCACAGTAAGAAAAACATTTATATCCTTTTTCATTATGTAAGTGGTATATCCTTGTCATATAAAATTCAAGGTATTTAGAAAAGTGGGAAAAATAAAAACAGATCCTTTACAATACACCGTAATGTTTTGGCTAATAGTCTTATCATTATAGAATTATTTTCTGTATAAGGTTAGGTCTCTCATGGCTTGACTTAAAGCTCAATTTAGACTACATATTCTACAAACAAGGATTAATTTAAGAGTCCTAAATACTGGCTTAGTGGATAATTTTCTTCTTATTTAATTATCTCTTTATGGGAATTTCTTATCTACTTTTCTAATGTTATTACAATCAAATATTGCCCAGAAGTTGCCTTATTGACAAAGTCCCCAACCCAGCGTGTTTGGAACTGTTAACTGCCTGTTTGTCTTGAATATGGGATAAAGGGCATTCAGGCTTATGACCTCTGGGGCAGCAGAACATGGCTGCCTGTTATATAATCAGCTAGCGGGCCAAGAGCTTTCGGCGCATTCCTCCCAGTGCTCTTCGGTATGTCAGCGCCATTCAATGCACTGGTCCTGATTTCTGCATTACCCACACATTTCTGCTCTCATTGTCAGAACCCACCCAGGCTTCTGTCTGTTTTCTCTAAGAGGCTTAAAAGAAATCTACCTCTTACTTTTTTTTTTTTTTTTTTTTTTTTGCAAATTTTGTCCCAGTATGTCTGGGACATGTCTTTTCCTCAACTCTGCAGGTTATAGGGAAAACAGGGTTATTTTTGCTGACATGATTTCAGACCAAAATTTTCCTGAGTTTCTATGTTGTACTCCACAACTTTACTGCAACTTGGTTCTGAACACCCAGCACCCTTTGCCTTCCGAAGGCCTTCATGTTAAACAGTGCAAACAGACACAGACAGAAGCACCTCACTGCAGATGCAAGACTATTGTATGAGTTTCAGGAATATTTCCTTTCCTATAGAGTCATTATAGTTTAAGTATGGAAAAAAGATAAAACACTTTTGATATTTCTCTACCATCCTTCTTCTGCATCTAAGTACCTATTTGTGTAGTTTGGGGGTTGCATTATGTCCAAATGCTTTATACTAAAAATGGCTACATGAGATGCTGAATCGAGTTTCATAAAATATTGTTAAATTAATTTTGGCTTGGGATGAGGATGGAAGTTCCAACGACTTAACTAAACATATTTTGGCCATTTTGTAAGCTGTATTTTTTTTTCAAAGCAGTGTTTTCAGTATTGATGATCATAAATTAAATATCATTCAACTCAATAAAACATTGAAGACGCTTTCTGTCTTGCGATATCAAACACTCTGCCAAAATTTAATTCTTTATGCAAAAATATAACCCAGCACATTCATCTTATTAGTATGGAAATTTGCTTTCATCTTTAACAAATGGTAAATTATGTGTATAGCAAAACTATTTTAGGATAAATTTATGTTTTTATATCAGTAAATGTTTGATTTGCATATCCATTTTACATTCCTATATACCCTAAATCGCATAGAAGTTTCTCAGGCAGAAAGAGTGTGACAATGTAACAAAGTTTAAGAAGCCCTGCCCTGTTCTATAACGGTCCAAATTACCTTTGGGAAAACGTGATTCAGGTTTAGAAGCGTGACCAAAGGATGTCAGAAATCCTCAAAGGAAGATGCCAGTTAACTACAGGCTTTTTTTTTTTTAAATCAGAGATAACATCTTGAATTTTCCACAGTTTTTGCAGGGAGAAGAAATAAATGACTTTGGAGGAAAAAGCTCCCAAGATACCGGTGATGCTGAGGACATGGATTCCCAAGTACTTGGTGCCTTGGAGGAAAAAGCTCCCAAGATACTGGTGATGCTGAGGACATGGATTCCCAAGTACTTGGTGCCATGTTTGCAACAAGATATCTATACCATCTAGACCTCACACAGCAGCAGACAAATGCTAGCCAAAGTCACAATCATTTTGGATGTTGACATCTGTAGTAAAAAAGTGTATATATATGGATAGCCAGGAAAAGCTCTCTAGGGATCCAGGGAAAGGGCCAGCGATAAGAAGACTATACTTTCTAAGTGCTATCTGAGAAGAGGAAAAGGGGGTCTGGACTTACCCACTGCAGTTAAAAACTAAGGCAAAACAACAGCAGTGATGATGATGATGATGATGATGATGATGATGATGATGATGATGATGGATGGTTGTGACTGCCTTATCCCTGTAGCAGCTTAATGGAGGAAATTAAGATACACGGAGAATTGAAAAGACTCTTTAATTTACCTGTTTGAGTTGTTGTCTGGGAGGCTTTACTGCCTCTGTCTGCTAACCTAGGCCTAGTCCCGGAAGCTTCTAGCCTCCATACAATCTAATCCAGGCCTAGAATGTTTTCAGCCTCTGAGATTTACTACTTAATGAGCTCAACCTTTCTCGTTCTTTCTGAGCTCTGGGCTGGCTGGTTCAACTCAGCTGTTCTGGTTCAAACTCCTTTCCCAGCTGACTTTACTCAATCTGGCTTCTCTCTCCACCCAGAATTGCTCTGCTTGGCCTCAAACTAACTCCAACAATCTGTTCTAATCTCCTGGCTCCTTCAGTCTTCACCTGAGTTCTCTCTCTCTCTGCAACCCATCTCTCTATTACTGTTCTGGTAAAACTGCCTCCTCTCTCCTCATTCTCTGTGTTGCTGCCTTATAGCTTCCCTGTCCTCTCTGTTCTGAGAGTGGGGATATCTTATTCTGTCAAATCTTTCTCTGAGTTGTCTCTTTTTCTGCCACTCGATTAGACACTGCTTTTAAACATGGGTTCTTCCTTCTACGAACTAACTTTACCTTCATTATTTGGAATTAAAGGCATATACCACCACGTCTGGACCTAAGATTTTCTTTACCTGAAACTTGCTCTATACCAGGCTGACCTTGAACTCAGATCATCTTGCCTCTCTCTCCTGCATTAAAGGTGTATTTGTATTCCAGCCAGATTACACAGGCCTAGAAGGCCTTTGGATGTGATCGCTTGCCAGAACAGCCACGTTCTGAATTAAAATTCCTCTACAGGGAATTGTTTAGAAATGATCAATCAGTAAGCCACAGATGTTTTCTCAATATCCTTTTTTTTTTTTTTTTTTTTTTTTGGTCCCGGTAGTGTTCTTTTTGACTGTATTTTTAATATCTCCTAAAGTGAGCTCACAAAAAAGATTAGGAGTACTTATGACATGACAGGAGGAAGGGAGCCGAATATTTACAGTAAATGTATATTTTTTTTGCAAGTTTGCTGTCTTATAATTTAAAAACATGACCTAGAGGAATGAATCAGAATGATCATTCCTGTTCCAAACATTGCTTTCCCTTGCTATCTGTCTCACCCTCAGCTGCTGCAGACCCAGCTCCAGTGACAGCTCACCCTGAGGCAACCTACACAGGTTTCTTCCACAAACCTTAACCGTTCTCTTCCGTCTTATAGCTCTCCTGTCTCACTCACTCCATTTATTGCATCTTTTTAGCCTCTCTAATGACAGCAGAGTCCTTTGAAGTCATTATTCTTTTTGTTTGTTTTGTTTTGTTTTTCAAGACAGGGTTTCTCTGTGTAGCCTTGGCTGTCTTGGACTCACTTTGTAGACCAGGCTGGCCTTGAATTCACAGAGATCCACCTGCCTCTACCTCCCCAGTGCTGGGATTAAAAGTGTTCACCACGACACCCGTTGAAGTTGTTATTCTTAACAAACATGAAATTTGGGACAAGCAAGTCATTTGTTTTATGCGTAAGTCTTACTTAGATGATTATTTAACTGAAGCTATATAAAAATGACAATCACCCCTTATAAAACCTAAGATACTCAAAATTTTAACTAATGGTATAAGGCCCCAGTGGTGAGTCCCTAAGCAACCTGAGGTGTTGCCTAAAGAGGCACAGTGTGAAGTCGTCACCAAATGCTTTATTATATTCAGCATTCTCTTTTCTATACAAGAGGAACATCATAGCCATCTTCCTGCATGCTGTTTTAACATGCTGATGTTAAAGGGAGAAGCCTTTTAGGTGTCAAACGTCTCAAATCCCAGTGTTCATCAGAAACACCTCTTCAAACTGTTTGTCATAATTTTCTTTTATTTCTTTTCTTGGCATTTAGTTCTCACAAACACTTCAGATTCTTCTGATAAACAAGGGGCTTGTATATGTTCTTGCAGCAGGCAGATGGGTGTGGACTCTGGGTTTCTTTTTAACATGAAGAAAATGTTCCTCTTCGCAGCATCTGGGTAAAATGTGGAGTTCTGTCACAGCTCTGAAACACAGGCAGTTGTAATCATCTCTACCACACGAGGTGACTCTGCAGGTAATCCCTTTCTTTCTTTCTTTCTTTCTTTCTTTCTTTCTTTCTCTCTCTCTCTCTCTCTCTCTCTCTCTCTCTCTCTCTCTTTCTTTCATCTCAAGCTTTGAAATCATAGATTAAGTATGAGATCATAAAGCCAGTATACAAAGCAGTATTTGGCTATTTCTTTTCATCAGTCATTTTCATGGACGCTCTCCAAACATGCTGCCCAGATGGCCACTTCACAAGTCTGTGGCAGCAAAAGCAACCCCGTTGCAAATGTAAGGGAAAAGCTAAAAGAATAGACTCTAAATGTATATATAAATATAAATGTTTTATTCATCTTTACTCATGATTTCACTGCACAAACCCCACCAAAATGAATTATGACATTTGGTTGGCAAACATATGGTAACATTCTCAGTGACACAGACATATGGTTAAATCATTCAATGAAGAATGCTACCATTTCCATGGGATAATTCATTTTAATCAGCACAAAGACATTACATGATTCTCTCTTATTATGCCAAGTCACTGTGCAGAAGGAGAATAAAACAACTTATTCTATAGAGGCAATGACTGTGAGAGAACCTGAAAATTTGCTAAAACATTATTTATGTCCTATTTGTGCTGTTATTTCCTATTACACATTTCACCTAATGGCCAGAGATCAATGCCCATGTAAATTATAATTCATGTATTTTATTTCTTGGTAAACCTTTATATACAATTATATGCACCATGGAGCCCTGAGGGATCAGATGGCTTCTTAATATCTCTCTCTCTCTCTCTCTCTCTCTCTCTCTCTCTCTCTCTCTCTCTCTCTCCTTCCCCTCTTCCCTTCCTCCCTCCTTTTTCTCAGTACTTCATATAATTGGACTCCTGCCATCCATAAAGCACTGATTTTTTTATTTACTTTTTTGATGCTAGGGGTTGAACCCAGAGCCTGGAAGAGGAAAGCATGTGCTCTACCACTGAGCTATACCTCTAACCCAGAAGTCTGGGCCATGCAGAGGTGCAGCATCAACCCGTCTTCAGATTACCTGCGAGGCTTTGTCTCTTATCCACAGAGCAAGGAGTTGAATGAAGAGGCATATTATAATCCGGATATGACTTCCAGCTACCTTTGTATAGTTCTCATTAAAAATGGTTTTAATTTTGTTTTTACAAGTTAAGATAGATGAAGGATATTTAAGCATGGTGTAAAACTTATTAGAAATTCAAAGTTTATATCTATAAGTACATTGTAGTCAAGTGTAAGTATATCAATATTTAGTGGCTTAAATTGTTTCTTGAAAAGACTGTATTTGTAAGTCAGATGGATTTAGGACTCAAGATGCCCCTGTATCACCTCCCTAGTTCTGGGGTGACAGGTATGCATGCCCAGCTGTGGGTCTTCTTAGGATATTGGTTAGATGGAATCATTTCAGAGAGGACCAGCCCACATATGGTTAATGTGGCTCTTTATAGGAAACATGTGTCATCCCCTGTGATGTGTACTTTTAATTGTCACCTTCTAGAATTGCCTGGGAAGAGAACTTCAGTGAAGACTGTCTAGATCATGTTGTCCTGTGGGCTTGTCTGGGGTGCTGGCTTGGCTGTTTTAATGAAGTGGGGCAACCTTCCCATTATGAATGCTACCTTCTCCAGGGTTTGGATTCCAGACCCTTGCGTGTAGAGAGGAGGCTGTTAGGAAGGAAGCAAGCATGCATTCATTTCTCTCTGCTGGTAACTGTGGATACAATGTGACTGTTTCAAATTACTTCTGCCATAACTTTCCAAACATAATGTACCTAGCATGGCGAGGGAAAGTAAACCCTTTGTTCCTTAAGTTGCTTTTTGTCAGCATATTTTGTCACAGCAACAAATGAGGAACTATCTAGGGCACCCTTAATGGAGGCCATTTCACTGCATCTACTTTGTATGAGCAGAACTCATGAAATCTACACTTCTCTTTACATTTATGCCAAGAAATGATTAAGAAATATTTGTCACACATGCCCATAGGAGCATGCTACACTGCTATTCTGTGCCACAAACATGAGCTGCATACGGACTTGGCCTTCACTGAGCTCCAGAATGAACAGTGATCTTAATCTAAAGGAAAAATGACTGTTCTGGGACAGCAGCACTGCATTTCAGCATCCCAACTGACAGAAAAGCTGATGTTCTGCTTCCGACTCTGAGGTGGGTATGAAGCTTGCTCCACTCTGCTGAGGCCTGACTGATGCGTTGGAGCCTTTGATCTGAGGCCGTGTTGGAGAACGGGGACGTGCCAAAGGAGAGCTGGACCATCCCCAGCCTAAGTGATTTATTTAAATTCGTCAGAACATCTGGAGCAGCAGCTGGTCTACCTGGGGCCCTTGGATGACTCACTGCTGCTCTTTAATAAATGAACCTTTGCAGCTTCAACTGAGCTTCGCTGCAGGTTGTAAGATGGTGTTTGTTTTCCCTGCATAGCAGCATTTTTATACAAAGAGCCTCTGTCTCCAGGGTTCAGTGGAGTGAACAGTGGGGAGGGAAGTTACTGCTGCCCTCTGCAAGAACCTGGAAAGTGAATCTCACATAGGCATATAATGAAAACCAGATCGCCACAAATAGATTCTCCAGGTCCCACAAAGGAAAATCTGGCTCTTTTGGATGATGAACAACTGAGGGCTCATATGTATTCCATGGCCTTTACAGTTTATAATCTAAAACTCATTTAAAAAAAGACATAAAATGGGTGGAGTAGGGCGGGTTCTATAACCCCAGTTCAGAGGTCTATAACATGTGGAGCCCTGGTAGCCTGTGCCCTGTTACTTCCTCCTAAGATGCAGTCTGTGTTCTTCTCCTTGAGGAAAAGTGTGAATCATAATTTCCACCTTTTCTTTGTCCTTCAGGGGTTTAAATGCAAAACTCTGCTTTGGTTCCGACATTTTAAATTGTCAGGGCACAAGGAGTGACTTACCTGGCTCCTAATTTCCTGTGCCCTGAACTGTGGGCCCCTGTTTCACCTCACTGGGTGTCAGTCTTCTCACTGTCACTAGTAAAGTGAGCACACCAGGAAACATGGGTGGCTTGCACATTGTTTTAGAGCAAAGTTCCATGTGATTCTGAGGGAGAAACAGGACCCTAAAGGTTGGAGCCTGAGGTGGACTGCACGGCTTTTTTCCTGCCATTTAAACTGAGGGACACATACATTTTTAGTTAGTTTGTACTCTAAAAAGATGAGATTTTGTAACAGAATGTGACTAGAGTTTGAAAAGTCTGTGCTCCATAATTTCTGTGGCATCTTGATGTATAAGATTTCAAACAGAGGTTACTGAATGTATTTCAAGAAAGGAAAAAAAAAAAACTAGCAAGCAGATAAGGAGAACACTTGATAGGTAGAAACACAAAGTTTAAATACGGCATCGTTGCGAAACTCCTATATTTCCTCCAGGAGAGATTCAAGAAACTGACTGGTGAGGCTGTGATAAAAGACTGAGTCAGAGGCGTGTTATCCCAACACATCACAGTCTTCCTTGTTTCCAGCGGAGGCCTGACTGCTGACGTAGCAAAACAAGCTAGGGGATTTCCTTTCTGTGTGCTTCCTGCCACCTGAGTCATGCCAAGTCATCTTTCCCTAACCTTTGCTTTCTCTAGATCATTGAACTTTGTGCCAGAGGACTGGGCAGGTCAGTTTCACCCTGGTCCTTTACAGCAGCTTCTTTTAATGAGTCTCATCTACTGTGTCCTTGGGCAGCATTCTTAGGAAGTGCGACAGGGAATCAAACTGCATCCAACACTGCCTGCACAACAGGCTCACGTTCAACTAACAGCTCTGTGCTCCTGTAACCCCAAGGAAGCGGGCCTTGTTCTGATCGAGATGGAGTGTAGGTTTATAGAGAGGACCTTCTTCCGTCAAGAGTCCTCAGGGGAGTGCTAGAGGTGTTCATCAAGTCTGCGCTGGCACAGCAAAGGGGTCCTGCTTGGTGAGAGGAAACAGTAACAATGGCTTCCGTTCACCAAGTCTATTCTTGCCCTACCATGACTGGCATTTAGGTATTAGGGCTACAGAGTCTCTTCAAAGACATCATCTTCTCTAATTAATTTTTGCTTATTTTCTGCTTTAGAATCTGATCCTTAAAACGTATGACGTTGAGTACATTTCTTGTGTCTGGAAAATTCTTTAAAAAAAAAAACTTTTAATTTATTCTTTGTGAGCTTTGCATCATGCACCCCAGTCCCGCTCATTTCCCCACCCCTTCCTATCCACCTTCACCCTTGCAACTTCCGCCGCCTCCTCCCCATCACACACACCAAACAAACAGCATAGAAAACATCTCATCCTGGAGGCTGAAGTATGTCACAGTGTGTCCCTCCATCCTCGCATCTTCATATGCAAATGCCCATTGCAGTGAGTCATTGGTCTGGTTCAGTCTCTCCCAAGTGCTGCAACCTGTGAGGGCCTAGGATGGCCTACACTCTTACCCTCACCCTTGGGGATGGCCTGCCAGTGCCTTCACCATTTGGGCCAGTGCTGCCCAGCCAAGGTGCAGGGCCCACTTTCCCACTCTCCCCTGGGTATCTAGAAACTTCATAGGATCTATTTTGCATATTACTTTTACCTTTACTTCTTGCCCTGAGAGTTAGAAAGAGAGCTTTGTTTTTTGTTTTGTTTTGTTTTGTTGTTGGTTTTGGTTTTGGCTTTGGTCACACCAATTGTCATCATTCATGAGGAGTACTACTGCTCTTAGGTACTTGGAAGCTGGGGAGCAAATACTGACAAAACATGCCTTGGTTCATGAGTACAGTGTATATGCATACACTCAGACATACAAACATACACAAAAAATAAATAGACAAATGTAAAAAACTGCCTCAGGACATTTATGACTTACTTAAAATTATGCTTTTAGTAATTACAACTGCTCTGTATTACCACTTTTACCTGCAGTATTTCTAGATTCCAAGAATAAACTCTGAAGTTTGAAGGGGCCTGTGTTAAATACTGAGAATCTTTTTAATTAATTTTGTTTTAATTTAAGGATTAGATTCTATACTGAAAATTAGACCTTAACAGAAATAGTATGCTACAATAAGCCAACAACACTCAAAGGCTATTAATGCCCTTAGGCAATCAGTAAAGGGGAATAGGTTTTATAAATAACTTCCCAAAGGATATTTTTATTTCTTTTTTCCCTCATGCATGTTACTTAGCTGCATGGGTAGCATTCTGTCCCCTCCTTCTAAATTCATAAGTTACATTTCTCAGTGAAATGTCTTTTTACATGCATTCATCAACCAGTTTTTCTGAGTCAGCTTCCTACTTTACTAGGCAGTCATCAATAAGATATGGGGCTCATTATAAAGTTTCTGAGCCTATACTATCCCCACGTGCATAAAGGTCCCTGTGTCCTGTCAGACATCTTATAGTAAATTCTGCAAGTAGAAGTTCTCAGGGGGAATTGGGAAGAATATGGTGTGATGGAATGTGCAGGGTCCATCTTTCCATCACTCTAGGGTAGAGTGTTAAATGGCTATTCTAACTCTTTAAATCCCTGTTTTCACCTTTGTAAAGCAATATTGCTGCAGACATTAAACATGTTTCCAAAACACTGTTTAGCATTCCATGGGTTGGTGTTGCCTATGAAAAAGGATTACAGAGGAAAGAGCCAGAAATAGATGTAGATGTGCCTCATTTCAGTCTTTGAAATGCCATGGTTATCAGGTGGTATTTTTAAAGGACATCAACAAACACCATCTTTGAAGGGACCATAAATTCTTTTGTTATTTGTCTCAGAATGGCCCCCAATTGGTTTTCTCTAATTATCTCAGCTGTAGGACTCATGGAGAAAATATGTTTAAAATAAGTTCCCAAATGACATAGAGCCTCATAAAATAGGAACAACAGCCAAGAAAAACAAAATAAGAAACTACCAATAGAAGGTTAAAGGTCTCAGAAAATAAAGCTCATATGAGTGTACCCCAAGTTTCTGGGAAGTCAAGTTCCACAAAAAGGAACATAAAAGTCCCCATGATCGTCTTGTCTAAACCACTGTGGAAGAGACCAGTGAACACGGGTAGAACAATGCACGTTTATATTCTTTCTTGTACTGATATTTTATTATTTTATTTTATTGCTATACTGGAAATGTGTATTTCTTACTAGCAACAGTAATATTTAAAGTCCCTTGTGCTTGGGCCTCATAAAACAGCCACAGTGTAGTTTATTTCGTTGGCCAGCACAGACCTCACAGCTTGTAGACAATAGTGTAAAGATGTCCTAGTCATTGACTTGGTAGGTAATGGTATATATGTATTCATTCCAAAAAATATTTGCTGACTGGCTGCAGGTAAATGCATTTCTGAAGGTTATTGTGAAATACACCTGAAACTGCATGTGGGACAGAATGCATACTAAAGAGACCTCAGAACGGCTTTCAATCACAGGAAACCTCTAGCCTGAACAAAACTGTAGTCAGGGTCTCACCCCTTCAGACGGGTAACAGCTTGGTGATTCTAGAATTTGACAGTGATGCCACAGGTATAGAGGCCAGGCCTGAGCTGAGGTCTTCCAGACAGGCCGAGTGTACTCTGGACAGAGAGCTAACACATGTGTGTCCTCTCTCTCTCTCTCTCTCTCTCTCTCTCTCTCTCTCTCTCTCTCTCTCTCTCTCTCTCTCCTCATGCTAGTGAGGTAATTTAGTTAGTTTATAAACACTCACCACTGCCATTTTGTAGCCTTTAAGACCATGTAATAGGAACTGTATAAAAGAGTAAAGAATAACATGAGCTAGAAGCTTCTTCAGTTCACAGGTGAGGCAGAGAACCCCAGTGTGAAATGCGAAAGTTGCTTTCTTGCCAAATTCTGATGATGAAGATGGGTACGAAGGTCCAACCTTTTTGAGAAGTCCTTATGCGAAGGTAACTCGTTGTTCTTTTCCGGTGTGGCAGAATGTTACCCAGCCTTCCTCTACAGAGCACTCTCACTGACATGGTGACAGAGACCTGTCCTGTGAAAAGGGATAACAATCCCCAACAGTCAAGGTGAAAGAAACCTTGCCACTCATGTGTTTGCTTGTTTGTTTCCAACAATAGAATTTTTATAGATAACTAAGTCGTACAAACATTTCCTCAGGAAAGAAAACTTTAACCTCAGTATGAATTTACTGTGTCTGTTTGTGCCTAAGGAAATACTGGATTAAGATTTTTAAAGATAGACACTGTTTGGAAGTTGTTGTTGTTGTTGTTGTTGTTGTTTTTATCAAAACCTAACTTTGTAAAAATCGAATTTTAATATTCTTGAAATGCTTTCAAAAGGCATGTATCATTGGAAGTGATTTTTTTCCAATTTATTCCCTCATGCAATCCATCCACAGTGACGCCTCCCTTCCCCCCACTTCCCCCATCCCCTCCTACCCTCTCCCCCAGATGAACTCTGCCTCCGTTCCCTACAGCAAAGAACAGGCCTCCCAGGGGCATCGGCCAAATACCCCATATCAAGTTTCAGTAAGATTAGGCACAAACCCTCATATCAAGGCTGGATGAGGCCAACCAGTAGGAAGAAAGGGTCCCAAGAGGAGGCAAAGGAGTCAGAGACACCCACACTCCCACTGTTAGAAGTGTCAGAAAAGCACCACACTTAAGAACCACAGTGTATATGCGGTGGACCTAGTACAGACCCGGGCAGGCTCTGTGGCTGCCTCATCAGTCTCCGTGAGCCCTTACGAGCCTTGTTTAGATGGTTCTGTGGACTGTGGTCTCCTGGTGTCCTCAACCTCTCCAGCTTTGCCTAACGTTTGTCTGTGGGTCTCTGCACCTGCTCCAATGAGCTGCTCGAGGAAGCCTGTCTGATGATGGTCAGCCTAGGCACCGATCTATGAATATAGGAGAATATCATTAGGAATCACTTCATTGACTTTTGTTTCCCCAGTTATGTTTGGTTCTACCCTAGGTCTCTGGGCCATTCGGCTTCCAGTTCCTGGTCATCCAGGCAGTGTCAGGCACAGGTTCCCTCTCATGGCTTTGGTCTCAAATTAGACCAGATGTGGGGGGAGGGGGCTGTAGGGAGGAGCAGGGTACAGAAGTCAGCATTTGAAATACAATTTTGCCAATAATTTCCATTTCCCAGGGAGATCCATGCCTCCTCTCTCCTTGTTACTTAGCCTCTCTGGGTCTGCAGATCATAGCTGCTTTATTCATATTTATAGTCATCAGAAAGTATAAAAAACCTACTTAACTAAAGAAGAAAATTTGGTACATTTACACAATAGAGTATTTCACATCTCTTGCTATTTTTTTTTTTTTCTTAAGGAAAATGGAGGAGAAGTAGATCTGGAGGAGAAGGGAGGAGGGAAACTGTGGTCAGATGTAATATATGAGAAAAGAATAAGTAAATTAATTAATTAAAATATAAATAGAAAAAAGTACAATATGAAATTTGCATGCAAGTAGATGGAACTAGAAAAAACTCATCCTGAGCAAAGCAACCGAGACCCAGAGAGAATAACATGACACATGCTCACTTGTAAGTGGATACTACGTGTTAAGTAAAGGAAAATCACACTACAATCCACAGACCCTGAAATACATTATAAATCAAGACCCTTCAATAAATGGCTTTAAAAATTTCTTATCTCTGAACGTGTCATTTCCTGACATAAGATCATCAAAAAGAGCACTGTGCTGCAGTCAAGAGTTATTTAAATAACTGCCATTTAAGTGATATATTTAAATTATATAGCACCTATAATTTTCAAAACATGTACCTGCAATGTTCTATAAATAAGTAAAATTTTCTCAGACGAAGATGAAAACACAAGTACACATGACTTGGTAAAGGAATTGTTGGATTTGTACCTTGTCATTTAGAGTCTGGCACACCTTCCAGCCAGCTGGATTTTCCATGGCATGTTCTTTACCATATTTTTAAAATGAGAAAGAAAGCTGTTTCATCATCCACAATAATTCAATAAGCACAGACCATGCCCAGTAAACAGTGAAAGCAGGGATAGCTGTCATCTATGGGAGCTAAAATAACAGTTAGTGCCTTGACTAAACAAAGGGTAATTGAGCTAGTGCCACTTGTTTTAGAAAATCTATGTCAAGCTGAACTGGGATGAGGACAGATAATTGCCACCAATGAAAAGTCAATATGTGACCAACATTTTGGCACCGTGCCCTTAGCAAAGCAGGAGTGTCATTCATGGAAGGAATGCTATAGAAAAGGGCTGGAGGCATATCCTGAGCCTTGTTCAGCTGGCTCCCACACCTCAGAGACCAACCAGATCTCAGCAAATACACACCCAGAATTTTCTCTGGATATGTTTTCTAGTCATTGATTTCTACACAAGACAATCAAGTGAGAGGAAATAACCCAGCCACTCTCTTGGATAAAACTGGAAACAACAGCCAAGGGAGACACTAATGCAGTTACTCATATCCTGCTGTTGAAAAGTCAGGCACAGCTCATGGACACAACAGTGAGGTATCAATAGATATGACATCAGAGTGTGTCATGGAGAGGTCAAGGTGAGTGTTCCTTTTCAGATGGGTGTGGACAGGTGAGATATATTCTACTTCCTGTCTACCGTTTGCTCTCGGTCAAAACTGTTTATTTATAAGCAATGTCTTTAACCATTCCTGGGAACTTTTAAAAACTACTTCTTATATTTTATGAGCTGAAAAAAAAAAACCAGATTGAATACTAAGCGAGGCCTCGTTGCCTGGACTAAGGAGCTGGTGTGTGTGTGTGTGTGTGTGTGTGTGTGTGTGTGTGTGTGTGTGTGTGTGTGTGTGTGTCCCTCTAACAGTCACATTCCTCCAGTTTGAAATTTGCAATCAATTTCTTTGGGCAAGTTACAAGTGTTCCTCATCTCATTTTCCTATTAGCCAAATGAAGATAATATTGTTTGTCTCACACTGTTGCTTCGCAGGATGACAAGAAGAATCTAAAGAGATAATAGTTGTGAACATATTTTGCAGGTAAAAGTGCTGGGCAAATGCAATGATTACTGTGAAAAGGAAGCTGCTTGGGTAACTTGGCTGGAAAATTTTAGGTTTAAAGAGGTGTATGAACCTGAGAAATCAAGAGCAACCTCTAATTTTACAGATGGTAAAACTTTCTGTAAAGAATACTAAAATGATCAGATAATTCCCATAATTTTAGATAATGATAATAATTGCAGAACATACTCTGGGCTCAGTGTACCAAAGTTTCATATCTATTATCACATTTAATCATTTTAGTGTGTCCATTAGAGGAAGAGGAGGCTGACGAAATGACCATCCAGGGCCACATCACTTTGTAAAGAGTAAATCTTTGATTCCTACTGAAGGATTTCTAATGCTAAATCTTAAGCTTGTAACTACCTTGGATGTCTAATATGAATTTAAAAAACAATCTTCATTTTATCTTTCATCTGGAAGAAGGTGCCTCACCAACAAGTAGAAAGCAGAACACCAAGCCCGTATAAGATAGAAGACCCCTGAGGATTTCTGTTTCTAAAGAATAAACCTCATATCTTTGGTGTGCCTTCTGTTAGTATCTTTCTGTGGTACACCTTCTGTTAGTGTCTTTAACAGATGCTGTGGTACATAAATAGTGTTATTTTACCTATTTGCAGTCAATAACTAACACAAAACATAAGCCATTGAAAGTGGGACCCTCTCTAAGAATCAAATGGAAATTCTCATTCCAGCATATGGTTGACATAATGGAGTGTGACTTCATTTGAAAGTCAGTTTATGTGGGAATTTACAGTTTCAACACTTGCCTTTGCCTGGAGGGTTTTCAGAAGTACTCTAGATGTCAACCCCTTTGTGTCTTGGGTTCATGCTTTTAAAGGAGAATATCCATCGCAGTTAACTGTAAAAGTAACCTTTATTCACCCAATTTAATTGTCATCTCGGAGGCTTACTGCTGAATACGGTCACCCTTTCTAGTTCGTTCTGAACTCTGGCTGTCTGGTTCAACTTAAACACTGGCTCAAACTTCTCTCCAAGCTGACTGATTCATTCTGTCTTATCTTGGCTTTCACTGAATTGCTCTGTTTGGCCTCAAAGTTACATTGGCAATTTGTCCTAATTGTCTGGCTCCTTCCCATTTTGGGGGGTGGGAGGCTCGTTCTGTCTTAACCTGTGTCTAGTTTGTTCTCCCTGTAACCTATTCCTGCAAAAATTGCCTCTGAACTCTACAAACTGAACCCCCAAGAACTCAACTCAACTCCACTGCCTATCAGCTGACTCTCCACTACTGACGCAGCTCAACTCAGCTCAACTGCCTCTTCCTGAGCTCTCTTAAACAGCCTCTCTTTCCTGTGCTGAGAACCAGGTGCATCCTATTTTTTCAAATCTTTCTCTGGTTCATCGCTTCGTCTGCCCCTGAATTAGACATCATTTTCACACATGCCTGCTTCCTTCTATAAACTAACCCAACTTTCACTGTTTGGGACTAAAGGTGTGTACTAAGGGCATGTCTGTGTTCCATCCAGAGCACATAGACCTAGAAGGTCTTTGGATGTGATCCCTTACTGTAGCAGCCATGTTGCTGGACTGAAATTCCTCTACAGTTACCCCATGTATCATGCACTACCATTGTGTGATGAGTATGCTTGTGGAGCCTGGGCACAGAGCTTAGCTCTAGATCTTTAGAAGGGGAGGGCTAGTGTTCCAAGAGCCATGCCTGAGGAATTACACTCGTAGAGCCTCATTGGCACATGAACATGACTTCTATGACAAGGCTGTGAGCTGACTGTTTGGGATAAGAAAGAATACAAACAATTAGACACCTGGAAATGTGGTGATCCTCAGGCTCCGGGTAAGTTATATCTCTCTTGTCATTCATCCCCCTGTTTAGTGGGCTTCCACCCTACGTATCACTGAGCTCCACAAGCAACAGGACACTGTGCAGATGACAGACTAGCATTCACAGGTCTCCATTCTGTTTTATGTTGCATTATTTTATTTATAGGAAAGCAGCTGTTGTGTCGTTGTGCCTTAAGGACACTTAGGAAACTCTATAGGTCCATGCTGAAAGAATTGAACCCTAACCTTAGGCAGCATTAATTTGCCACCATGTGAGAAAACTCTAGATAAGTGTTATCAGAGCCACATCACATGGCAACCTTAGGAGAAACTGAGCTGAACTATTGAGCTAAGCCATCCTGAATTTTGGACCCTGTCCAACATAATTCATTTTTATTGTTTTAAGCTTCCTGGTGCTACAAGTAATTTGTTACACAGAAATAGGTTCAGCAGAACATTGAAAAATGCTTATGTTAACCTTTGTACTCAATTTAGGGATTATTTTTCAACCATAATTTTAGGATGGGGCAACTAACGTGGGAGGTTGTGGTATTCATTAAAAATGCAGTGCATGCCCGTATGTATCCACAAACTATTACAGATCAGTAAATTATTGATTAAATTATAATTAAGCCATTGCTGTGGATGTTCTTCAACTCACCTTCACTTTTTTTTCTCTTACCAATTTCTCCCTGAGGAAGATGGGAAGAGGATCAGTTATTTAACTGTTAATGACTCTCCAGAGAGGGACCTGTAAGGAACAGACGTATTACATAAAACTTCTGGGCCAGAAGTCCTCCTCAAAAAGATGATTTTTTTTCCCTTCATTTTTCACCAGGCAAGTGGGGACTCCTCATTCTTTCAGAGAGACAAGTGGTAAACGTTGGTCAACTTCACAAGCTGCTTGCTAAAGTCCAGCCAACCATCAAAAGCTTTGTGCTAAGACCCCTGTCAATCACAAGCTGCAAGCAATCACCCACCATGTGCTAAGGTTTTGGCAGTCAGTCACCACCAACTGTGTAGTAAGGTACAGCCAATCCTCAGAGCTGTGTGATGAGGTAGGCAGATCACCACCATCAGCTGGGCCTTCTCCAGGGATCCTAGGCCAGCCTTGCTCTGTTTATGAAGATCTAGATCAATGTTCACTTCCTGAGGTCATGAGGTTTCAAGATACATAGATCTTTGTTTTTATTTAGAGAATGCATTCTTGAGTGGATAGCCTGGACTATAGAGTAAACTAGGCCAAGCTGGGCTATTGAGGAAACTCTGTCTTAAACAAGTGAAGAAAGGCTTTATTTCCAAACTCCTTCAGATAAGAAGCCTTGGCTAGACAAGATGCTTGTGTTTGTTTGTTTGTTTGTTTGTTTGATTGATTGATTGTTTGATTTCTCCTTTTGAGACAAGTTCTTTGTTTTTTGTTTTGTTTTGTTTTGTTTTACATAAGGAATTCTCCTGCTTTAGCCTCTCAAGTACATATTTCATAGACTAAAAGATGCTCAAAAATGTGTGTGTGTGTGTGTGTGTGTGTGTGTGTGTGTGTGTATGTTCTCTGCAAATGACAGTGTCATGGGCCACAGAGGTAATGATCCCCCAGAGGCAAGAAGGAAGTCCAGTTCAACAGGACTCAGTAGCTGATATTGGTTCAAACTTCTAGAATCTGAATTTTAGCTATATTTAAGTACTGTACAATTTGGAAAAAAAAAAAAGGTGCCTGGTGTAACAGAATCCTGTGTGTACAATAAAGCTTAAGGCATAATTATATCAAAACTCTTTTCAAAGTGCATGCCATTTATTCCATGAAGCTGGGCTCTGTGTCAATAGGCAGCATGCATTATCTTAATGGCCTGGGGGAGCATCTGGGTCAGTCTCAGTCATGCAGATAGCACAAAAGTCACTGGGCTATTCACCACCTCTGGTCCTATTAGTGAGGGAGCAGGAGGCAGGTGTGGCCTGGGCCGGTAGACAGTACAGAGGTCACTTAGGCTATGAGTCATCTCCATTTCCAGCCTTCTGAGTAGAAAACAGGCGACACATCCCTTCCTTTGAAGAGGTAACCCTGTGTGTTTAACATTCTTGGTTTCTCTGGTGCTTATCTGTGAGCACAAGGACCTCTGTGCCCCCAAACACAAATATGCATAGGAAGAAGAGTGGTATCAGTAAATAAAACTGGAGGCACACAGCTTTTTAAACTAGAAATGGGGCTGGAGTGATGGCTGAGCCGTTAAAGGCTAGGCTCACAGGCAAAATCAACCAGGAATGACAGGAAGGTTTAAAGTGATTCTTTACTCAGAGGGTTCTAAAGTTTCCTCATAGGTTTGTTCATTTACTTTTCTCACCATGATGCCTATTCTGTTTTCTGAGCTGAAAACAACATTTTCCAATCTAAAAACACTACATTTTCTATGCGTAAGGATACACAGAACCTAACTGTCCTGCTATTCTTAACTCTGTAAAGATCACACTTTGAGTTATAGAAAGTTGTTCTAAGTAATAGGTTTTCTCCACGGATGAAATGATCCGATTCAAGTGATATTAAAACATAAAGGCAGGTTTATTGGGAGCATCTCATGGCCAGGGGTCACTGGTCCCAAGGAAGGAGTCCGGGGAAGTCACCATGGGGAGGGAGACAGAGAGGACAGAGGATGGGAAAGAGAAAGAGAGAAAGAGCCTGCACAGGAAGGGGAAGAGAAAATGCAGAGAAAGGGGGCAGGAAATGACTCACAGAAGTGTCTGGATCATATAAGGAAGCCTAACCACTTGGATGGACAAGTCCAGGGTAGAGGGCAGGGTATGGCGGACACACCCCGCAACAGGTAGGCATTGAGGAATGCTGGAAGAAGAGGGAGGGAGGTCAGTTCCATGTTAAATATGCAGTTCAGCTGCTTGTCCTGGATCTGAAACCCAACAGCAGGTTCAAATCTATTCTTTTTAGGGATAGACTCATTGCCTGTTCCCCTTGGAGAACAAAGTGATTTTCCTGTTCCCAAAGAGTGAGTGTGGAAAGAAAAGGTTGACACAGGGGAGGTAGGCAGTGTGGGAGGAAATGCTATGAAGATCACATGTGTAATTTTGTCCAAATGAAATCTGAACAAAAAAAAAAAGAGAATAAAATTCACATGAATAGAAATTGCTTTATGGTTGTCTCATAAATGTCTGTATAAACATAACACTGACTTTTAGCCAAATGTTATTTGTTGATATTAAGTAAAGATTGACTTTTGTTTTTTAGGTCTGTGAATCAAAACTCAGGCCTCAAACTAGGCAATCTCTCTATCACCCAAGAACGAATTACAGAATTGGAACAATATATCCCTATAATTCTATTATTGTATTTTTATTAAAAATGGCTTATCTTAGCCAGGCATGTGCCTTTAATTCCAGCTCTCAGGAGGCAGAGGCAGGCAGATCTTTGTGAGTCTTCAAAGAGACACCAGGGCTCTGTGTAACAGAGAAACTCTGTCTCAAAACACAAAACAAAACAAAACAAAACAAACAGAGAAACAAAAAAGACTTATCTTGGCTGGGTGGGGATGATGCATGCCTTTAGTCCCAGAATTTGGGAGGCAGAAGCAGGCAGATCTGTATGATTTGGAAGCCAGCCTGTTCTACAGAGTGATTTCTGGGCCAGCCAAGACTATAGGGAGAAACTCTGTCTCAAAAAACCAAATGAACTAGCCAACCAACCAAATAAACAAAGTTTATTTTTTGGCTAATGTTTAAAAGGTAAAGCATTTTTATTGATATACACTATTTATGTGCATATGTATATACATATACTGGGAAAAGATTGAAACAAGCTTATTAACACATTGGTCACTTCATGTTAGCAGTCAGTTTATGAGCAGAGCTTTAAACATGTATATTTCTAGCATTTTTGAAGCATACAGTGTATATGCTTTACTATGGTGGTCACTGGCCATAGAACAGATAATTTCAACTCATTTTGCTAACTGAAACTCGGAACCTTTGTCAACATGACAATCTTTATCAATTTGGTTGGATTTAGAGTCAGCATGGAGACATTTCTCTGAATGTGCCTATGGGGGTTCTTCCTGGAAGGTTTAAATGAAAAGGGAAGATCTATCCTGAGTGTAAGAATAACTATCCTATCATCTAAAATCCCAGACTTTTAAAAAAAGAAAAGACGAATTGATGCCTAGTACTCAGCTATTTCTGCTTCCTGCCTGAGCATACCATGTGACCAGCTGCCTCAGTTCATACTGTCCTACCTCTCCGTTATGGACTGTGCCTCATTGTCCTGATCAGTCTTCTATTGCTATGGAGAGACACCATGACTAAGGCAACTCCTATAAGAGAAATCATGAAACTGGGGGCTTGCTTTGTGTGAGGCTTAGTCTGATATCATTCTGGCAGGCGAGCATGATGCTGGAAAAATAGTTGAGAGCTACATCCTGATCTTCAGGCAGACAAAGAAAGAAACAGAAACAGAAACAAAGGCAGATGGGGGTGGAGGCAGAGAGGCAGAGAGACTAAGAGGGTGAGAGACAGACTGGGCCTAGCATGGGCTTTTGGAACTTTAAAACCCACCCCTAGTGACACACTTCCTTCGACAAGGCCACACCTGCTCCAACAATGTCACAGCTTCTAATCCTTCTCAAATAGTGCCACTTTCTGGGGACTAAGAATTAAACATATGAGCCTATTGTTGTCATTCTTATTCAAATCACCACATGCTTCCAATTACTCTCTCTCCCTTAAATTGCTTCTTGTCAGATATTTGGTCATAGCAAAAAGGACAGTATCTGATCCAGAACGTTTTGGTCCACAGTTCAACATCCCTCTTTCTTTTGCCACTTCAGTCTACGATGACCAAGTTTCTGCCTTTTATCTGTGAGATCAAGTTTTTAAGATTCCACATAAAAGTAGTATCAAAGTGATTTTCCTTCTCCGTCTGACTTATTCCACTTAATATTGAGTCCATGTTGTCACAAATAAAAAGACTTTTTATAAGGCTCTATAGCATTCTGCTGGGTGAATATGTCACATTTTCTTTACTCTGTCATCCATCTATTGTCAAATGATTAAATCTCTTGCAAGTTATGGGTAATGATGAACACAGAGGTTCTGGCAGGCTGATTTGAGTTTCTTCAAATACACACCAGAAGCGAGATTGCTAGAAGTGCTGGTTTATATTGTGAATTTGATATAACTTTGGGTCATCTTGGAAGAAGAAACCTCAACTAAGAAATGACCTCCATAAGACTGACATATGTAGGCAAGTCCGGTGGGCATTTGGATTGACGTGGGAAGGTGACAGGTAATTCTGAGTTCTGTGAAAAAAAAAAAAAAGCAAACGGAGTAAGCCAGGGATAGCAAATGAGTAAACAACATTCTTCTGAGGTCCCTTCTTCAGTTCCTGTCTCTGGATTCCTGCAGATTCCTTCCTTGACTTCCCTCAATGGTGGACTGTAAGATGAAGTTAACTCTTTCTTCTCCAGGTAGCTCTCAGTCACAATCTTTACTGTAGCAGTAGAAAGCAAACTAGGACACTAGATCTATGGTAAATTCTTTTGCATATATTTTGCACATATAAAAATACATGCTCTCATATGCATGTAAGTATACATACTTGCTTGAAATATATAGCATACTGATATTAAAAGGAACTAACTGTAGGTTGACAGCTGGAAGAAACGTTCACATGATAAACCCATGAACTACTGTAATGAGACACAGTAGGTGGCTCCCCCAGGAGCCCTTCCAACCTGGAACAAGCCACCTGTACCCCCAAAGTAATTGTATGCAAATCATAGTTTTCCACAGGCACTTTCATTAAAAAAAAAAAAGGCACAGCTGAGTGTGCCAAGTATGCTGGCTTATGCCTGTAATCACTTGGGAGGCCATGACAGGAAGCTTTTGAACCAGGCCAGCCTGAAGTACATGGCACATTCAAAGTCAGCCAAGAATACATAGTATAATATGCCTCAAAACCAAAAGAGACCAAAATCTCTTTAAAAATTATTTGTTGCTTTCTGGCTTCTCTAGATTGAAAATGGTCCCATCATCAAGTTATGGAGGAATGTTTGTGAGTAGTTGCTGGTGCTGGGGACATGCGGGAATAACGGAGTTGACAAAGACTTCATACTCTTACCTGTGTATAGCGAGAATTATTTCAATGCATAGGTTAGGAACTTCAGAAGAAAGTCTACCTTGGTTTGTATTTGAACCTCACACGTAGACTTTATTTATTATGGTTAAAACTCTGCTGAGTGAAAACAAAGCTGGAACTGGCTTGCACAATCCCGAGTGACAATGCCTTACTTTGTAACAAGAGCATTCCTCATGCTCAGATATAAAATCTTACCAGGAATGACAGGACCAAAGTATTATTTGTCTTAAACAACAACAGCCCCATCTATATACTATTGAGAAATACTTGCTGTTCTGAAATGGTTCTCCTTCATGGTACCTTCTCCCACTACAGTTAATTGACTGCATGCCTTTCATTTAGGCCACATGTCACTGATGGACACTGAGCTAAAAGAACACTGCCATCGGTGGTGCACTAACTTATTTTGGATATTGAGGAAGGAAAACTCAGCAGATTTTTAAGAGTTCTATTTTTTGTTATTGCTAGGGAAATGTTAAAACTGAAGTGCTCAGTAAAGGCTTAGTGTGTCACCTAAGACTTTGCAAACAGCCTCCAAGTCAGAGCCAGTGAGTTAGAATTCCATGTTGAATTAGAAATTAAAAATAGATGCAGTAGTGAGAAATGTATTTAGGGCCCTGCCTACACTGCAGTTAGAATCCTGTTCATAAGCATTAGGGTTGCTAACCTGCTGTTAGCATAATTTCTCTGGCCAGAAAAGAAATTAATATAAGACAGTTTTCTTAGGAATTATTTTGAAAACTTATGAACTGTCTTACTGCTGTAGATGCTATTCTGGTTAACAGCCATTTAACTCTTTATTTGGAGAGAATTAAGTTGAACATAATATGAAGTGGTAACATTTTAAGTATTATATAATCTTTTAATAGTGTCTTGATTCAATATGCTTGAGCTTAATTATCATTCTCTGTTTTATATGTTGAGTACTTCAGTGCAGTTTTCATGAAATCATGAATAGGTGCTTGCTCATGTTATGACACCATTATGCAGAATGGGGCAGCACATCCACCATCATACACATACATATCCACACACGCGCCACCTTGTGATATGTTCAATAGTAAAAGGAATAGGTAATGAACATATGAGTAAGCATTATATGTCTCCCCATCTCCCGCTTTATAAAGGGTGAAACCATTCACACAATAATGCATGGATATTCTTTCCCAGCTGATCTCAAATCATTATTCTTTATCAAAATGCCTGTCCTTAATTTCTTAACACATTCTGAGCTTACGGAGCTTAATGAAGCTGTTGAGATGCTGTAAGGTGTCTTAATGATTTTGGTCCTTAAACAGTGGCAGGAACTTTTAGTGCTTTTTAGTCCCTGGCCAATAAAGGTACAATGTTGGGATGAGTTGATTCACGTATAAGTTACATTCTCACCCTTGTCATTTGTGTCTTCGATGGTATAGTTTTCCAGCTATCGTCTCCAAGGCTGAGAAACATTCCCACCATGCCATTATTAACCCTTTCTTTTTCTTTTTTATACGTTTTTTTTTTCTTCTCATTAAGGTGTAAGGTTTTAGTTAGGGTGACTATTGCTGTGATAAAGTGCCATGACCAAAAACAAGCTGGGGAGGAAAACGTTTTGCCTTATAATTGCATGCCCACATCACTCTTCATATGCAAGAAAATCAGGACAGAAACATAAAACCATGCAGGAGCTGCTGCCATAAAGGAGTACTGCTTCCTAGTTGCTCACCCTGGTTTGCTTAGCCTGCTTTCTTCTAAAACTCAGGATAACCATGGGGAGGGGCGTAGGAGTGGTGGACCCACCTACAATGGCCTGGGCTCTCGCCCAGCTATCACTAATTAAGAAAATGCCCTATAGGCCTTGCTATACACCATTCTCTTGGTGGTATTTTCTCAGTTGAAGCTCCCTCCTCTCTGATGACTTTAGCTTATGTCAAGATTCACAAAACTAGCCAGGGCAATCATGCATAGTTGTATTCTTACATTTTTATTCCGTGTGTGGTATACATGTGCATATGCCCATGTATGGGAATGTGTGTGTGTGTGTGTGTGTGTGTGTGTGTGTGTGTGTGTGTGTGTGTGCATGTTATGCACGTTCCTATGAATATGGAGCCTAGAAGTTAAAATTAGATGTTTTTCTCAACTGCATTTCACTTACTTTGTAGATAGGGCCTCCTGTGACGTTCGGCTGGACTGGTTGACCAGCACATGTATCCACCCATCTCTGCTATGCTCAGAAATTTTTTTTATGGTGTTACTGAGGACTAAACTCATCTTATGTTTATAACACAAATATTCTAATGGCTGAGACATCAGCCCAGTCCATCTTCCATATTTTTAAAAACCATCTTTCCTAGCTCAGTTCATTAATTTCAATTTTAGCTGATATTTGCTATATACTCATTATCCTATTTAATTTCATTTTTCATCATTTAGCCCCATCTTTCTTTCTAATTTCAAGAAAATAGTTCCCTTATTTTTCTATCTCATGTTTCTTTTCCTTTGTAATCTACAGGTCAAATCATCTTAATCTTGAGTGCTCAGCTTTGGAGCAAGATTAAGTACATACTCTGGGATGGTTTTGTTTTATTTCTGAACTCCTAAAGAATTCTCATTAGCCGCCTTTAAAATCTCTGACTAGCTCTAAATATCTCTTTAACAAAAAATCAGCATTCATTCAAATATCATCACAAGGACAGTGGATAGACAGCTATAAGTGGTCTTGCAAGCCTGTAGTCCTAGCTACTCCAGAGGATGAGGCAGGAGGATCATCAGAGTCCTGGATGTCAAGGCCAAATTGTGGAACATAACAAGATATATTTCAAAGTAACACCAAGGCTAAGAATCAAAGAGAAATTATATTAAGTTGTCCTTGTCTTTCTGTCTATTTGATGATTTTTATAGTAATAACATTTTCTTCTTCATTTTAAGAAAAGCATTTCAGTCATATTACAGTTTGGGTGGGCATTGGTGGGCAGTGCCCACTTTTAACTTGCCTGAAAGGGCAGCATACTGGTCTTTCCACCCGAGCTCTTCCCCCTACTTCTATCCTGGCCTTTCTGTCATCAGAGTGGTTACTTAAAAATGCAATCAGAGCTTGACACTCCCATGACCTCAACATTCAACAGACACCACAGAGAGAATAAAACCTAATAAAGCCTGTGGCTTACCAGGCCCTAAATTATGTGGCTCCATTACACTCCAAGCATATCTTCCCATCCTTTTCCCTAGCTGCCGTGTAGACAAAGTGAACTGTCTGTTGGTCTGTTTAGGAGTGGATATGAGCCACCACTGGATTCCTGGAAGGTTTGCTGAGTCTTAGGTGCCCTGGCCCAGACTCCTGCTGCTATCATGTCCCACTACCTGCTATCTCGCACCCCACCCCAAAACATCTCTGTTCTTCTGGGATGTGGCAGACTGCACCAGGAATTACATTGAGAATTTGGTTGTTATGGTCCAATAGTAGATGTTTATGTGCCACTTGATTTCTACACTTAACATGCCAGGATATGCATATGTTCACCTTGAAGATCTTCATGATGTTTAAGAGATGCTTTACAGAGTTTGATATGGAGTTTTGGGAGTCAACTTGAAGTACAGCTCACACATGGGGATTGGAAGACACCAAATCAAATGAAAGCCAAGGAAGGGAGAAATGTATACAGCTCTTTCTGATATAATGGTTATGACTAGTATAGATGTTGTAAGAGCTGAAGTTATGATAGGAGGAAATCAAGGAGTAACTCTTTTGATTACAAGGATACGAGACCAGATTCTACTGTCTTAGAAATAGACTGACTAGAAGACCATGGCATAACCAAGCCATTCTGCCAAAGATAGATTCGAACACTGAAATTGATCTTCAATATCTAAAGTCAAATCAAGATCGTGGTCCAAGTCTCAGCCCAAGAAAGAAATGAAGGCGAAATCTTGTTCTAGTTCTGCATCTCACACCAATCTAGAGGACCTCTAAAAGGGATTCCAATACATATTGTGAGTCTGGCTCAAGATATGAAAGGGATTCAAGGAAAAAAAGGACCTCCTAGATCCAAATCTCAGTCAAGATCAGTCTAGGTCTAGGTCAATATCTAGACCAAGGTCTTGGACTATAATCCTAAATCCAGTGGCCACTGATAGTATAAATCATGATACTTTCTAGACATGTATCTTCTAGGCTTGTTAGTTTTCTCTATAATGGGAAATGGTTATAATTAAAATGATATACTGTTGAGAAGACATTCTTTTTTAATTATTATTATTATTTGGTTTTTTGAGACAGGGTTTTTCTGTGTAGTCTTGGGTGTCCTGGACTTGCTTTGTAGACCAGGTTGGCCTCAAACTCACAGTAATCCACCTGCCTCTGCCTCCTGAGTGCTGGGATTAAAGGGAGAAGTACTCTTAAGAGTCCAGTTTGTTTAATGTTATGCCCAGCTATCAATTTGTGGTGTCTCTGTATATTTTTGCAAAGATTCTCATCTTTAATCTATTTTAAAAGATTATTTATTCACTTTCCATCTGATTGCAGCTCCCCCTCCTCCTAGGCTTCTCCTCACACAATCCTCCTCCACATTCTCACCTCTCCTTCTCCTCAGAGGAGGGGGAGGTCCCCCCACCATGGGTACCAACCTGCCTTAGCATATGAAGTCACTGAAGAGCTAGAGGTATCCTCTCCCACTGAGACCAGACAAGACAGCCCAGTTAGGGGAATGGGATCCAAAGGGAGGCATCAGAGTCAGAGAGGGCTCCGTTCCAGGAGTTGGGGGATCCACATGTAGACCAAACTGAGAATCTGCTACATATGTAAAGAGAACATGCTATTTGGATGGTGTTTCAGTCCCTGAGTGCTAACCTGGGCCTAGGTTAGTTGACTCTGTAGTTCTTGTGGAATCCCCGACCCCTTCGGCTCCCCCAATTGTTCCCCCGACTCTTCCATGTGACTCTCCAAGCTCTGTCTAATTAAATTTCCCCATGGTAATCTGGCTATAGATCTCTGCATCCGTTTCTATCAGCTACTAGGTGGAGCCTTTTAGAGGAGTTATGCTAGGCCCTTTCCACAAGCATAGCAGAGTAACATTAATAGTGTCAGGAGTTAGTTTTCTCCCATGGGATGGGCTGCAAGTAGGGCCAGTCTTTGGTTAGCCATTCCCTCAATCTTTGTTTCATCTTTGTCCTTGCACATCTTATAGGCATGACAAAGTTTGGGTTAAATAGTTTGTCGGTAGGTCGGCGTCCTTATCTCTCCCCTGGAAGTCCTGCCTGGCTACAGGAGGTGGCCACTTCAGGCAAGATTTTCATTTTTTTTTTTAATGCTTGAAGTGTTTGGTGAAAAGATGTTGGTTGACCATCATTTGCAACATTGTTTTTATTAAAAATAAGTTTGCATGTCCTTATTTGGTAAAACTATTGATGTAGAAAAGTAGCTTGCTAATAAAATAGAATGATATAAAAGTGCAGTTGTAGTCACATTACAACTCTGATCGCTCAGAGCCATTTAGGTTCAGGGAGGACCTGAAAGGTCATTGCTCTTGGGTACTTTGCAGAACTTGATGGTAAGACTCTATTGCTGACGATATTACATACTTGTGTCATAGAACATGGAGAAAGCAAACTGGTACAGACCTGGGAAATTCATCCCTACTTGCTAGATTTCACAGTGCTATGTTCCCTACTTGGGAGAAAAGTAATTATTAGAAGATGGCCTGTACCCATACACATATTGGCAGCACTAAGTGGACCTCATGTTTTTAATTATTATTTTTAAGAGAGAACCTGTGACATTGGAGGGAACAGTAGTGGTAGATAAGGAAGGAACTGGAGAAATACTCATGTCAACTATAATCCTCATTTCCATAACTAGCCATGTGGCCTTAGTTGCTATTTATAACTACAGCCCTCTCTACCCATTCTGTATTTCTTCCTCCCTCAGCAAGATTCTCAGCAGGTCTTGGCTCCATTCCTGGAAGAGTGATCCACAACTTCATTCTTGATGGGTCTGTGTCCTTTGTTATCCTGCATGGATTAGGTTGTTATGGTTTCCCATCCAGTTTTATCATAGGATGTTGTAGCACCAAGAGAGGCCCTACAGGATCCCCTACACTCCAGGCGTAATCATTCTCACCACCATTGTGGAGAAACAATTTAATTTCAGCAAGGTAATATGGATCAATCACCTGCCTAACACTGTTATTCTTTTCTTAGTGTATTGGATTAAGGGTATCAGAAGCTCAAAGTGACCAGGGAGAAGTCTGAGCTTCCAGATCAATGGAATGTTCATTGCAGCTCCCGGCAGGAGTATGCCCTTCTCTGGAACCAAAACTTCTAGGCCAGCAGAATGTAAGGTCTTGAAAACAGGAAGGAAAAAGGTTTCTAGTGAGTCACTAGGAGTGATAGTGAGTGGACCCTTTTCACCACCTTGACCCCTGGACCCATGAATCTTCCCTTTTATGAAATCATAAAATATATTGAGTGTCTATTCGAAGCACGCAATGCTTTCTGGAGAACCTTGACCCAGCCCTTCAATCTGCAGCCACCTAATTGGTGATAAAAACTGTGTCTTCAAAAGGCCATTCCATCTTTCTATCAGGCCAACTGTTTTAGGATGGTGGGGGGCATGGTAAGACCAGTGGATTGCATGGTCATGGGCTGACTGTTCTACTTCTCTGTTAGTGAACTGAGTTCCTTGTTCAGAAGCAACACTGTGTGAAATACCATGGTAAAAGTGTGGGGAAGCTCTGCTGCTAAGCTCTCAGTCCACCACATCTGAAAATCTCTGAGCTCTGCATAAAATGGGGAGCTCCCTTTGTCAGAGATGCTTCCTCTTCTCTGCCTGGGGATCCCAAATTCCCACACCCACTACCTGAGAAATGTCTAGTAGTCCTTAAGGAAATTGCAGGTCCATCTCCCTTTCTCCTGATAAGAACCTGTTCAGCAAGCACCTATAATTGCTGGAATATCTCTTCATGTAAATGAAGCATCTCAGTACCTTAGGCCTTCAGTCAAGGATCTTTGCCCACCCTGGATATCCTTAACCCCTCTCCAAAGTTCTATATAGTCCTCATTTACCACAAATAAAATTGATCTTTCTCCCTGAAGCTGATCACAGAAGGTCATTTCTGTTCATGCTCACAGGCTACCAAATCCCCAATTTGTTTCCTCTATTCTTTTGAGGACCTGGGGACCTCTTTACCACCTGAGAACCAGTGGCCAATGACCCCAAGCAGAAAGGAAAGCCACAGATAAGATATTATTTAAGTCCACAGATGGTAGTTTTAGCAGAAGCATTAAGGGTAGGAGAGGAAAATCCATAACCAAAATAAATATATACTTCAGTAAGGACAAAGTATTGTCTTTTCCAAGAAGGAATTGCATTAATGTAGTCAATTTACTACCAGGCTTTCCCCCATATGACTTGTCACTCTGGGGAATGGTGTATATATGGGACACAATGTTGGTCTCTGCTGTGGGCAGATCTGGCACTCAGATACAGCTGTAACCAGGTCAGTTTTGGTGAATAGAAAAGTCTATGTTGCTGAGGCCATGCATATCCCCCATCTCTGCCACCATGGCCACTTCGTTCATGGGTCCATTGGGCAACGACAGAAGTGGCTGGGGAAAGAGACTGGCTCTTCAGAAAATGAATCTTTCTATCTATATGACTACTGAATTTCTCCTCAGATGAAGACACCATTTTGATGAGCATTCACGTGGGACACAAGCATCTTCACATCTTTTGATCATTTGCAAAGACTGATCCACATACTTTCCCCCATATGTCTTTCACACAAGGTTTTCAATCATTTTCTTTGCAAGTCCCTGACCATCCAGCCAACCCATTGGCTACAGCCCATGAATCAGTAAACAATCTCACATGTGCACATTTCTCTTTCCAAACAATCTGTATAGCCATATGTACTGACCAAAGTTCTGCCTACTGTGAAAAATTCCCTTTGCCAGTGCCTTCCAGGATTGTCCCAGAAAGAGGTTGTAATGTTGCATACAGCAGTGACCTCCTGGATGGTGCTTGCATAGTGCAGTGTCATCAGTAAAGCAGGTCTTAGTCTTTTCTTCTTCAGTCAACTGATGATAGAACACATTCCATGAGGCTACAGATCATGCTTGGCAGCAGACAGCATTCTAACAGGAGTAGAAACCATAGGCATTTGGGCAACTTCTTCATGAAACTTGCTTGAGCCTCCAGGACCTACTTGGCCCTGATCATGTATATACCATTTCCATTTGATAAAAGATTGTTGATATGCACATCCTACTTTATGGTGGCTCAGAGAACACTCAGCTCATGATGGATGGATCAAGTCACAGAGCACTTGGTGGCCTATTATTAAAAATTCAGTTTCCACTAAGACCCAATATGAGGCCAAGAGATATCTTCCAAAAGGAGAATCATGGTCTGTCGATGATGGTAGAGCCTTGATCCAAATTCCCAAAAATCTCTTCTGTGATTCACCTGTAGGGGCATGTCATAGGCTCCACACAGCATCCCTGTTTGCCACTGACTCCTCAAGTATTATTGGATCTGCTGGATCATATGATCCAAGTAGTAGAGCAGCCTGCACAGCAGCTTGAGCCCATTGAAGAGCCCTCGCCTATTCCAGGCCCCACACAATGCTAGTAGATTTCCAAGTCACTTAATATGTGGAAAATGTGCTGTCTCCAGAATCCAAATAGGCCTACTAATCTTGTTTCTTTCTTGGTGGTGGGAAAGAGTTCAGATACAATAATGTATTCTTTACCTTAGAAGGAATACCTCTACATGTCCCACATCACTGAACTCCTAAGAATTTCACTAGGGTAGAAGGTCCTTAAGTTTTGGTTGGATTTATTCCCCATCCTTCTAAATGCATATGGGTTACCAATGAGTTCAAAGTGGTTGCTTGCTAGCTACTGCTTACTGGGACTAATCAGCATAATGTCATCAATATAGTATACCAATGTGATAGCTTGTGGAAGACAGGGATGATCAAGATCGTTTTTAAGTAGCTTATGACACAGGGCTGGAGAGTTAATATATCCTTTGGGTAAAATTGTAAATATATACTGTTGACCTTGCCAACTGGAAGCAAATTGCTCCTGGTGGTTTTTATAGACTGGCATGGAGAAATTGGTATTTTTTAAATCAATAACTACATACCATGTACAAGGAGATGTGTTAATTTGCTCTGATAAGGACACTACATCTGTTACAACAGCTGCAGTTGGAGTCACTACCTGACTGAGGTTTCAATAGACAACTGTCATTCTCTGTGATCCATCTGTCATTGGCACTGGCCAGATAGGAGAACTATAGGAAAAGGTGGTGGGAACTACTACCCCTGAATCTTTCAAGTCCTGATGATGGTATTAATTTCTGTAAATGCTCCAGAAATACTGTCTATGATTCACTATTTTCCTTTACCAGCCAATCAGGATAACTGGGGAACATTTCTTACATCCCATGGATAAAGGAGATGGTTCAACACACTTAACAATGCCTGTAGCAGGACAGTGACCAGATCTCAGGGCACTGAAATCAGCATCTGAAAACAGTGTGCAAGACCCTCCTCCAACACCCTCATTATGCAATTACCCTTGTAAAAGGCTGTAGGTTCCTTTGGGGAAGGAATGAAAAAAGGCAATAAAACCTTTAAATATATAATCAAGGTCTTTCCAACTGCAAAGGTCCAGACTAAAAATGGATTCACTTACTTCAGCCCAAGCAAAAATAATCTTTCATAGGTGTGCCCTCCATTTCTGGATTGTAGTTTATTTCAGGTGTAGTCATGTTGACAACCAAGAACAGCCACCACATTAATCAAAGACAGTTGAAAGAAATCCAGCAAAGGTCATGGAGGAGTGCTGCTTATTGGCTTGTTTCTCATGGTGTATTCAGCCAGCTTTCTTATAGAACCAAAGACCACCTAGGTATGGGGGGCAGTACCCACAATGCGCTGGGTCCTCTGCTATCAATCACTAATTAGCAAAATACCCTACAGGCTTAGGGTATCCTGATCTTGTGGCGGCATCTTCTCAATTTTGGTTCTCTCTTCTCAAGAGACTCTAGTTTGTGACAAATTGACACAAAACCACCCAGCACACATATAATTTTAAAAGAATAATAAAATGAAAGTAGAAAAGCAAATAGAAGGATTTATTTTAAGTTAAAAATCTATATGCTTTGGTTGGCAAATTTGTAGAGGTAGGTTAATGCCATCAGAAACACTGGAACAAAACCTTTCTTGGAATGTCATTGACAAAATTAACTATATGTCAGTACTGTGGAATACTATGGAGATTCTATCCTGAAGCAGTTAGAATTATATATAATTAACTTTCTACTTTCAACTAATTAATGGAGCTGTAGACCCATCACCTCTGCATAGAAGACCATAACAAGTTTTGAAAATTTAAATATTTAATCAAAAATTCACATTTCTCTTGCATTTCTCTTACCTACAAAGATAATCCACTGTATTTAGGAGGAGAAAGATAAGATGTGAAACTATGAGGTGTTACATTTTATATATTTGTTGCCATGTTTTCACCATATATTTTTTAATGTTGAGCTTAAGATAGTAGTCAATTTGTAAACTAAAAGTAATATAATTAATACAAAATGATTCAAATAATCAAAACTAATTCTCTAAACAATACCAAAGAAATACATACAATATTCTTATCATTGAATGACAAAACTCTCATATATATATATATATATATATATATATATATATATATATGCATGCTAAATATACAACTGTTACTGTTGGAATTGAATATGGCAAATTCTATGTTGCATATATGAAGTCCCTTTAAGTTTAACATGATAGCTTCCCTTTACTAGTTTTCTTAAGGAGCACTGAGAGTGGTATGGAAGAATGGGGTGATGGATGGACCCAGAGTGTCCAGGAACCCCACAAGGAGGCCAATGGACCCAGAGGACCTGCACGAAATGTTGCACCAACCAAGGGCAATGCATGCAGTAAACCTAGACCCCCTACACAGATCTATCCAATGGGAAATTCATTCTCCAAGGTTGTGTGGAGAGCAGGGACTGCCTCTGACATGAACTCTGGTGCCCCTGATTTGATCACTTCCCCTTGATGAGGAGGCCAGGCAAACACACAGAGGAAGGAAAAGCAGGCTATTCAGATGAAACCTGTTAGGCTGTGGTCGTATTGCTGGGGAGGAAGACCCTTCTATCAGAGGTCTAGGGGAGGGGAATAGGGAATAGGAAGAGGATGGGAGGGTGGGAACAGAAAGATACAAGCAAGGGAATAGCAATCGGGATGTAATATGAATAAATTATAATAAATTAAAATAAAAAATAATTTTCTTGAATATAGGATTCACTTATGAAATGAAAATTATAATTGACCTTGGAATTACATTTACTATTATAGAATGGAATTATTATCGTTACAGAAAGCTACCCTTTGTCATGCAAAATTCCAGATGAAGACTATTTTTGGGCTCAAGATATAGCTAATTGGTGAAGTGCTTGCCTAACACGTATGAGGTCCTGGCTTCAATCCCCAGCACCAGAAATAAACTTTTTTGTTTGTGTGTTTCTATGTTTGTGCAAAATGTGAATGCATTTAATATATCAGAAAATAAAAACCCACTCATTTTTAATATAGGATGATTTTATATAATGCACTAGATATAAATTAGAGTTATAAAAGGCGGAGGCAAAAGTATGCTTTGAAGACAGGTGAGTATTAATATAAAGTTAGTTATAACGTCTACCTCTTTGCATTTGAGATTTCATTAATTACCGGTCAATCTGATGAAGGGTTTACAGAATGACAATGTCATTCCTGTTTGAAGTTGTCACACGTTATTCTTTGGGAACAGACTCAGAGATGGCTGATGTGGCGGCGAGCAGGACACTAAGCACACCCAGCAGTTTGTGTGCAGTCTGAATGGGCACTTTACAATAATTATGCACAGTCTTTTCCCAGGCTTCTTTCTCTTGCTCTCTTTGAGAAAATGTTTGTGTGCCAGGCACTGTACTGATGCCACTTTCTCACCAGCAGCGCCGAATAAGCTCCAGCCTGCCTTTCAATGAGCAAGCAGCGTAGCCGGGGGACAGACGTATGAATACTCTATCACTGTTCACATTCTGAGTATTGAACATTAAGTATTTCAAGGTGATTCTGTTCATTATCCCTGGACTCTGCGGGCCGCGCAGGATTCTCTATGTATCAGCACTGGCTTGTACAATCTGTGAGTGATTTGGGGAAGTAATCAAGGTTTCCCAGCAGTCAGTACTTCACAAAACAAATGCGGACTTTGACTTGCAGCATTATCCACTCTCTGGATTTTTTTTTCCTCTGTTGGTGGTTTCCTTCTATCTGGCACACTCATGGTTGACAAAGGATCCAGAAGGGAAGTGCTTTCCTAAGGGTGACTGCCTGGAAGGGCACAGAGCAGTTACCGAGCCTGGAAGCAACACCCACCATTGGCTGGGGAATTCACTGCCAAGCTTCCTCTTTCTACTCAGCCCACGCAGCATGCGGCAGTGGTGGCTTTGGCAGTGACCTCTGGGTTTCAAGAACTGGGAGGAAGTTGCTTCATTTTGAGGACATGAACTGCAGAGCAGCTCCCGAGGAGGCACGAGGCACGAGGCACGAGGCACCGCAGGCACAGAGAAGCCAACTTCGGGGAGAAAACGTTTCAGCAGTGCCAACAGTAGTCTCAGCGAGGATCACATTCTTCCTATGCCATATCAAAGTTCCTCCTCCCAACACACACACACACACACACACACACACACACACACACACACACACACACTTTGGTAGAGGGAATTTTTCTTTCCCACCAGAGTATGTATTGCTTTACCACACAGGCTTCAGGAGGTCTTGTACATTAAAAGAAAGATCCCAAAGCATTTTATTACTGCAGCAACTAACCAATGCCACATAACTACGCAAATCTCTGTCAAGGACAATAGCCCAGTTGCCTCTGAGTAGGCTTCACTTCTACCTTTCATACGTTCCATCACCTACACATAATCACAGTGACAAAAAAAAAAGATACCACATTGAGGACCAAGTTTCTGACATCTGAACACACCCAAAGTATTACAGCATACACTCCAGCAGAAATCACATCTTCAGCAGCTTCCTTTCTCTATGAGAAGCATGAAAGCTCAGTTTCACAAGCTCCCTGAGAGCATAGCCCCAGCACTTAGGAAAGCTCGCACAGTCTCCTGACCTGTGAGGATCAGTGTTAGGCCAGGGGTTGCTACCAAAAAAAAGTTGGCTGGGGTTGCTCAGCCCTTTCTTCACTGAGTTCACCACAAAAAGCCCTGACATGTGCTAGACTCCAATTATTCAGATGAGAAGACTGTCAGGGCGGCAAAGGGCGAGATGAGAAAGAAGCAACATCTTGGTCATTCACGGTCTAGTAAGAAGACCTTCACGTTCTTCCTCACAGATGAAAGCCCTTCAGTTTCATCTCTGCCCTTTGTAGTTCCTGTCCAAGGTACTTTGGGCACCTTTTCTTCATTCACATTTCTTTGTTTATAAAGGGATTGTCTGTTTTGTTTGTTTGTTTGTTTTGTTTTTAGTTAATGGTTTAGATATATCCATTTCCCAGGAAATGCTTGGCCTCCGACTGAAAGAACTATTGAGAGATAATTGGATGGTGATGTTGGCCCTTACTCCAGCAGCTGGTTGATCCATTGATGAGTTCATACAGCACAGGTCACTGGGAGTGGGGCCTTTAAAGAAATATTCCTGTCCTTAGCCTTCCTGTTGTCCTCCCTGCTTCCTGGATCCCAAGGTAAGCAACTTCCCCGTCTGATTTCTAGCACCTTGCCTTGGGTCCACAGCAACGGATCCAGTCAAGCATGAACTCAACTGAAACCTCGGAAGCCACAACCCAAGTCCATCCCCTCCTGCCTTACTTGTTTTTCTCACACATTCTTGTCTCAACAACAAAAACCAAACTAACACATCTTTCATTATCTCTTACTTCTGGAAACAGTTTCAAATTTCTACACACCTCCTCCTCCTCAACTGGAAAGATGGATGAATTCTTGAACATGAAGATTTTATACCATATTCCTGCCATCAATCGGGGCACACATTCGGCTAGATGAGCCACCCTGCTGATGTGAATGGGACTCCCTCTTACCTGCTGTAGACAAAAGAGGCTGCTCAGAGAGGGAGACAGAGGTGGGGGGGGCTCTGTGGACCAGCTGTTCTGTGAGTAGAAAAGGCTGAAGTTGGTTACTCGTTGCAGTATTGGATTAGACCTTGGCATTCGAGGCTTATGAAATTAGCTCTACTCCCGAGGGTTCTGAGATTTTGTCCTCCTTCTCCCAACAGTAATCTGTGCTAACACACGAAAGCCAGGCTGCACTGTGGACAAAGCAGGGCCTGCACCACTGCTCTACAGCTCCAGCCCTTAATCTACCATCCTTTAGCTTTTTTTTTTTTTTTTCCTTTTCAGACAGTTTAGGACAGACAAAGGCTATGACCTTGGAGACCCACGCTTCTGTCACTGGAAGGCATGAACTGTGAAGATCCAATTTTTGTGCGCTGCCAAAGGGCAAGCATAGGCGCTTAGACAGAGTTCAAATACAAAGCTGTTTGGCACAGCATGCACTGAATAGCACTTGTAAGTTACATTTTATATATAAGCATAAACCAATTTAAATAATGTACTGCATACTTTATATGATATGTGTGTTGCAGTGGTTCAGGGACTGGCTCTCACAGGGGCCTCACAGGTCTTCTTCCCAGAAGGCTGGCTGGAGGTGCTGCTGACTCATCTGGCCTCTGGCAATGGCAGAGGAGCTGCTGGTGAATGGAGCTTAGGGGCACAGAGCAGCCACATTTGCACTTCAGAAATAATCAAGATTTATCAAGGAGTTGGCCTAGAACAGGAAGGCTAGCTAGAGAGATGGATCAGTAATTAAGAATGCAGGCTGCTTTTCCAGGGGACCTGGGACCAAGTCCCAGCACCCACATGACAGCTCTCCACTGTTCATAACTCCATTTCCAGAGGACCTGATCTCCTCTCCTCATCCAGGCACACATGTGGCACACAGATATGCATGTAGAGAATGAACGTCCACTCACATAAAACAAATAAATTAGATATTTAAAAAAGGATAGGAAGGTCATAGTTTGAGAGAGCCTTGCTACCACCTGGGATACTGGACTTTTGGGTCCATCTTGAATTTCTGGTGCACATTTTTAATATTATTTCCCCACTGTGGTTCTTCTGTCTCTCCTTCTTCCCAAGGGTGTGAACATTATGATTAGTCAACTCATAAATATTAGTCATTTGGATATAACCAACCAATCTACTATAAAGGAAAAAAATGTTCATTTTTTTCAGAACAGAATAAATCCACCATGGTTTGGCTAATAAGATAAGTAGCCACTTTAAGCTGGCATGTGAGACATAGATCATCCTTATGGATACATTTTATTCTTCTTAAAACATGAGAAACATAGACTTCAAAGGTCCATAGTCTAATATCATCTTTTACATTAAAAAAACAAATTTATCTCTTCAGTACTTCACATAAACTGAAGCATGCATAATGCAGTGGCATTTTTGAAGCCAAATTACCTCATGCTGAAAATCCCCATAGAGCATATCCAAAGCTCAGTCTGTGGTGACTGTGTTTTGAGCTGAATGCCAGTTCCCATTCTTTGTTTGTATGGAGCTAAAATAATCCAGCATTTTGATCTGCATTACATAATGTTGCTATGCTCTCTATCATACAAGTTTCAAGATTATGTATTTTTTAAGATTAAATACTTTTTCATTGACAAAATCACAAACAAACTAAATATGGAACAATGAAGGGATCACTCAGAGTCAACATGAATGTGTCATTAACTTCTAAACATAAAAGAAAATCTGACATTGTTAAAAAGGAGTTAAATGCCACATGTTTATGCAAACTGAAGATTTCTCCTACTTTCATTTACAGCTTACCACATGAACTAACAGCTTGAAGGTTTTCATTTACTTATTTTTAAACTTTTATAAATTCGTTTATTTTTAATTTATTCACTTTACGTCTCGATTGTAACCCCTTCCCTCATCTCCTCCGGGTGTCACCCCTCTGTCCCTATTCCCTCTCCCCCCTCCCCTAGTCCTCAAAAAGGGGGAGTCTTCTTCCCATACCATCTGACCCCAGCCTATCAGTTTTTAAATAATTCTAGTAAATTTGAAATGAATATTTCTTTGAAAAGTAGGAGATTAAATCCTCCCTAATAACAGACTTATTGCTCCTTTTCCTTTCTCCTCTTCTGGTTCCTTTCCAACCCAAATGATAAAGCTTATTTTCCTGGTTATATTAGTATAGATGATGAGATCGTGATTGAGAAGACACAGTGCATGGAAGGTTCTAGCCAAAAGGTCTGGTTAGTCCCCAGAAGCCTTAAGATGTTCTCATGCATGACGCACTGTTCCATGTTATTTTGAAATGCAATGCGATCTTTGTTGACACCTGTTTCTTTGATGGTGGTTAATTTCCATATCAACATAGCTTGTCACTAGATAAGTGGACAGTTATTATTCCTGATGCTTTTGTAAGGACAGTTTTGATGATATGAGCATTTTGATCACTGAGCTTAAATGTTAAGAGGAAGAAAACTTGCCTTTTCTTGTGTGACTGGGTCACATTCAATCAGTTGAAAGTCTGAAAACAACCGACCTCCTCAAAGGGAAGGAATTGTACCAACACACAGCCTTCAGGCTCTCGTTACAACCTGGGTGTTCCCTTGTCTTCAGCCTGCTGGCCCAGCTGCTGGTCTTAGACTTGACAGCTGCTGACATCATGTGAGCCAACTCCTTCAAAGAAATCTCTTTATCTATCTTTTTACCTGTTTCTCTGCTGCTTGCTATCTGTGCTGGTCAGAAGCCCAGTACACTAGCTGAATACATCAGATAAATTAATTTACAAAGAGAGAAAGTTTAATTTCTCTTGTACTTGTTGAAGTTAAAGACTGGATAGAGCCATTGCTTTGGGCCTCTGGTGGGCATGCCAAATGGCAATGACAGAAGATGGAAAAACAAACTGCCTCATAGCCTGGCAACAATTCACGAGAAGACAACAGTCTTCCACGCTCCAGTATGGGTCTTGTCTCTGTGCATTTATCCGGAAACTGGCAGGTAGAGAGTCTAGAACTGTAACCGCCGTGGGCCTGCGGCAGCTGCTTTCTTCATTCTCATTCTTATACCAAATCAACTAATCCATTAAAATACTAAAATTCAAATCTGTGGGCCATATTAAGCCAGCAGTTTTATCATGCAGTTTAATAAGTTTATATTACGTAACAGCTATGTTTTCACATACAACAAATCTCATAGTTAAGCATGGCGTGCGTTGCTGGGTGAGGTCTGCAGAACTCAGAGTGGTTAACTGGAGGGTCAGAAGTGATCAAGTAAAAGGGAGAGTGACGCCCAAAGGCCTCCAGCTGGAATACAAATGCAGGCTTCAAAACAAAAAGTTTCCCCGCAAAGCAAATTTCCCTAGCTCCCAGCTAGCTTTCTGCAACTATATTAAGTGATAGCACATGTGAAATGTAGTTTATTCTGAAGAAAGAATTTGGCAAAAGTGCATCCGTATCAAGCCATGAACTCCAGCCATGAGCTTGGGCTTGTTTCTATGCCTCTATCAACTTATCACAGTGTCTGTACAAAGCAGTTTCAGGGACAAGTTAGCCAAGAAAAAATAGTCAACCTATGTCAATGTCAAAGTCTTTGTTAGTCCAGGAATGGGGACAGGGGATCACTGGAAAGATGCAGAAATAACAGAGGAGCCCTGCGGCATGGCATGCACCTCCAACAGTGCGGCAGATTCTAGCTCAAAAGCATCATTGGCTAGGAACTCCATGTACATTGTCACTGTGTTGCCCAGGTTGTTCTGGAATGCCTAAGCTCAAGTGATGTTCTCGCCTCGGCTTCCCAGGTTGCTAGGCCCACAAGCACGTACCACCAGAGCTTGGCTTTACTTTCTTACATCATTCCAAATTTCCCTGGAGATTCTATTTAACGAAGGCATGCCTTTTCAAACCAAAAGCCCCAGCAGTACAGTTCTTGCCAAACATGCAGAAAGACTTGGGTTTGATCCCTAGAGCTATTAAAATAAATAATTACAGAATTTTTAGGGCTAGTGTGACATTATTCACATGAAGATGAAGTAATTGCTCACCTCCTTTTTTCCCCCCTCCTAAACTAGCTGGAACTAGCTTTAGTGTCAGAACCAGAAGTTTTATGATTAGTTCAAGCATGAGAAACTTAAAGGGAAGGGGAGATGACAGGTTGTTACAGTATATTTCGGGAGCAGGGGTCTGCGGAGACTGAAATTGTATGACTGGTTAATCTCTCCTGCTCACAGCAGTCTAAGGACCAGCACATAGCATTTACTGGGAGCTTACTAAAAATGCAGCTGGGGGCTGCCTCCTAAGCACAAGGGAACAGAATCTACACTTTAACAAAACTCTCAGATGGCTTCCATACTCACTGAAACTTGAGAGATATTGGTTTAAAAAAAAATATATATATATATATATATATCATTGCAAAACAGCACTAAATGCAGGCTGCATAGATGGGGCTAAGAATGCTGCAGCATTCCCTTTCTTTACAAAATGACTTCCTGCTTCTAGGATGTGGGGTGTGGGCCTGTGCTATTACTAAAACATTTTAATTTTCTTGTGGGCTAAGCAGGCTTTGGAAGTGGCATATGAGCTAAACAAATGCATGCAGCAGCACCCACAGGGAAATCTGATCTGACTTAAACAGCTCTGAAAATACAGTTCCTATAAATTTGGATTGCCTGTAGTCATGCACAGAAAAGACCTATTCTTAGTCCAGAGAACAAAAATGAATTTTGGTACACCAATATATAAATAGCAGTGTTAATAATATTAGAACTTCCATATTTAAGTGTCTGAGTGGTGGTGAAGGAAAAATATCAAGCTTAAAAACCAAAAAACTTCTGTATCACAAATGTAACTACAACAAATTATACTTTTAAAATCCAGTGCTTATTTTCCATTGAAGAGAGGAATAAAAAACTAGACAATAGATAGAAGATATTTTCTTTAATATTTATTGTGTTTTCAAGGCAATTACAGTTTATTTATCAATCTCTAATATTCAGAAATGTGATTTTTAACAAAGAAGAATGTAATTAGATTATGAGTGAATTAATAGATGAGTAAACAAAGTCATGTGCTGAATGGATTCAAAGAAAGTATTTGGAAAACTAACAAAGCATTTATAAATTCTGTAGTCAACAGGCTGGGAAATAGAAAAGGTTGATTAAGTGTAACTCACACTGACATGTTAAATTAAGACTGCATATATTTCCTGAGGAGGATTGCTGGACATTTCCAGGTTAGACTCTTCATTGTCAGGTCCCCCTGAGGCTCAGACAGCAGTTGTGAGCTGCACTCAGTCCCCTGAGCTCCATTGTCCAGCCCATGGCTCTACTTGCCTTCCCAAGGAGGCCTGTGAGGTCCCAGAAACATCCAGGTCAGACCACTGTCCTTGAATCTCCTACCTGCTGGGTCTTCCTGGGGCACACCCAGTCACAATGAGCTGTATGTTGTTCCTTGAGCTCTGTTGTCCAGCAAGGTCTCTGCCTGCATTACCAAGGAGTTCTGCTGGTACCAGGAGGATGCAGCCAGCACCACAGACAACCAGATCGCTAAAGGTCAGCATATCAACACAATCAATAAGATCCAGGGCAATGTGGAACCATCAGAATCCAGATATCTTATTACAGCAAGCTCTGGATATCATAACACACCCAAAGCACAAGAATATGATATTAAATATTATCTTATAAAGGTGATAGAGGCCTTTAAAGAGGAAGTGAATAAATCCCTTAAAGAAATACAGAAAAAAACACAATCAAACAAGTGAAAGAAATGTATAAAGCAGTTCAGGACTTGAAAATGGGAACAGAGCCAATAAGGAAAACAATAATCAAGGCCATCCTAGAGCTGGAAATCCTAGTGAAGAGAACAGACACTACAGACATAGGCATCATAACAGAATACAAGACATGGAAGAAAGAATCTCGAACATAGAAGATATGATTGAAGAAATAGATACATGGCTCAAATAAAATGTTAAATCTAAAAAGTTCCTGACACAAAACATTCAAGAAATCTGGAACACCATGAAAAGACCAAACCTAAGAATAATAGGAATAGAAGAAAGAGAAGATTCTTTCAGAAAATTATACAGGAATATATATGTAACCTAAAGAAAGAAATGCCTATAAATGTTCAAGAAGCTCATAGAACACCAAATAGAGTAGACCAGAAAAGAAAATCCTCCTCCCACATAATAGTCAAAACACTAAATGTACATAACTAAGAAAGAACATTAAAAGTTGTAAAGGGGAAAGGCCAAGTAGAATATAAAGGCAGACCTATCAAAATTACACACAACTTCTCAGCAGAAACTCTAAAAGTTCCAAGGGCTTGAGCAGAAGTCTTGAAAACTCTAAGAGACAACAGATGTCAGCCAAAATTACTATGACCAGCATAACTTTTAATCTCCATGGATGAAGAAAAACAGATATTTCATGACAAAACTAAATTTACAAAATATTTATGCACAAATCCATCCCTAGAGAAGGTACTAGAAGGAAAATTCAGAACCAAGTAAATTAACTACACCCAAGAAAACACAGGAAATAAATAACTTCACACTAGCAAAACTAAAAGAAGGGAAATATTCTACCCCCAAACACACTCTTACCATCACCACCATCAAAATAAGAAGAATTAAGGATCAGAGGTCATTAATAGCTCTCAACATCATTGCAATCGATTCCCAATAAACAGACACAGGCTAACAGATCCGCAAAAAGAGGACCCATCGTTCTGTTGCACACAAGAAACACACTCCACCAACAAAGATAGACATACCTCAGAGTATATAGTTAGAAACTATTTTCCAAGCAAACACATCCAAGAGGAAAGCTGGAGTAGCCACACTAATATATAATAAAATACATGTTCAACCAAAATAAATTTAAAAGATAGAGGAGCACACTTCAATTTATACTCATTAAAGGAAAAGTCCATGAAGATGATTCCTCAATTCTGAACATCTATCTCCCAAATGCAAGGGCACCCATATTCATAACTTTAGTAGAAATACTACTAAAACTTAAATTATACATCGAATAACACTCATTAATAGTGGGAGACCTCAACACCCCACTTTTACCAATGGACAGGTCATCAAGACAGAAATTAAACAGAAAAATAATGAAACTGACAGATGTCATGAATCAAATGGTAATAACAAATATTGACAGAAAACAAACACAAAACAATAAATATATCTTCTTCTCAGCCTTCATGGAATCTTCTCTGAAATTGGCCATACACTCAATCACCAAGCAAGCTTCAACAGATGGATTAAACTTGGACTTTAACAACAACAGAAACAACAGAAAGCCTATATACTTATAGAAACTGAACAACTCTCTACACAGTGAACACTGGGTCAGGGAAGAAATAAAGAAAAATTTAAAACTTGCTAGAATTCAATGAAACTGAAGATACAACATATCCAAGCTTATGGGACACAATGAAAGCAGTGTTACGAGGAAGTTCACAGCACTAAGTGCCTTCAAAAACAAATTGGAGAGATCTCATACTAGCAACTTAACAGAATACGTGAAAGCTCTAGAGCAAAAAAGAAGGAAACATACCCAAGATGAGTAGAAATAATCAAACTCAATACTGAAATCAATAAATTAGAAACAAAGAGAATAATACAGAGAATCAAGGAAACCAAGAGACATTTCTTTGAGAATATCTACAAGATAAACAACAAAACACTTTAGCCAAACTAACTAAAATGCAGAAAGATAATATCCAAATTAACAAAATCAGAAATGAAAAGGAGATATAACATCAGACACTGAAGAAGTCCAAAGAATCATTAGGTCTTACTTCAAAAGCCTATACATAACAAAATTGAAAAAATATAAATAAAATGGGTGATTTTCTTTATAGATACAATTTACCAAAGTTAAAACAAGATCAGGTTAACAATCTAAATAAGTCCTATAACCTCTAAGGAAATAGAAACAGCTATTACAAGTCTCCCAACAAAACAAAAACAAAAACAAAAACCACAAAATGCATAGGGCCACATGGTTTCAACACAGAATTCTACCAGATTTTCAAAAAAGAGATAATACCAATATTCTTCAGACTATTCCATAAAATAGAATCTAAAGGAACTCTGCCAAACTTATTCTATAAAGCTGTAGTCATTCTGATACCTAAACCACACAAAGACTCAACAAAGAAAGAACAATTCAGACAAATTTCCCTTATGAATGTTGATGTAAAAATATTCAATAAAATACTTGCCAACTGAATCTAAGAAGACATCAAAAACATCATCTACAGTCATCAAATATAATTCATTTCAATGATGCAGGGGTGGTTTAGTATACAAAAATCCATCAATGTAACCCACCATATAAACAAACTGTTAGAGGAAAAACTACATGATCATCTCATTAGAGGCTGAAAAAATCTTTTGACAAAATCCAACATGCCTTCCTGTTAAAAGTCTTGGAAAGACTAGGGATATAAGGCCAATACCTAAACACAATAAAGGCAGTATACAGCAAGAGTATAGCCAACACTAAATTAAATGGGAGAAATTTAAAGAAATTTCACTAAAAATCATGACAAGACAAGGCTGCCCATTTTCTCTGTATTTACTCAACATACTACTTGAAGTTCTAGATAGAGTAATAAGAAAACAAGAGGAGATCAAGGGGATACATATTAGAAAGGAAAAGGTCAAGGTATCCCTATTTGCTGATGACATGTTTCTTTTTTTTTAATGAGCTCACATTTTATTGAAGGCAGTTACATAGGTAGGTTACATGGGGATGGGGGGGGGAGGGGAAGCCAAACATGGGGAGACTAGTGGGTAAGTGAGGTTATGGTAAAGAGAGATCAAAGACTTTTTCAACTTCTTGTGTTTAAGTTTAAAAATTTTCTACAAAAGTCTAGGTCACAAATACACTTTGTTTTTGCTCTTTTGAGACAGTGTCTTGCTACATACCCCAAGGACAGCCTATGAGCATATACAGGGGGAGGAAATCCCCCTCAGGAACAGTCATAGGGGAGGGGAGTAAGGGGAAAATGGGAGGGAGGGAAGAATGGGAGGATACAAGGGATGGGATAACCATTGAGATGTAACAAGAATAAATTAATTAAAAAAAGCAAAAGAAATAAAGTGTACTAAAAGCTAGGCATGCTTTCACACACCTGTGACCCCAACACTCAGGAACCCAATGCAGGAAGATTGAGTTAGAGATGAAATGTTTCTTGGAGGATATTTGATCCCATTGTGATCCCCAAGATTGTGAAGTGTAAAAATGTGTGTGTGTGTGTGTGTGTGTGTGTGTGTGTGTGTGTGTGTGTGTGTGTTTGTTTGTTGTTGTTGTTTGTTATTTTTGTTTTTGTTTTTTGGTGTTGCTCAGTCCTAACTGTTTATTGTGACCAGGTAGTCATGGGTATGGGTCAGCCCTAGTACCCACTATTAATCCAAGAGTGTTCTCTACACAAGATTAAATAAAGATAACCATAGGTCAAGAGGAGGAGAAAGAAACCTGCTGACAGGGATTAAACAGATTGAAAGGACATCTTCACCAGCTGCCAAGATGCTATTGTCCCTGTAAATCACATGTTATCTTCCTATTCGTGCTCTGGGTTACCTTATAAGATGAATGTTCCCTCCCCGCCTTCTCTTCTCCATCTCACACAGAGACAGTGTCTGTAACCTCTCCCCAATAAAGCCTCCCAAGTGGGACCTGCAGCATGGCGTGACTTTGTGGATCCTTTGTTTAGCTCTATCTCTAAATCCCGACATATCCTATGAAGAACAGTTTAAAATATGAGTTGTTGAGGGACTAGGGTGTAACTTAGTTGTAGAATGTTTGCCTCACATGTGTAAGGCCCTGGATGTGATCCCTATCTCCAACAAAGCAAAAAAAGAAACAAAACCAGAAAAGTCCAACTTGTTTAGGTATCACTTTGAGGATTGGAGTGATAGTGTAGACCATGGGCTCATCTGCCTCCCTCCAACAAAGCTCTTGTTAAACCAGTTTTGCCAGCTCACTCTGGGGCACCTTGGATGCTGGCATGCAACAGTGAAAAAGGCAAGAACTTCATGATGTCCAGAGAGCTTTCATTCTGTGGGTGTCCAGGGTGGGCAGAGAAGAAACACACCAGGAGATACCCATTGAAAGGAAGTACCAGAATAAAAGCACAATGTCTGGTAGATAAACTGGATCATGCAGTCATGCTCAAGAAGTCTCTTCAAGGGGACTATACTTAAGCTGAAATGTAAGTGCAACAGGAGCAGGTATCTATGTATCTAGATAATAGCATTGCAGAGAGATCTTGTTTGACACAAAGCAACCTAAAGTAAGTACTCCTGGCCTGTGTAGAAAGCAGTCCTGAAAAGGGTTACTATAGATGAGGCTGGAGAGGAAGGCACACAGAGGGCCCTGGCGGAACGGGGAAGAAACGAGCATTCTTTTCTATTCAAAATATGAACCTGTAAAGTGTTTTAAACACATGAATGAATGATACAATCTGTTTTTTATAAGTAGAAGTTATCACTCTGCTGTTCTGTAAAAAAAAAAAAAAAATTGATTACAGAGGAGAGAGGCAGAAGGCCAAAGCTGTCTGGAATGGGGATGGCCGGACATGGACAAGACAGTAAGAGTAAATTCTGAGCAAAATGACTGTACTCTCAAAGAAAATTGGAGGTTGAGGCAGTAGAGGCACAAATGACATGCAAAGATCCTTTAACTTTTATCAAGCGTCCTACGTAACTTCCAATGCTGCATTTACTATTATCAGAAGTCTCTGGATGGAGGAAATGGTTCACTAGGTCAGTGTCTTTCTAGAATGGTCTTTGAAGACCCTTCAGCTAACATTTTCTCAGTCCTCTGGGAAATAAGAAAACTCATAAGTCATCCCCACTCTAGACAGTTAGGAGTGTTTTTATAAAATACATGATGTATGGTTTGTCTTTGAGTCCTTTAAGGACAGGGTCAGCATTAAATTTGTCTTCCTATTACCTAGGGCTGGGCACTGAAGGCACAATAAACAAATAGACAAATGAGTTCATTCACTTCCACCTTTCATCTACAATTGATAATTCATCCCTTTCAACTACACCAAGTTTATGACAATGAGTCTTGAAGGATGAAGACTGCTTGTAGAGGAAGCCAGCAGGAGATTAAAGGGTTGAAACTCACCATGTGTGTGTCCACCCCCCCCCACCCCCCCACCCCCCAACCCCGGTCTAGTGAAAGCTGAGAAGTGGAGGTGAGGGTAGGATGGAGGCAATCACCAAAGGCTGATGCTTTAATTCATGACAGTGCAATGAGGCTGCTTTACAAACCTTTAATAATGTCAGTTAGAACTTCCTGGTTGGTTAACACATGGGATGCTGACCAGGAGAGCAGTATACTTAGGAAAGGCAGGGGTGTTCCATGCCCTGCCTCGACCACCAGAGACATTTCCTTTCCTCATATCTATGCAAATCTTCCATTTGCTATGTTCAACTTGTATCAACATAGTAAACTGATAATAATAAATCAAGCCCTTCCTCTCATCTCTTGAGTAGTTACAGCAAATTATAAGCCTGAGAATGGCTCTTAGGTTCCTTGGTTTATAGCCGAGCCTGCAGCACTCTAAGGAACCTGGAGATGCTCAACCTCCAATTAATAAAATGAAAGAGAGATTTTTGGGTGCCAAGGTCAAACTATAGAGAGCACTCAATTTGCTTTCACAGAGAATTAACAGATGATTTATTGTAGAAAAGCCACACTTTTGATATCAGATGTTTTATAGATGTTAGCCTGGGCTGTATGTAGAGCCCTGACCTAATTCATGAGAATCTTGGGGTAGTATTCCTAATATATGATATACTCATATACTAATAATGAAGTGACACTATAAAAAAAAAAGTATTTTTCTTTTGGCCAGACACACACACACACACACACACACACACACACACACACACACACACACACACACGTTGACAATAGCTCCAGAACATTACCAGGCTAAGCTTTTCTCATGGGACTATTTTGAATATATTTAGTATAATAATGAATATAAGTCATTTGGCACAGTGCCTGACATATAGTGACTTAACAAACATTAGTTGACTTCTCCTAAAACTGCAAGCTTCAAAGACAATCATGTTTCTGTAGCTCCTGGCTGGCTCTCCTGGGCTCTTCTGGATGCCAGCAGGGCATATACTTATTTAGAAGATTGGCCATAATAGTTATTTCTCTTGACTCAGTGTCAAATCCTGTTCACTCTTTCAGGATCTGCCTCTGTGTACTTATGAATTCATAAGAGCAAGATAATGAAAACGCTTTTAAATTTAAAAATAGTTTTCACAATTCTAATGCTTAGCAACTAGCTTTAAGTGGGGGAAAGAAAAGCACAGTGGAGTTCTTTTTCCTTTAAAGTGCCTCTGTTCATGTAACTGTTTCTGTCTTAAGTGTTTCAAATCAACAGCTATCAAAGGAACATGAATTAGCCAAGACTTCTTGCATGAACAGTATTTACCTATCTAAACTGATGAGGTCACATGAAATGGATGTCGTGAAATGAACCTTTGCTCCCAGAAGGGAGCACATAGGAACTACAAATGGAACCAGGGAGAACTACTTTGTTGTTGTGCTATGGGATATTGCTGCAAATAGTATCTCAACATGTTTAATAGTAATAATAACCAAGTTTAGGTTATGAAGTTTAGAAATGTTTCAGCAAAACAGTATCAAGTCAGAGACACAGATGTTACCTTCCATTTCAAGTCAACGGTCAGATGATGCCTCTTGATGGTAAATTGGGGAGATGGACCCCAAGCAATCAGAAAATGCCACTTTCTGGAAGGTAACGAATACAAGCATTGCAGCTATCTGCATCTCACACCTGAGACTTGGCTAATTAGCATACTAAATGTCAGAAGTGGTTTTTATCTGGGGAAATTCATGGTTTATTTATAGGCATGATGAATGTTCAAAACTGGGCCATCATTGGTGGCTGTAAATGTATTCATGACTTGCTACTGCATTTTAGAACCTCTCCATCTTTGTATAAATCCAGGGAGGCATGAAGCCTGTGTAGCACAAGGGGACTAAGGGCTGAACTCATCAATAAGCCTGTGTTTCTTTGCTGATTATGGCCTTATTAGCTGTTCGTAGGAGAGGGTGAAGCAGAGAACCCTGCCTGTGGAGTACCGTGTTGAGCATCTTCAGGATACTTCTGTGCAGAACACCTGAAGTAAAGAGATCAAGTTCCAGGAGCTTGTGAACCTGGTTTTTAATGCTTGTTTGCTAAATAAGTATGTATTCATGTGGGGTTTTCTAACACCATAAAGCAGAAGTCAGATTATTAGGCCAAAGCCACTCCTTTCCCACACAAGGGCTTTTAAGATCTCTCAGAGTTCCAGAATTGTGTCTAATCCAAGTAGCTTAGGTCAGTCAAAGCAACATTTTAGGGGATTCTTTCCTTGGATTTTCATCTTCACTTCCTATGGGAATGTTAAGATGAGCCATGGTCCAAAAAAAAAAAATGTAAACATTATTCAACAAACAGGGCCAAACGAACCCTGAACAATATTTCCTTATTAATTATAAATGTTAATTTTTAAATTAAGTTGTATTCCAGATAACATTATATCCCACATTTTTATAGCACAGGGGGAAAAACTACAAAAAGCATATTTGAAAATCTAAGTAAGTTATGAGAATGTTTTCTCACAGAGAGGAAATTGGAAATCAGAGCTTTTGCCTTAGTTTAATTTCAAGATCCATGTTGCTTGGAACACAGGGTCTGGAAGAAGGCAAAATGCTTTTCCCAAACCTCCTTTTCCCCATTATTGAAAGCCACATGTTCTATGAAGGAGATTTAACGCATATGTTTCCCATTTTTCCCCCCTAAATATATATTTTATTAGTAGATTTTTCTGGGCTGAAGGAGCTGAGAGTGAACATTATGCTTTGTAACAGAGCCACAAGATTGTGTAAATTAATCAGCACCTTTCCCAAGTATGATAGAGTAGAATTTACCCAGAGGAAATGTATTTTAATTGGAAAAAGAGGAACAGAGGTTGAATATATTTGTCCCCAGTGAGATTTATTAGACGTGGGAGTAGAGGAAAGGCTAAAGAATGAAGCAAATAGTCCCTAGACAAACACAAATTCAGAGCTGAAAGAGCATCTTGGCAAGTTGACCCCTCATTTAGGCTCAGCTTCTGCCTCTGTCAGATTTAAGAGTGGCTGTTTGCTGTCCAACTCTATGCCGTCCATATTAAGTACCATTTTCTGTTCACTCAGTTATCATGGTACTATGTTTCACAAGATTTTTTTTTCTGATAAAACTGTACATAATGGCTCAGATTTTAATCAAAGCAGCATAGCAGTTGCTGCCCTTTTGTCAGTGTAAAATACCCAGGATTACCACAACGGTTGGCTAAAGCTGCAGGAATTTCATGAGTCAACCTAGGCAAGTTGATTGGTTCAGTTTATTATTTTCATGAGACTCTTTCCAACCTAGGCAGTCCCAGATGAGGATAATTGGTTCCAAAAAGGACCTTTAAAAGAGATTCCATGTACAATAGGGATTACAGCCTTGGAGAATGATATTTAAGTTATGAAAATAAGTTTGTTTTACTTACACTCAAAGCTACAGTAAAATGTACAGAAAGATGCCACTGTATGACAAAGAGTGGCAAATTACTTCATCTTTTCTAGAAAAAATAGCTTTCATGTAAAACTTTACCTCACATTCGATGTTTGTGCAAATTAGAGGAAGGCTATGAAGATGGGACAGTCCCTAAGACTTTCTCAGCCCTGTGACATACAGGCCTTTTTCTCATGTGACCTCATGACTCTGGCCCATGATTCTCCAAACACATTGTCTCCTGCTGAATCTGTGTGCTGTTGAGAGCTCCAAAACCAAGTGGGCCATCAAAGAGAATGAAGACATGTATGACAGAGTCAAGGCTAGGTCCCTCACTCACATGAAAATGGCAAGTTGCTTTCCACATGACCTGTTCATAAGTGACAAGGTTTTTTGTTTTGTTTCGCGTCTGTCTTTTTAATTCTATAATAACTCTCTTCCCTATGTAATATTGGTCACCTGATGCTTTTTGTAAGGGGCCATAGTAAGGAAGCATCTTATACTAAGCTATGGGACATTCCAGAAGGGAAATAAATTAGCCCATTTTCTGTTTTGCATTGAAAAAAAAATCCATTTTCATTGCTGGTCTCAGAATTTTATATTGGGAATCACCAGTGTTTACTCGAAGCCTTCTGTATTTTGTATTCATTTTGTTACCCATTGCTCTTTCTTTTTCTTTTTATTTCTGATCTGAAAATAAGTATCTGTTGAAAGGTTTTGAGTTTGGGTATCAAGGGGACGTTGAGGATGACTATCCTGTTAGACAAGAGGTTTATTACAATTTATTAATTCCATGGAAGTTCAGAAAGACAGACAGATGCCTGGAGGCTCTCTGATGAGAGTTCCCTCTCAGCTGTAAGGTTTCTGTTATCTCACTTCTGAACCACCATAGCCAACTACTATGAAAGTAGGTCCAGCATCTTTTGGGGGTTGTCAGGAAGGTGCTGGGGTTGGGGGTTGTTAGGAGGGTGCTGGGGTTGGGGGTTGTCAGGAGGGTGCTGGGGTTGGGGGCTGTCAGGAGGGTGCTGGGGATCGAAGCCACGGCCTCTTATAACGTAAGTTCTTGTTCCGTCGCTTGGCCACTTTTCCAGTTTCAGGACTGCAACCTTCATTCATAGTAGAGTCTTCTAAAATAAAACATTGTAGTTCTAATTGTTTATTACTCCATTAATACAGTTGGTGCCTTGTTTTTAATATCTAAGGCATTATAATTTGACTAAAGAGATATGAAAAATATTTTTAAAAGCTCTTTCTTTCCTGGAAAACCTTGCGTGCTTTCAGAAGTATATATCTATATCTGTGTCTCTGTCTGTCTGTCTATCTATCTATCTATCTATCATCTACATCTTAAGAAATAGTTTTTGATACAAACCAAAATTAAGTTGACACTTCAGACACCATCACTTTAGAACTGTACAATGTAGTACAAAATAACAAGCAACATGCTGTAGAAATGGATATTAATACTATTTTGATAGTATAATATTGAAGTGGTTATTATTTAACCAGCTACCATATCAATAAAAGATACAAACACCTAATAGGTTTTTAATATACCTATACACTGGAACTGGGCAGAAACTAACCCCCTAAGCTACCTTGATCTCTCCCAGCTCCATACACCATGTCACTTGCTCTAATAATTCCTATCTGGGTTACTTTCCATCCCAAATCCCATAAATACTTCCTGGTGCTTTTCAACTGGAGCCACTTCTCTCCAGCCACGCATTTCCTCAGAGCAGGCTCCCCCGGGCCACGTGGTTCTTAGTCATACCAAGACATGGTGACTCTGCCTCTTCCTCTCTTCTCCTGTCCCCGCTTGCTCTTCTCTTTCCTTCTCCTGTAATCCTCTGTCCTCCAAGCCCTCAAACCTTCATTCCACCTACCTTACCTCCGCCCAACCTAGGCATGCAGGTGACATTATTTAACCAATCAGGGATAATTTGGGAGGCAAAGAAAGGTACACAGTATCACTTTGGTTACATAAGGGTTTGTACCTGGAACGGTAAAGTCCAGTGTAAGATGTGGGGTGCGGGGTGAAGGGCAGAGAGCAGGGACTGCCTCTGATGTGAACTCTGGTGCCTGTGATTTGATCACTTCGTTTTGGCAGGGCAGCCTTAGGGGCACACATAGGAAGGGGAAGCAGGCTATCAGGATGAGATCTGATAGGCTGGGGTCAAACAGTAGGGGAGGAGGGACCTCTGTCAGAGGTTGAGCTGAGGGAAATAAGGCGGAAGAGGGAGAAAGGGTGGGGACGGGACAATATGAACAAAAGAATAACAGGCAGGATGTAATGTGAATACATTACAATAAATAATTTTTAAATGAAATAGATGGAAGTTTTTTTTAAAAAAATGAAGAAGAATATCAGGGGGCAAGCAATTATCTGAATACAAAGCCCCAGACCATGCCGTAACAATACAACCAAGGTACTGAATTTGTTAAAATTTGCAAAGAAGTGGGATGCTTTTCAGGATCCTGCACTGGAGCCAATTAAGAGAGACAGTTAGGTAGCTGGGCAGATATTAGTGAGCTTGGAGGCCCCTGGGGGAGGTCCCTTCCTCACGGACTAACTCACACCTCTCTTTTCTCTGATAATTCTGGGAAGGGAATTTCTCCTTGAGATTTAAGTTAGCACAGAAAACAGTGTAGGAATTTGGGCCCTGGCATGGCCCAACAAGGCAAAGTTACCTTTTCCTGATCAATATAACAAAATATAAGTACCATTTCTAGCCCTGTGTAGAAACATGACAGTTTCGTCTGCCCCAGTGATTAAAATGTAGTATTGTCATCTCACTCTAAGAGTTAATCCAACTGGGCCTGTCAATCATCTGGTCAGGAGTCTATCCTCCAGGAAAACTGGTTCCCCTACAGACATGCTAGGACAAGAGAGAAAAGCAATTATTTCCTTAACGTGATCACACACCTTTGCAGCTTTTCTTTAGATGTCCTTCCTTCAGTGCAGACTTGCAGAACTTTTCTAGGAAAACACTTTGGAGCTTCAGCTGCCTTACCTGTCCGGTGTCACATTCCCTTTTCCTTCAATCTTTTCTTTCAATAGTGACTAAAGCCTTCTCAGGCTTTCCCAGACTTTCAGAACTTTCTGGACAGTTTTTTGAACTTCTTCCAACTCTCATAGTGATGTTGCTTGTGGACATCTACTGCAAATCTTCTCTCTCTCTCTCTCTTTCTCTCTCTCTCTCTCTCTCTCTCTCTCTCTCTCTCTCTCTCTCTCTCTCTCTCTCTCTCCCTCTTCTTCACCTCCCTTCTCTGGGTATTTGTCAAGATTTACAACATGCCCTCACTGTAGCTTTTCCTTCAGACTCTAATTAAATTGCTTTCAAGTTTTCTTTTGAATCCATTTTAAGTCATTTTATTAATGAGAATCCCAAAAGTGACGCCAGCTTTCCATGTAACACATGGCACCCAATGTGGGGCTCCTTGAATTTGCTTGGCAAAAGAATAGACCATTACAAATGATGGTGCGGGGTACCTAGTGGCATCTTTGAGTTCAACAGAGGCCTTTCCACTTATCTTAGTAGTTAGCTCAGTGACCGTAACAACAACAACAACAACAAAAAGATAATAAAACAAAACCCTGAATGGCTGTCAAAGTTGCCCCTAGCCAGTGGCTTTTGGGTTCTTGTCTCACAAATTTAAACAATGAAATTCACTGGCCACAGAGGATGAGTTTTAGAAAAAAAAATAATCTTATATAGGAAGTTTAGAAGAAAGAAAGAATTTGAATCAGTCACTAGGAAGGTGGATTGTCTGATTAATTCAGTTGGCCCAACTAAGAAGTGTCCAGAGGTGTCCAGGGGTCTCCTCTCAATTTCAGGCAAGTCCTGCCTCATATGTAGTTTTCAGGCAGAGGTCAAGACTAGGAGGACCCAGAAGGCCTCTCTTCCAGTGTTCTTGACCATTATAGTAGACTGTTTTAGAACAGTTTGGGGAGTTTCACAAAATGGAATTTCTCATGGCTAGGGAGACAGTGTCTATATGAGGCACCTTAGCAGCAATCTAGGAACAAGAGACAGGTTTTCAGGACTTGGGGAATGGACTTGACCAACAGATCAGGGTAAAAGTGAGGCTGTTCAGACTCTGTTACAGATGTACTAATGATAAACTCTGGGGACCAGGCTGCTATCTGCATCACAACTCTTCCATGCTAAAGCCTGTGGGCATAGCAATAGAAAGACTTGATTAGGATAGGCCAGAAAAGCTCCCTGTAAGATGAGAAATAGGATTCATGTACTCACTTTCAACTTTCCTGGAGAGTGGAAACAAATTTTATCAGAAAGGGTTTTATAATTATTTATTATTTCTGGACAAAAAAAAAAAAATCCCTTACTTGTCTTGACAAATCAGATATAAATTTGAGATCACCTAGCCCTGCCTTAAAAAAAAAATCCTAAGTGTTTAAGAAAACAAATGTTGTTTGCTGAAGGCTTTTGTGGCTTTTAGGTTCTGCTCTGTGAATAGATGTGAAAATGTGTTTCTCTTACTTGTATATTCTTCAGCAATTTCTGAATATATCTACTTGTCATGGGCATGCTTGCTTTTGAGTATCACCAAATGTAAACTCTGATAAATGTTTATTAAATCAATTAATTATTGAGACAAATGGTTGTTATTCTGGAATAATTAGTCACTAAATTAATAAGAGATGAAAAAACCAATGTTTTAATTCCACTGCAACTTCTTAAAATAATTTGTAAAGCTACAAAAAGAATTATCAATTTAGCAGGCACCATCTTTTGAAGTGATGAAAGTAGTGTTGTGATTAAAGCAATATTATCGTATTTTTGTTTCTAAAGTGACAGTTGCAATTAACTGCTTTCTAAATATACATCATAATTATGAGTAGAATTTATTTTTATTTCCATGATACGACATAACATTGGAGATACATGTTTCACCTTCCTGGCAAGAACAATTAAAAATATTTCCCCGAGTTAGAAGGGTATTTTATTGTTTTCCCTGATAGATATAAATTATTGTTTTAAAGGATTGTAGAAGGACAGTTGAGGGGAAAGAAATAGCAAAGGCTCGTTTAAAACTCACTTGCACTGGGGGAAGCTAAACCTGCCGCCTTCCAGGGAGTGAAGATTGGCACACACAGGCATGGGTTCTCATAAGTGCACAGCTGATGGCCAGATGGTGACAGTTTCGGGAGAAACAGAGCTGTCAGCACTAGGAACATTCAGGTTACATCCAGATGTTCTGTGTGGGCTGAGACAGAGGACAGCCTGCCTGTACCGAGACAGGAGAAACTGCCTGTGTCAAGACAGAGGAGGGCCTGCCTGGATTAAGAGAAAAATCTGAGTTCAAGAACAGTGCAGAAACAGTTCACCTGCATAATGATGAGATTGAAAAAAACTATTTTATCAAAGTAACATTAGTTGACTTCTATATGATATGGGCACTGAAGGAAGAGGACTGATCCTGCTCACTGATGATATCATTACTAAAGAGCCCACAGGCAGGCAGGCAGCCTTACACCCAGGAACCCAGTGAAGCAAGGAATACAGCGCATAGCTGCTCTATTTCACCTGGTTCATGATTCCTAGGGTGTACCGCGCCATTCACCAGCTCACTAACGCAACACTGTCCTGCCTTCATTCACTAGTATCAAGAAGCATGTCCACCAAGGTCTCAGACGTGTTCACTTATATTTTATGGCTGGGACCTATAGTTAAAAAAAAAATCAATCTAAAGAAATCGATATGCATCCCACAGAGTTCCCTAATCTGCATGCCTCTTTGACTCAGCTTTCTAGATATCCCCAGCCTTAAAGACCAACCCAAATCTCTATTCAGTGGCAAAGGCAGCATCAAGCATTGAATCCTCCCAGGAATGTGCATGTTCATTCTTTTAATGTATGGATCACCAGATTTCTCCAAATTTCTTGTTTTAATGTTAATTTTTCTGGTTCCTCTCATCAGTTTTGGTGACCAGTTTCCGCAGCCATCTGTCTCAGGACACATATGTATGTTCTTTAAGTCTGTCTTCCGAACCCTGATAAATCCCTCGAGCTACCTTCTACACTTTTTTTCAGTGCTTAATACTAGAACAAACCAGACTTTAAATTACAGTCAGAATCTCTGTCATCTCTCGCATGCGTATGTAGCTTATGCTACTTATGCCTCACAGCAAATTAGAAAATTTATGGTGATGAGAATGTTAGTAAGCTTTTTAGTTCTAAATTTAAAATCTTGGGTCAGAATCTGGATCCTAGGTTGGGTATATAATTCATTAAAATAATTCTTCTCTAGCATGCACAGGACTCTGGGCATGGTTGCCAACAACTTGCCTCTCCCAATGCATCCAACAACGTGCAGTGTCACCTCCTTATTACAGAGCTGACTGTAGCCTAGAACTATGGAAGATGCAAGGCTTTACTTCACTTTGCAGCCATGCTCGGTTTCATTTTTCCATTGCAAATCATTCTTTACTTTTGGAAACAGATCTTGATCGTGAGAATCCACAAGGAAGAAGTAGGAGACATGATGTTGGCCTGTGCTTGGTCCATGGCAGCAGGTCTCCTGCATCCATAAAGAAAGTGACAGTCTCAAAATGCAATTCTGTGGAGACGAGGTTCTTCCAAAGAAACGTAGCTCCTGGAATTCTGAAGTTGAGGTTGCATTTATATACCAAAAGCCTATATCTCTCTTCAAGAGAGCTCCAGAAATACTATGACTTAATATGCAAATACTACTGTACTAGTAGATGTATGACTGCAGTATATATATAAATATTTGAGTTTGATTCATAGATGGGCTATGAGTAATGCAGTCAAAGCTAAAGGGCAAGAATCTAGTTGGGAAATACTGGGGACAAGGTGCTAATTTTCAATTTCTTGAATTATGAATTTTCAATTTATTTAACTGAAATTTAAGAAACATTTAATTTATTAAGTAGGATAAATCTCTGAATTCATGTAGTTATCCCAAGATATGCTAGCTGCTGACTCACATTCTCAGAAAAGAATGCTAGGTAAGTGAGTGGTACCAAGCATCCACTTGATATAATTAGCTGGTCCCAACAATATACTGTTCCTTACCTTCTAAAATTATTTCTTGAATTAAAATTTATTGGATAATTTTTGTTCATGTACTTTTCCATATGAACTCAGAATAATCATGACGAGGACTGATTTTTTTTAAAAGAACTAATACTTTACAAATTGTTTATTAATTTGAGGACAAATGATTCTGTTTAATAATAACAAGTATCTCTGTAGAAATTACATTATTTTCTGTTTATTGAACTATTCATTAGATTATAGATTTTTATTCTTCTATGTATATTGTCATCTTTAAATTTCATATTTTAGTTAAACTTTTAATAAGTTAAAAAATTTAACTGCATGTATATTTTTTATTTTTTAAATTAACAGGTAAGGTATCACCTATCATTTAGGGTGGTTTGGAACCAAGTATGCTTTAGTAGGTTCTCTTGCCTTCTCACCTCCTCCATCCCCTGTATTATTCTCTTTTTCTCCCTAGTCTCTTCTCTTCCATATCTCAGATGTTCTCTTACAACCTTGACCCCACCTCATCTTTACTTATTTATTTCTCTCTTACTTCTCTCTCTCCTTCAAGCTTTTTGTTAGGGGGTGCTCCCCTCTCTGTGGTGTGTGTGTGTGTGTGTGTGTATGTGTGTGTGTGTGTGTGTGTGTGTGTGTGTGTGTGTGTGTGTGTGTGTGAAATACAGACTACAATATGCACATGAGAGAGAACCTGCAATTTTTATCTTTGCAGGAGGTACCAATGGACTCAACACACACAAATAAAAATGTGTCCAGATGAGACTTGATAAGCTTTGGTCATATGGTGGTGGAGGAAGTCCCCTTTTGTCTGTTGTCTCAGGCAGGGGAATAGTCCAAAAGAGGAAGGGAGGGCGGGAACAGGAAGATACAAGTGAGGGGATGCAATCTGAATAAATCATATATACATATATATATGAAAAATGTAATACATCATATAAACAAAGACAGAAATCAAATAATCATCCTGAAAATTAAAGAAAGGGCATTTGAGAGAGTTCAACATGCCTTCACAATAACTGTTTTGGAGACATTAAGACTAGATGAAGCATACCTCAAAATAGCAAAGCCTGCTAATATTCTTCACACATTATATTTCTACTCTAGTATGAAGTATTGTATATATACAGCTCAATTAATACATGGTTTACTTCCAATACTCTGATAGTGTTATTGTTGTTTTTTTAGGATAATTAAATAATATAAGTCAATTGTTGATCACTTTATGGTTGTGTCAAATATAAAATATACATGCTAGGTTTAACAGATATGATTCTATCTATAAATATGGTAAAATAGTTAGATAAGGTCTTCAAAGACCTATAGAGTATGACATTTAAAATATTTTTATTGTTTTAAGGATTCTTTGGCAATGAGACAGGTTAATTCCTGACAGTACCCAGCCTAGGTCAAAAAAGATGATGAGCATTAGAGAACCTCCTTGTGGAGACGTTTGAGTGTGACAAAACAGCCACTGGACAAAAATGTCCTCTTTTCTTCCACAGACAAAATTCTGCCTAAAATGGATAAGCGTGGATGCAGGCAGAATTGACAGCCAACATTTGCCAAGACAGGATAAGCAAGTCCTCAATGGTTCCTGCTTCATATATATGTCTGTTATATATATTTGGCCAAAGGCTAAAGATGATGCCCCCACGTTATAGAGAATTTCAGGTGTCTGTTTAGGCAGTAAACTGTCTCTGTCATTTTTTTATTTTGGAATCTGCTAACCTGCATTTCCTGTTTACTTAGGTAGTTAAATTTATTCCTTCTCTAGTCTCTGATGGGGTTAAAGACCAGATAGTTTTAAATTTAAACGTAATTGTTTAAGAGTTAAGAAAATACTTTTAGGTCTAGAAAGATACTTTTAGGTTGATAGATTTGAGCTTTGATAGATATTGATTTAGTTCAAAACTTTAAAGTCACCAAGATAAAATAGATGATATTTCTTCCAGGTTGCCAAATAGGTTCTGATTAGACATTATGTGTGTAAGTCTTAACTATTGGCTTTTATAGTTTTTCATAACTGCAATATATATATATATATATATATCGCCTTTATTTAGACAGAAAAGGGGAGATGTTGGGGGATGGTCTGATGTATTTTAATGCTAATTACTACTTGCTGTCTCTGTGACCCACCTTTTAATTAATAAAAAGCCATCCCACCTGGGCAGGGCAGAGGAGATAGTTATATGGCTAGGGTTCCCACGGAGAGAGAGAGGAATCCTGGGAAGAAGAAGAAAAATAAAGACCACCATGAGGAGGAAGGAGAGAGACCCCAACAGGAGGGAAGAGTAGAAGGCCACCATGGGTTAGATGGAGGAGAAGCACTTGGCTGGCATGGATGGAGAATCCGACCCAGATGAAGAACATTAGCAAGTATCTGGGATTATGAATGGGAGGTAGCTTGATAAAAATTATTAGAAACAGATGACGTAAGATTAAGGTAGGTATCACACTACCTGAGTCACTATGGGAAGTAGTTTAGAGGATTAATATCTGCCCTGCCCCAGGTTAACTAAGGCTGTTTTAAAATATAAGGGTCTGTGTCTTAATTGATAGCTAGCCAGGCATACTGATCATACTAATGATACAGGTAATTTAAAATTTAAAAATAATACTTCATTTTCCACCTTCAATGCCTAGTGGATCTAGAATGATGAGAGACTACGCTTTCACTGTAGTTCTTTTAGTATTCAGCCACTAAGTTCCTGAGCAGCTCGGACAGTTATGAGTTTTTGAACAGAAGTCTTTTCTTCTTAAGTTTCACAATTTTGACAAAATGCTATTATATTTTTCCATTCTCCAATATGACTGGAAGAAGGCAATGACAAGTTTCAATTTTAAAACCATTTACCTTCCTTCCCCATGAATAATGCCATCTGGCAGTCTTTCCTATGTCTATTTGTCTTTTCATTTAGAAGCACTCTGGCTTGGTCTGACAAAAAAGCAGATTAATTGTGCAGCTCTAAAACACAATTGCAATGTTATGGGAGGAAAAAAATGTTTAAAAATGGGTCAGTATTTAACAAGAATACATTTAGGAATATCTATGAGCTGTAAGGTTGTAGTCGTCTGTCAATGTAGAATTATGACTTTGTCTGAATTAGGAACTGAGGAGAGATATTGCTCAAATGCTTTGGTCAGTGTGTCAGATGTCTTCCCAGAACTCTATTTTGCCTTATCTTTTGGGAAGCTACTAGTGTAGTAATATTAAACATTATGAAAGGTTGCCCTCTTTAATGAAGAATTTCATTTGAAGCTGATGAACATTTTAAAGCTAACATAATTTAGCTGTGTTCATTCTTTAAAAGACACACACGAGAGAAGACTACTTCTCAGAGTTTAAGGCAGGAGTTTAGTTCTAAGCAGGGCTGATCATCAAGTCTTCAAAGGCTGGACATAGAGAACAATGAGTGGGTGGACAAGCTCAAGGCCTTAAAACAGGGTGCAGAAATAAGAGTGATGATCAACTAGTTGGCAAGATATAAAGAGTGGCCAGCTCAGGGTCTCAAACATAGATCCGAGGGGCAGTGGCTTACAGTGGGTTCATGCAGGCTAGATCATGTTAAAGCAAGTACTAGGCTCCCTTTCTGTGGGAGCATGGGCAAAGTGCTATTACCCTTTCCCCAAAGAAAATGTTCGACTTTAAGAATTATTTAAATCCCCATGTATATTCTTGTACCATATACATCTACATATAATAAAAGACTGAATTCTGAATAAATCTCCTTCTGAGAAGAACACACCCTTTTCCTGAAATTATCCTAGGTTGGACAGTTTTATGTCAATGTGACACAAGCTGAAGTCATCAAGAAGGAACCGCAGTTAAGAAAATGCCGCCATAAGATCTGCCTGTAAAGCATTTTATTAAATTAGTAATTGATGGAGGAGGGCCCAGCCTATTGTGAGTAGTGCCATTCCTGCACTGGTGGTTCTGGTTTCTATAAAAAAGCAGGCTGAGCAATCCCCGAGGACCAAGATAATAACAGCAGCATCACCCATACATGGCCTCTGCAATCCACTCCTGCTTTCATGTTCCTGCCCTGTGTGAGTTCCTGCCTTCACTGCTTTTGATGATGAACTGTTACATAGACTTGTGCACCAAACAAACCCTTTCCTCCCCAAGTTGCTTTGGTTGTGGCACTTCATCACACCAACAGAAACTCTAAGACACACCCTCAAGGGAGAGGACAACAGACAGCAGAGAAGTAGAGCGCCTGTGCCCACTAAGACTGCAGTCATTGCTGCTCAGCTTGGCTTGCTTTTCTCTACACAGTACGTTCTTGAGTCCTCTCCCACTTTAATCAAACTCTTGACTATTTGATTTCCTACTGTGTCCCATATGGATTCTTCTTTTTGGAGAGCACAAGGGCAGATTGATGCTTAGTGGAGACCAGAAAAACACTGCAGAACTCTCTTTGACAATTAGATTCTCTTTTCAAATTTTATGTAGAAAAGGCAATTTTCAAGATGAATTAGTTGATTAAAATAGACACATACATTTTAACTATTCCCTTCAAAAAGCTCCCTTGATGTCATTCAGCATCCCAGGCAGGCAGTTGGGAATAGGCACATTTTACTCCAGCAAAAAATTAAATCAACTATGGCAACTAAATGACAAGTGGTTTCCTAGACTTAATAAGGCAGACACTGGGCAGAGTTTCTAGCCATCCATATGGTGGAAGGAGAGATAAGATCTAGACATTTATCAGCTGTTTTCAAATAGAAGAATGAAGAAAACCCTCCCAGAGTGAAAGCTCACACTCTTGCCACTGGGTGGTTAAAGCCTGTGGGCTCTATGTCCAAGAGCATAGAGGAAACTTCCAGTCTTAAAGCATAAGACTACCCATGTGATTTACCTCTTTAATGGTGTCACACAAAGCGGCTTCTAGCATCCCTGCCTATGCTGGAAAGCTTTAGAGATCAGTCAGTGACAAGCTTTTGCTGTTTCCCTTCAATGACAGACTATTAATCCTTCTGTGGACAAAGGGGTTCAGGCTGGGCAGACTTCCATTCCATAGCACACTTGATCTTTGCAACAAGGCAAATGACAACCCTGCACACTTCGCCTCAGAAATAACCACAGATCACTAAAGCTTATGATTATCAAATGACAATGAAGACATGTTGCCATGTTTGCTCCTCAAAATGGTTGAGGAGAGAGGTTTTATTGTAGATATGAGGACGAAAACAGTCAGAAGCATCTGAAAGGGTCCATACTGAACTGGGCCATGAGAGGAGACAGAAGGAGAGAGGGAAAAATAAATAAATAAAGGGGAGACAAAAGAAGACCAAGATGGCAGCGAGAATGAGAGAAACAAGAGAGAGAGAGAACAGAGCTGAGAGTCAAGAGGGCAGAGGACCAAAAGAGCACATCAGAATTAAGAAAAGACTAGCCAAAATGGCTGAGTCAGAAGCTGGGGAAATGGATGCCCAGCCCCTGTGCTGGAGAGGTTTGGGGTATGGGTGATGTAAGAAAGGAGCCACAGGTACTGAGTGAAACTTGTCCCAGGTTTCTCTGTGACCTAACAGTTAGCAGTCCTTGAAGGAAAATGGTTGTTTAAGAAGAGAAAGAGAATTGACAAAGATAGTGAGGGACACTATAAAAGATAAAGAAAAAAGAAAACCCTGTGTGTTATCCCGTTTTTCCCTGTTGGAAATTACCCATCTTAATAAGAATCTCCTTAGCACTACTGTAACTTCCTAAGATTGCAACTATAATTAACAACATATCTCTTGGTTTGCTGACATACACAATTCTGGTTATGCAACTTTTCCCCGGAGACATGCCGTTACATACATTTTAAGAAACTGTCTGTAGGACAAGGAACCTTTAAGACTTTCGTGCAACTGCTGAGACCCATCCTTCTCCTTTGACACATTTCCTCAATTGGTCCTATGATAGGTGACCTTTGCACATTCAAATTTATGCTCTAGTACAAATTCTTTGCATTTTCCCATGTACACCTTATTCTCTGCTTTCCTGGACAATACTCCTGAAACTAATCTCCTCTGCCTGTAGATACCAAGCAGTTTGCCTTCTCAGATTAAGAACAAGCTTCCCTTATTGTATAAGGAAATTGCTTGCACCCACTTCCTGCTGCCTTAATGAATCTGTTAACTTTTACATTTCCATATAATTCTGTGGACCTATCCCTATGTATTGAAGTTTCTGTTTATCTACTAAAAACTTCCTGCGGTAAGACACCTGGCTTATCTTTACTTTTTCTGAAAGGAACACAGAATTAAGTGAATATAGATCAATGTTCTGCTCCAGCATTCTCTTCCCCCGCAGTCCATCTTTGCAGGTTTTGTAAGCAGTGGAAAATTGGAGAGAGCAGGAGTACAGATACTCCAAGTTCAGTTCCATTTGATTGCCACAAAGGTTTTTGTCAGGCAGCACACATTAAATCAAGATGTAATTGTCTTGAATATAAACTATTTGCAATCAACTTGCACCCACTTCCTTTTTCCTCTCATCTTTTTCGATCCTCATGATAAGTACATCCCAGAGTCATTTTTAATTTTTGTCTTCTGTGCTCCTGAATGTCTCATGCATACTAGGAGAGTGCTCTGCTACTGAGTAATTTCTTTAGGCAATACTGATGCCAGGGTAGACTTGGGTTTAGGAGTTTAAACAATCTTGTGCTTTTAATATGAAAAGGGAGAAGAGTACAATTGGGGCCCCCAAAACCAAAACAACCCAAGGAGTCTCAAGATTACAACACAGCAAGATATTTACTTGAATTAGGTTGTAAAACTGACCAGTAAGAGACAACAGCACAGACTCAGGAGCTGACTGTGTCTTTGAATGCTCATCTTAGTAAGCATTTAAGCAGATGACAAAATCTTATTGTACTCAGGCCACTACTGATCAATCAGGGCTGCAAAGTGGACTTGGAAGCTGAATTGTGACCCTAAAGAGAGCAATTTTTAAAAATGAAATCCCAAAGCAAGGGGGAGCAGGGTGCTCTGTAGTTTTGTTCATCACACTTTGGCACAAGGGGTTGAGCAAGGAAGTAAGTGTTGGTGACTGAGCCGTATCCAGGTCATCTGGTTCCAGGATCCTTGACTCAGCTTTTGCAGTCAAGTCGGCTTGCAGACTTCTGGGCCGAATTCAGAATGATAAGAGAACAAAGGCAAGCTGTTTGTAGTCAGTCAGTTTAAGTCATGACAGGTAATGCATTTAGTCCTGGTGTGCTTTAGTTTAGGTCAACAGCTAGTTTTTCCTGCCTAATTAAAAAAAAAAAAAAATCTTGCTTCGTTGGACTCTTGTGACTACTTGGGTTATTTTGGTTTTTCAATCCCCAACAAGACCACAGGCTTAAGTGAATTTATTCAGGAAGAAAGCTTCATGTCCTCAGATATTGAAAAGTACCAAGCTTACACCTTAAACTCTGACCTAATGCCAAACATTCAGACTCTAAACTTAAAAGCATCTCCAGATTAACATTTCTCTCCAAATGCAAACATGCCTCAGGCCCTAAAGCAATTGGCAGCTCCACCCTTCCCAGTTGCTCAAAACAAAATCCTTGGGATCATTAATAAGTGAGGAGACAGAGGGCTAAATTGATTGCTGGTAAAGAAAGAAGCAGATAAAGTGGGTTGAGAAGTAAGAGATAAGGAACTGGAAAGACTTTGTTTACAAAAAGAGAGAAAGAACACTGGAACTTGTTATCCTGGAATTAACCCTCAGGAGGCAGATTTGTTGTTCTCCAAATCTGAAGAAGGTTGACTGCGCTTAATGAGAAAAACTCAGTGAAGAAGTATGTTGAATATTTCCCCTCCTGAGTGCTGGGATTAAAGGCGTGCACCACCACCTCCTGGCTCTTGACAAGTTTTTTAACAACAAAAACAGGCCCAGTACAAGAGCTTTTTCATTGGGTCATACATTTGAAACACTGTAGATGATATGATTGAGTAAGTAAATATTCATATATCGAGAACCAAGCACACTTAGAGTTTGGATTTGGGCGTAGAATCTGTAAAGTGAAGGGTAGAACTTGGCACCCAGAGTTGCAGCCTAGTGGCTTGCTGGCAGCTCCCTCCATGGAGAAGTGAAAGGGAGATCCGAGCCAGGGGCAGAGAGCAGTGCTTCACCCCGGTGTATCCTCTGGGTTGTTACTTATTGTTCGGCATCACAGATCTTTGCTTAAGCATTTAACCCTTCCTACAGGCTACATGGCTAGTCAGCTAAGGACTGTAAGTCCAGTTTTAGTGGCTAAGAACATTGCCAAGTTTTAATGAGAATGCAAAAATAATTACAATAAAGAGATAAGAGAAATACCACAAGAGATATCCAAAGATCCACAGACAGCTGTTCAAACAAGAGCAATCCTCTTCACCATCTCACCCTCTCACTCTCTTACCCTCCCACTCCCAACCCTGTACCCTTTCTTTTATATTTGAAAGGCAGCTGGAGGTAAAATTCAGGGCAGGTTTCAAGGACAAGGTTAATCCTGAACTAAGACCATTTCCTCAGGGTGGCAGGCTTAGGGATACTATCCCAGGTATGTGTCAGTCAGTTTTCATCACTGTGACATATGTGAGGCCAACAGCTAAAAGCAAGGAGGATTTATTTTGGCTCCTGGCTTCACAGACTTCATTGCTGTGCATTCTCACTGAAGCCCAGCATCATAGGAAGAGCATAGGGCAAAGCAAAGGTGGTTACCTCGTGCAATTAGCAAGGGGAAAAGCAAACTGAGAGAAAGAACAGGAGCTAAGATGCAACCCTGATCGTCATATGCCTCAGTGGCCTACATCCCCACTAGGGCCCACCTCTTAATGTGCCCATCACCTCCCATAATGCCATCAGATTATATTAAATACATGCAACAAGGCATAAGTCCTCTGACAAAATCAGAGCCCTCATGATGCAGTCACAACCGAAATGCCTAACTCTGAACACTTCCATTCCAAGCTAAACCTTGACTAACGTGACTAAGCAAACCACAGAAAGGAGGAAGAACTGTTTGCATAACAGCACAGAACTGGGATGGATCAGATTTATTTATGAGATTAGCACAGTGGGCTGAAGGTTGTATGGGCTGTGTATGTCTTGGTCATCAGGAGTAAATATATATCGTCTAGAGCTTAGTGTCAAGCAGTGCTGAGTTACTACATTAGTTCCATTCCTGGCTAATTAGACCAGCTCATGGAAATTATTTAACTTCCTTCACCTTCAGTTGTCTCTTTCCCAAAACTAACCCAATCAAATGGCCATATATCCTGTAGATAGTTTTGAGATAGCTGGAGTCTCCTGGTGGTTTAATAATTACAGGTATGATTATTTTACGGAAATCTTGAAGCTCGGGTTAAAGAGTTTACTTTTTTCTTATCATTTTATGGAACTTGCCACACTAGGTGAAAAAATGGGAGTGGAATGATGGCAACACAGAGGGTGGGGGGGAAGGAGCCATGGGGTCAAGACAAGCCAGGCGGGTTTTGTTTGTTTGTTTGATTTAGTCAGATCTCAGGCTAGTCCACGGGCTGACCCCCCTCCAGTGTTATGACAGCCTTTTGAGAACTCAGAAAGCAGAGGTCTTTTGTTCTGCTTAGCTTCCGTTCTGTTTTTCTACCATGAGCTTTTCAGCCAGAGACATATCTTGTATCAAATGGCACTACCACGGAGGAGAAGGTGCTTAGGCACCTGTGCTGAGCATCCCAACTAAGCACCTTGAGAGATGGTGCAGGATTGAGGAGACTAACCTTGTGACTTTACTGGTTTCTGTGTTGTTTCTGTCTAAACAATCTCCAGCTTCCTTTTGTTTCCTTGATTCAACCAATTCGCTGTGACACTCGAAGAGCTGCTCACACACACACACACACACACACACACACACACACACACACACACACAATTATATATTAGCTGTTTTAACTGGCAGTGAAAATATGGACCCCACTTAGTCAGGGAACTTACTACTGAGCAGCCTATACTGGGTCTGCAGCCTCATGGTACATTTTTACTTTGGAGACTTAAGCTAATTGCTGTCCTGTTCTTGGGCTAGTTGTGATGATTAAATGAGGTGACAGATGAAAACTGCTTGTGTCTTATAAGCCACAAATGCAAGGGATGGTCATATGGAAAAGTACTCATCCATATCAAAGGCAGAAGCATCATATGCTTTCAAGGCTGATGGGTATGGTGGGGTTGCATTAACTCTTGCAATGCCAGCACGGGGAGGTAGAGACAGGAGGATTTCTGAGCCTTGATGGAGGACAGTGGGCACTAGGCCAATGAGAGATTTACATATGAAGCTCCTGTCGATGAGTCCTGAGGTTGTCATCTGGCTTCTACACGCCAGCAGACACACGTGCATGCACACTGGTGGATGCACATTAATGCATATAGACATGCGTGCATGCGCATGACACACACACACACACACACACACACACACACACACACACACACCCCATAAAAACCTTCCCACACTTCTCATTTTCTTCTCACCCTCTGCAGGTCTCCTCAGTTAATCTTTTGGCTTTGTAGTTGGCAAGCCTTTTGCTTCACATGGTGACCACAGTGAACCTTCATTCTGGTGAGGTTTCCAAAATGTAATTTCCAACTGAGTAGCAATTTTGACATTTTGAGTTTTGCTGCTTACTGTTCTCTATGCTTTGGAATAAGTGTGGGAGGATTTGATCCCGGAGTTAAATTATTTCACCAAGGACAAGTTAACAGCACAATGGTTTTGTGCAGCCAGCTTTCTCATTTAGGAACTGAGCCAGAGTTCAGGATGGCTGATGATTGAGTCAGTGTCTTAGTCTTGTGAAACGCTGCAAGATTCATTGGTTCTCCTAGCGAAAGGAAAGGGAAATTGAAAATAAAATCTTATTACCTCTTTTTGGGTGCTAATTTTCTGGTTTTGCCAACAAAATGAAACACTTCCTTTTCCAATATAGACACACAGATAGGAAAATGTGTGTAATTACTTAATAAGGGGAGGGGGGACTTGCATAATTACTCAAAATCGATGCATTAAGGAAAGGAAAACTATTCCAACCAAGTTTCTGGCAGATAATAATGAATTAAGGATAATGAAAACTCCCGGGCTCTGCAGCCACACTTCTGCTGATACATATGGCGTTCAAGTGTCTTGTGCTCTTTTGCCTCCTGGCAAGCAGATGGCTTTTTAGTTGTTGGAACCAGAGGTTACTTGGATGAGTAGAATGCAATGATCTTTCATCTCAGCTTTAGTTTGAGGCCTAATGACTGGTGTGTTGGTTTTGTCAGAAGATGATGAAAAAAAAACTTTTCATATGTATATTAACATTCAATAAGACCTCAGACAATGGCTCGGCTTGCTAAATAAATCTCCACTGGTTGTCAGAGTGAGGTATGGGGCGGGGGGGGGGGGGGGGGGAGAGCGGCTTTATTTGTTCTTAGATTTGTATGAGTTCTTTAATAATTTTGTATATAATTTTGACAGTTTTCATCTCCTTGCCCAATTCTTCCCAGATCTCCCCACACTCTGTTTTCTATTCACCCAACTTTATGTCCTTAAAAAAAAAAAAAAGATCAAGAACAATTTTTGTTGCCAAAATATTCTTGGATATGTGACCTGTCACTGAACATGGTAAATGTAACAGGGGCCACACAGTTAGAAAAAAATTGATGTTCTTTCTCCCAAAAGCTATCAGTATTTTTAAAAATAAATATTTATTTGTGTTTATTTTATGTGTATGTTTACATATCTATATGCATTTTTTTTACCATGTGTGCCCAAAGAGGGCCAGAAGAGGGTAATGCCAAAAGCCGTAACACTGTGGGTTTCTAAGATCTTTCTATGACCTTATATATTCAATACAGAAGACTGTGAACAAAGAGAGCAAGGGGCTGGGAACACATCTCAGTGACAAATTCTTGCCCACCAGGAACAAAATCCCTGGTTTATATTTTTATTTTCAAAAAGAAAAGAGAGAAAATTAGGAAATCAACACTATAAACATGTCACAAGCAATGTTGTTAATGGGCAGTAAGCTTAGATGTCTGCAGAGGAGGAGGCTTCTGCTTTCAACTGTGTTGAAATAATAGTAATCCATTTGATAGTATACTATGCAGCCTCTAATAGTCTATGCATGATAGGACCGAAGGAATGTCCTACTGAGTAAAAGAAACCAGACATACAAGAGGTTATCCTGTCTATCATCTCTGTGTAATTCTAAGTCAGACAAAAGGCACTAGAGCTAACTTTGGCATGTGGCAACAGAGCTTCCGGGCTTCTGGGGATGTCCTGTTTCTGGTCTCAGGACTATACTGGGGATGTTCACACTGTTATGTTCAAGCTGCATAGTGATGTCTGCTTGCTCTTCTCAGCGTGTGCTGTACTTCAGGGAAAAGTAACCAGCTTAGTTGTAAGATGTGACTACCAGAGAAAAATTTCAGCATGTGCTACAAAAGTAGAATCCTATTTACTATCTTAAGGAATTTTGTAGAAAAGTCAAGTGAAGAGATGCATATCTTCCCATAGCAAATAAATAAATAAGAAAGAAAGAAAGAAAAATAGAAAGATAGAAAGAAAGAAAGAAAGAAAGAAAGAAAGAAAGAAAGAAAGAAAGAAACACAGGCAGACACTGTTAGAGTTAGAACAATAAATGGCATTCCTTTTAATATGTACATTTAAAATTATATTTTTACAGTATAACTGCAAAAACACAAACCACTATTAATAAGAACATCCTAATAAGAGAAGAGGTAGGGAAACCTGCCAGATCAGACATGACCAAAGAATCATGCAACTTATAAAGCCTTGTTTCAGAAACAGAACGTGTTCTATTCTGGAGCACGCCGCACATGGCTTCAAAGTGAAGACCAAATGGGAAGGGAGTGGGAATGACTGACTCTGCTTTAGAGCCTTGTAGGGATGCAGAGTAGGAGAGTCACCTCTTCTGTCTGTAGAATGGCTTTAATAAGACATTCTCTGCCTTCTCCCAGAGGCGTTTTGAAGAAACCATAATGAAACAGAAATAGCTTTGAAGTTTCCAGAGATGCTTGTTCAAGACGTTATTTACGAGGGATGTTCTTGGAAAGCCATAGGCTCAGAGGGTGCCTGAGGACACCAGGAAACTGTCATTTACCAGTAGAAAGCCCCTAGACATTGAAGAGATTTGAGGACAAACCTGGCTTTCTGACTGTTAGATGGGAGCTCAGCATTTAGTGAAAGTTCACTGAAATGTTAGCTACATGGATTGTCGCTATAAATGCTATTCTGTTTTCAGTGGAAACTAATTCAGAGAGGTTGAGGTCAGTAACGATTAATTGTGACCACACAGTTTAGCAACATAAACTCTTGTTTCCTTTGAGACCAGTTCTATTCATGTTGATCAAGCTAGGCTTTAACTCTTGAGAAACAAAAAAATCTTCCTGCCTCATCTTTTGGAATGCTTGGGATTCCAGGCACATGATTTCATTCATCAGACAGAAACGGAACATTTCTTTGTTAATACATACTGATACATTGGAATCACATAGAAAGGTATATTATATATTGACCACAATTCATTGAAAATATTCAACTGTGATGGTTTGATTGAGAACAGTATCCATAGGCTCATATATTTGAACGTCTGTTTCCCAATTGATAGATTAGTTTTGGAAGGTTTAGAAGGTATGACCTTGTGGGAGGAGATGTGTCACTCAGGGTGGGCTTTGAAAAACCCCATGCTAGGCCCAGTCTTGTCACTCTCTGTCTTATACCTGTAGCAAGATGTGAGCTCTCAGCTACTGTTCCAGTGCCATACCATGCCTGTCTGCCTGCCTGCCGCCATGCTCCCCACCAAGATAATGACTCACCCCCCAAAACTGTAAGCAAGCCTCTAATTAAATGCTTTCTTTTATAAGTTGCCTTGGTCATGGTGTCTCTTCCCAACAATAGAACAGTAACTAAGATACCAACCTGGTTACATTTATAGTACATGTTTTTAGGATTAGCTTTATCTACTATGAAAACAAAAATACACTGTTGTCTTAGATTCATCATAATACAAGTATGTTTTAAAATTCATAGACATGATGGGTCATATTTTAAAAAGAAAAGCCGTGGAAGCATTATGGCAAGAATGAAAGTACCAATCTATTTGGCTCCTACTGGAGTGAGCAAGTCCTTGCCATAGTAAATAAGTCACAGCAGAGACTGGTTCCAGCACAGACTAGCATCATATAGCTTTCTCTCAGATCAGTATAATTCCTAATATATCACAATTACTGAGAAAATGCACAGATACATCTCAGTTTGGCTGCACACACATCTTAAAAGGAAAGAAAAGGAAGGACAGTGGCCCCTTTGCTAGGTTGTATCAGCTCCCACTGGTGTTCCTACTACATGTGTACATAACCACACCCAATCAAGCCAGGGGTTAAAAAAGAAAACATGGTTTGAACTCACAGTATCATGAGAATTTTCAAAATTAGATCACTCTTTTTACAATGTAAGATATATAAAACTTAGATCAATTTACCTGCAAACAAAAATTGCTTCCTTTTGCAGCCCTTTTGCATTTTATTCAAATGATAATGACAGACTTTTCTGTCAGCAAGTTACAAACTCGTCTCTAAACTTTACTAATTCCCAGTTCTTAAAAGGCCTACAGCACTGCACATTCCACAGCTTCTGACTAAAGCTGAAGGACTTGACATCCTAATTTGACATGTGAAGTTGATTTTTCCAGGTCAGAGACATGGATTTTCCCTTTTCCTTTTCTCTAATGAATACAGAAGTAGTTGTGGCTCCCTCCCAGCATTAATGTGAGCATCACGTGTATACTTTTATACGTGTATATGTGTATAGTATATACTATACTATATATTATATTATTTTTATATTGCTGTTATGAAAACACACGGCCAACAGAACTTACAGAAAGAAGGATTTATTTGGGCCTTTGGCTCTAGTGTCCTAAGAGTCCATGATGGTTGGGTTGAGGTACAACAGCTGCAGCACAATGAGGCTGAGAGTTCACTGCAAGTTCCAATTGAAGCAGAGGGTGAATTTAGAATTGAGTGTGGCTTTAAAAACTCCCTCCCTAGCAGTGACATACTTCCTCCCCAAGGCCACACCCCCTGAACCTAACAAACAGAACTGTCAGCTGGGAATCAAGTATTTAAATGCTCAGACTATGGGGGACATTCCTTATTTAAACCCTCACACCAAGTAATTAAATGCATAAGAAAGCATTTTCAGCAAGGAAAAAAAAAAAAAAGAAAACTGAATTAAAGTTAATTTTTGTTTATATTTTACAACCTGAAAGTTTTAGGAATAACTGTTTCCCAAAGGACCTTGCAAAGACTCTCTTACTAGACCTTTGGTATGTGAGAAATGGTGCAAGTTCAATTGTCTCTGTTTATCAAAACTGTATACATTCAACAAGACAAATTTTACACCCGTAAGTGTAAAATCCCTAGGAGGGAAATTAATAGTCTCACCATTAGTTAGAAACTAAACCGATAAAGGGAATTATCAATGATGACAGATGGATGGCAATTTCCATACAGTTTCAACTTGCAATTTTTATTGGAAGAACAATATTAATATTGCCGTCCCAGTGGGGGGCTTGAGGATTCGTTCGTCCCGATATGTTTCCAAGGGCCGCTTTATAAAATGAATGATGTGATGGCTTCCCTAGAGAGATGCAATGTGGTGTGGATTTGGTTGCCATCCTTGCTGTTGTTTTAAAGGTGGATGACATGGAGAGTGATTTCTCTCCCAAAGGAGACAAGCGTGAAGACTGTGTGCGCACGTGCAGCAGCAGATTGCTTTACGACGCCACGACTGGAAATCCAGAAGAGAGTCCACGCGTGGAGCAGCACACACTGCGTTTAATCGAGCTGCTGCTCGCATTCATAAACACAGCTGGGAACACACTAATATCTAGCTACTGAGGACAGCAAAATCAAGAGGTCTTATTTCTGTTTTCTTTCAAGTTTAAACCATGAGACAAATGGCCTAACATCTTTCGCAAAGCTATGGACGTGTGAAAATTCACTTTTCATATCTTAATTGCGTAAACTGTGACTTTGTGAGTGGTGATTTTTTTTTCTGAAGAGAAGCACCACTTGTTCCACTCCATTGTTTTCTGTTCCCCCTGCAGGTTTCCAGTGAGAGAAGAGGATTGCCTCAGGTCTGTTAAGTAAACTGAGACAGTATTTATACAGTGATAACCACTCTCTTGCTTTGCTTACACACAGACACACACACACACACACACACACACACACACACACACACACACACTTGAAAAATGTAGGCAATACAGAGTTTGAGATATGCTTCCTTTTATGATCCAAACCCTTAATGAATCTCAACCATGAGTGTTTCAAGGTACATCTTGTTACTTTCTTTACTTTTTGCAATTAACAAATCTAAAATAGCTTTTAAAAAAAATGTGGTTACTATACATCAGAACATCTTACTTTATTTTCTTCATACATGATATGATTAATCTTGGCTGTCAAGCTGACTGGATTTGGAATCAGGCAAGAGACATACTCCTAAGTGTGTTCACAAGAGCATTTGCAGTGCTGTCTAACTGAGGAAGGAGGACACATCCTGGATGGCAGCACCTTCTCATGAAAGGGCACCCCAGACTGAATAAAAAGGAAAAAAAAGGAGGCAGGTAGCAGAACAGTGTGAGCAGTTGCTTCAGGCTACTACAGCCACAGCCACAGCCACAGCCACAGCCACAGCCACAGCCACAGCCACAGCCAATCTCACTGCCATGATCCCACCGTAGTAGAAACCTGTCCTTCCTTCCTTCCTTCCTTCCTTCCTTCCTTCCTTCCTTCCTTCAATCACCTGATTTTGAATGACACTTTGTCACCCAATTAGGGGAAGTCACTAACTCCACAGACCTCACCAGTGTTTGAGGAGCTCTGTGCCACTCTTCCTTGTTAAGTAGCACCCCACCTTGCCGCCTATGCCCACAAGACAGTCTCTAGTTCTTAAGTTGGATTTTAGTGACTAAAAAAATATAATACTATGAAAACCATGACGGAAGGAAACATCAGCGAAGGATCATGTTTAGAGTTGGTTTCTCCTGAATGAACTTCAGCAGCCTCTGGGGGCCTTCAAACTGTGCCAAGTTTCCAGCTAGATATGTAGCCTTTAAAAACCAGATCAGTAAAAAGGTGCAGTATGGATGGCCACAAGGAGCAGAGCAGCAGTAAGGATACTGAAGTTCTAATATGATAATACCTGGCTACTTAAAATTCTGTCCTATAACTTGGGTTTGTTTCTCATCCTGACAAAAGACTAGAGTCTCTGAAGCAGATACAAAGGACTCAGTTCTAAACCTCACATGAGAAGTATTCCCTTAACAGCTTAGACGGGACCATCATATTTTAACTGCAGGGGTTGTGGGAGCTCCTGCTTTACTCATAAGCACTCAGAGGAAGAGAATTTGCTCAGAGTGGCTAGAGCTTGCTGTAAATCCTGCTATTAACAGAAGGCAGCACCAATGATATGATGGCTCCGCTCTGCAAGTGTGTGAATGTGCTTAGCGTCTTCTCTGTAATTCAGGAGATGTTGAGGTGGCTCCCTGCTGTTGCTCTGGTCTCCTTTTTTCCTTAACAAAGAAAAGTGCCACTCAGTTGTCGCTAGTTGTGCTGTTTCTACTTGAATTGCTGGGTCAGCTTGCAGATCCTTACACATTGCCTTATCTCTGCACTCGAGTGTTTTCACTTTTATTTACTTAATTTTTTTTCAAAGATATTTCCTGGTTTAGGGAAACTAATTTTTTTTTTTTAACTCATGTGAGCCTGGTGTTCCTAAAAATAGCTGGGTTTCCTCTTTTTATTTTGTCTTTTCTACATCTGGTATCCAAAATGAGGGAGAAACAGCACACGATTTAATAACGCAAAGTTGACATAGTTTAGTATTCTGAATGACAAATATAATTATTTTTATGAACATTTTCCAACATTTTGAGTATGCTCTGCAAAATATATATTTTAAACAATCCTCTCTCCTGCGCTGGATTTAGGCTATAACCCTCTGGCAAGTTTTACTTTATACTTCTCATCTGTCTATTTCCTCTGGTTCTTCTTGCCTTTCGCTTGTCTGCATTCCTACATCCCCTGGCTGCCCACCTCTGTCAGTTGTCCCAGGTTCTGCCTATAGGTGTGTGTGTCGAAGCACTGTGGAGCCAGCCAGGGACTCTCTGAGGAACTGTTGCGTCCTTCATCAGTAGACTCTGAGACAAAACACTGGCCAGGACCTGGAAGTATAAACTATTCGGGGGCAATTTTGCTCTCTTAGTTTTCACATATTATTCTCATTCATTTTCATATTTGTGTTGCCTTCCCAATTTAAAAGACCCAAAAAAGCTCTTTTATTAATTTTTTTTATTTTTACATATACATTTATATTATCACACATATATACAATAAACTGCCTACAGCAAGAAGAACCATGAAACAATCAGGAATTATATAAATGTTACATTCTTAATGCTTTGGCTATTTGTATTTGGCATCCTTGAAGAAAACATCTTTCCTATCTTGGTGTATCTGAAATTCTGAATATAAATCAATATCTACCATATCTCATCTTTATCAACTTAAAACATCTGTCTAAACCTAAAAAATCTTAACCCCTAAACAACTAAGCTTAATTGTAAAACTAAACTGTCTGGTCCTCAACCCCATCAGAGACTTGAGAAGGAATAAAATTAATGCATACACTCTTATTGCTGTGGCTATTTACATCCTTTGAGATATAGCCTTCACTATCAAGACAAAATACTACCAACTAAACAGATCTGCCTGCTTCTGTAAACACAGCTAGGTTACCCGACAAATTTAAACAATGAAAAGAAAGTTTATAAAAAGTGATTTATATTTATTATTTGTAATTATGTGTCTGTAGGTATGAGCCTGTGAGTGCAGCTGTTGGAAGAGGCAGAGACATCTGATACACTTAGAGCTGGAGGGACAGGTGGCTGTGCATGGCCCTATGTGGATGCTGGGAAGCTGACTTGGGCCCTGCAAGAGCAGTATGTGCTTTTAACCGCTGAACCCATCTCCCTAGTCCCTGAAAATAAGAATCTGTGCAAAGATAGCAGAGAACTTACTGACAGAGAATGAAAATATTGGAGTCCAACAAAGGTGTGGTCCAGAAGTCTGACACTTCCTCATTTTTCTTTCTTTCTTTTTGGGGGCGGGGGGGGGAGGGTGATGTCAGGGGTTGAGCCCAAGGCCTCATGCATGCAGTGTAAGAAATTATTCTGTTTGAGTGACATCCTCATCTCCTACTTGCTTATGTAAATTTCCATGAAAACATAACGTTTCAAATCCCAAGCATCCTAAGATAATTTCATAGCTTAGATCTTTCCTCTTTATGTCCCACCTTTAGGTCTGCAGGACTTGGCACATTAAGGGAGGAGTGGCTTAAAAAATGATTCACAGCAAAAGGACTCTTCTCTAAAGCCCTGTTTCTCAGTGTTGGCTTTGATTCTTCCCCGCATGAACACGTGAACATAACCCTAAGATGTGTTTAGTGGTCCCAAGTGGGATGTAGATATTGATGTCTAGTAGGTATATACTTGCTTTTTCCACTACGGTTTTTTGCTTCTAAACAAAGATTCCACCAGGATATCAAGAAGGATGAGAGTGTAAAAATCACCCACCAGATGTCTGCTGGGACCTGCTGTGTGTGCTTTGCCAGTCCTGCATGAGGGAAATATGTCCCTGAGGCCTGACTCACAAACAGCTGGGATGCCTCTGTGAAACTGGCTAGGCTGGTTAGACCTGCTGGATGTTTGAATGTCTGTTAGACACTGGGTTTCCAATAGAAAGTGGAGACTGTTAGTCAGAGGGTGAGATGGAGTCGAATTTGTTGAAAAAAAAAACACAGATTGGGAGTCAGACTTAGAGGCACTCCACCATTATGAACCTCAGTTGTTATTATTCTTGATAGATGAACCCAGCTGAGGGCCAGAGAGATGGCTCAGAGGTTAAGAGCACTGGTTCTCCTTCCAAAGGTCCTGAGATCAATTCCCAGCAACCACAGGGTGGCTCACAACCATCTATCAAGAGATCTGGTGACCTCTTCTGGCCTGCAGGCATATATGCAGGCAGAACACTGTTTACATAATAAATAAATGAATCTTAACAAAAGAAAGAGCTTGCATAAATAAATAAATAAACAAACAGATAAATGTTGCATACCAAATGTAAAAAATTCATTGTAATGATAAATGAGACTATTTGTAGGCTTCAAACTTTTTAAAGCCTATTTTATTTTATTTTATTTTTTAATGCTTATACCTCCCTTCTAACCCACCTACCCTAGAAAGGAGAGAAAAGAGGTTAATGGAAACAGGAGAAGTAGAACTTTTTAGACTCACTTCCTTGGAGCAATTCTACTGGCATAGTCAGCAGGTTTCCAGAAGACCTGTTAAACAGCAAACCAGCAATTCAGCCAAAGTGACTGCAGTGAGGACACAGCAAAAAGAGTGGCTATATCCATTGCCCAAGGCCTGAGGTAGCACCAACAACAAAGTGCAAGACTGACAGACCAAAAATAAATAAATAAATAAACAAACAAACAAACAAACATTAAAAAAAAAAAAGGTGACTGCAACCACAGCCACTGGAACCTGGAGTGGCAGCGGGAAACCGGAAGCTGGAAGTGTTCACTGGAGCAGTTCTCCCTAGGAGCTTCTTGAAGTGGAATGATAAATAGCCAACACTAAAAAGCTCCACCTCTTGGGCTCATATAATACAGACTCTCAGAGTATGTACTCTGGTGCCCCATATTTGACCACTTTCCCTTGGTGGGGAGGCCTGGTGGCACTCAGTGAAAGGATAAGCAGGCTACCAAGAAGAGACTTGATAGGCTGTGACCATATAATGGGGGAGGAGGTCTCCCTCAGTCACAGACATAAGGGAGGAGAATAGGGTGAAAGCGGGAGGGGGGGAGGAACGGGAGGATACAAGAGATGGGTTAACAATGGAGATGTAATCTGAATAAATTAATTTAAAAAAAAGATATTTAACAGTCGACAAAGACCATGCCCTTACAGTTCCTCTCGCTGTGGACAAACATCACCTGTTCTCTCACAAGTCTATTTTCAGTGGAAAAACACCACACACCCCTACATAAGTCTATTTCATATCCCACAGGGGATCAAAACAAAAACATGTTTACGTCCACTACAACTACTCATCATAATATCAGCTGGATAGCTTCATGGAGTGGAGATCCTAAAGCTCTTACTATAAGGAAGAATTCTGTTGACATGTCTGCATTCAGCTATTGCCATGCATAAACTTCATATCCTAAGAACAGAACACCCACTGATGTTTAAACATTGCCCCTCTATAGTGTGCAGTGTGTTTACCAGAAAATTTTAGTTTATTTAGGCATTTGTTTTTTTCTACTTGACTTGAAAATGGCCATGGTTGTTCACCAAAATCCATGGACATGGCTGATATTTGACCTCCAACCATCGGTAGGGCAGAGAAAGAGAGAGAGATGCTAGGGTGGCCACTTGGACTAAAACATGACTCTACACCTCCTCCTGCTCTGAAAGCTGGCTGCAGAGATAGAGCACTGTACTGATTCGTGGTACCCAGAAGTCTGTAAGAGGATGCCAGGAAAATAAGGAGGCACAGTTGTGGAAAACTCAACATACAGTGCTTGTTCTTCAAACAATCATAGCAGACATGTGATGGGATAGGTCACATTAATATCATCTACAGAGGAGAATCTGTGCACATGAAAGTCACCAGTGAAGTATTAGAACATCCTAACCATGGGACTTTCAGTAGTAGGATGGACTGTCAGGTCACAGGTCTACGAGGTGCAATAGGGAAGGAGCTGAGTTTAGCCCAAGGCTGGCCATTCACTGCTGTCTGTTCCTTTCTCTCTTCCGTGTTCTCTGAAGTGCGGTTTTTTGCTCCAGACCACAGACACTGTTTCGAAGCTGCAGTGGCTTTCCTCAAGAATTCAGACCCTTCTGGTTTTTAGTCTCCCGGGAGGTCGCATAGCACCTGGGACTCATACTTCCTCCCTGACTGTCTTGAGTCCCATGATTATAATTGAACTCAAGATGCTGTGTTGAGCCGGTTGAACTAGTGCGGTGAGATCTTGATCAGTCAGCACCATTCCAGATCCTGTTTCCAGCTCAAAGGCTCAGAGAAGACATGGATGGAATTCTTGAGAAATGCTTAGCTACAGAAGTAGGAACTCAAAAGCCTCTAAGTATGAGAGTATCCCTGGACAAGGGGCCAGCATTTCTAGTGCAAAACAACTTTTTAAGTAAATGAAAGACAAGTTGAATTTATTTGTCAAGGAAGTCGAAACGTTTTGTCAGAGTATGAGCTAATGGTCTTTGACTCCCAACCAAATTAAAGAAACATGGGGGATTTTAATTAATATTTCACTGTTTGCACATTTTGTATTTCAATAAAAATGTAAATGAAAAAAATTTGTTCAGTGGCATTTTAGAAATGGCTTGGATAAGGCTTGTTGACTAACAAGAAAGCCAATAGGCATGCTATTGCACTGATCTTCTTATTGGCCACATTGTTTTCTCATTAATGGGAGGAAGACCTTATGAAAAACTGGCTTCTTATATTTAACCATAATGTTAGTTATCTTGAACTAGAACAGTAAGAAATAATCCAAAAACTCTTGGGATTCGTTACCACTCACTCTCAATGTCTGTCATCAATTTTCAATGGTAGATTTTTTATTTTTATTTTTTATTTTTTGGTGTTTAGCAGTGGACCATTTCTTCCTGGTTAACTGATAACACAACAAACTTTAATATGATTTGAGCCAATTTCATATGACATAAAAATAATGAGGCTAAAAATTTAGACAAGAATAAATTATTATACTTTATAAGTTATTTTGTATTCTTCTAATGTGAAATTCAGATACCTTTAACTAAGAGAATTCACAGGGGTTAAAGGTAGTGCTTGAGCAGCAATTGCCCACTTACCTTGTAGAAACAGTCCAACAAAGAAAAATAAAAGTAGACATTAAGAATTTTTGTATTGAAGGAATAAAGAATGTCAATAATCTGAGCATGAAGTGCTAAGATGTATTTTAGTTGGATATTCTGGCATGTGTCTGTACAGATGAGTATTGTTCATGAAGAAATAATACATATTTCAAATGTTTTTTTTTTTGCCTCAGACTACCATTGGATCACAAGGTAGAAAAAATTTAAGGCAAAACAGTATAAATTTCTTATAATCTTACCATTTAAAACTGGATTCATTCCTCTCAGCATGCAGGACAATGACATCCTGCATTCTTCATGTTCCAGCACCAAGTGCTTCATTTGCTGTTCCTCATCAGAACAGGACAGCTTCCAGGACACCTTCGAAGAAAACTTCCAATCCCAATTGGTCCAGCATTTGAGACTGTCAAACACAGGACTCTAATTAAACCTAGAATTTCTCAACATTTAGAAACTGGAGCACAAATGCTATTTCTAGCTTTTTAACCACTTTCCCCAATTTTATTTTGGCTCCTACAAAGATATTATTCATTCCAAATCAGCCAGAAGAAACCTTAAGAGAATGACATGCCATTTCCCTTATGGGGAGTTGGGTAGATTTTTGGTTGCTTTCTTGACTGATAGATGTTTATTTTCAGTAGAAGTTGATTATAAGTTATTATTGGTCTTATTTAAGGAGAAAAAAAGGTTGGACTCGGGGATGTCTCTCTTTTCCTTTATCTTTCATTCTTTTTTTGATTGTTTGTTTAAATATATCTTTATTTTAGAATATTCTTTCTTTCCCACATGCTTAGGGAATATAGATATTTTCTATAGATAGTTAACATATTTATTAACTATTTCCTATAATAATCTATCTGTAAGTTGGTAATTTGAGATATTGTAGTTTTATTTTCATATTTTTCATTCTTAGGTTTGCATATAGGGGCTGAAAAAAGAAGGGGAGTGTAGAAATATATAGGGATGATGGAACATAAAGCAGATTAGTGAATCTACTCCTCAACTTAGTGCCTTAATTGTTACTCACAATGTTATTTTTAATTCACTGGTATATGAATTTGTATATAGATGCAAAATAAGTTTAATTTTAGATACACTGATATAGAATTCAAAGTTAAGATTATTCTTCACACACATTGTATATATTTCTACTCTACTGTGCAGTATAGTACTCACACAATTCAATTATAATACAAAGTTTACTTCCAACACTTTGAAAGTGCTATTGCATGCTGTTTAGGATAAGTAAGTTATACAAGTTAATTGTTAGTTTATCAAATCATGGTCATATCAATTATTAGTATATTTTACTCAAAGGAATATACATCCTAGGTGTAACAGACAGATATGATTCTATAAAAGACAAGATAAAATAGTTAGATAAGGTCTTCAAAAATCTCAGATACAGAATATGACATTTAAAGGTGTTTTTATTATTTTAAAGATTCGTTAACAATGAGACAGGTTAACTCCTGACAACACACAGCCTACCTCAAAGATGATGAACATCAAAAAACTTCCTTACGGAGATGGCTTCAAATGGGGGCAAACCAGCCACTGGGCAAAATGTCCTCATTTCTGCCATGGACAGAATTCTACCTAAAAATGGGCAAGCTTGGATGCAGGGAGAGTCAACGGTCAAACTCTGCTAAGACAGGGTAAGCAAGTACTCAATAGTTCCTGCCTTACAAATATGTCTCACAGATGTATTGGGCCTGAAGGCTGAAGATGATGCTCCAACACTGTAGTTTTGGATGACTGTTCAGGCAGCAAACTGTCTCTTTCATCTCATTTTGGAAGCTGCTAACCTGCACTCTCTGTATACTCAGGTAATTAATTTTATTCCTTCTCAAGTCTCTGATGAGGTTGAAGACCAGATAGTTTAGTTTTACAATGAAGCTTAGTTGTTTAAGGGTTAAGATATTTTTAGGTCTAGATAGATGTTTTAAGTTGATAATGATGAGACACGACAGATATTGATTTACATTCAGAATTTTAGGTGCACCAAGATAAGAAAGATGTTTTCTTCAAGGTTGTCAAATACTAATAGCTAAAACACTATGAATGTAACATTTATACAACTCCTGATTGTTTTGTGGTTCTTCTTGCTGTAGGTAGTTTATTGTGTGTGTATGTGTGTGTGTATATAATAATACAAATATATATGTAAAAATTAATTTTAAAAATGGAAAAAGGAGAGGTGGATGGAGGTGGGTCACTATGGTCTACAAAAGGAGCCCTGTACAGCCAAAGCTACGTGGAGAAATCCTGTCTCAAAAAACCAAAAACCAAACCAAAATCTACCCAAAAACCCTGGAAATAGGAGCTGGACAGATGGCCTTGTCAGTGAAGCAAGAGAACATGATTTAGCCCCGCAGCACAAACTTGTAATCCCAGTGCTGGGAGGTGAGAAAGGAGAATTTCTGAGGCTTTCTGCTCCAGCAGTATAGCCTAATCGCTGATCTTCAAGTTCAATGAAAGCTGCGGTTTCAAAACTTCAGGTCAAGGCAGGGAAGATGGCTCTGTGGGTAAAACACTTGTCATGGAAGCTTGAGGACCAGCGTTTGGATTTCCAGTACTATCCTAAATGCTGGTGGGCATGACTGCTTGCCTATAATCCCAGAATTCAGGAAGTAGCGACAAGGGAATCCCCCAGGGCTAAGCTGGCTATGTTAGATTGATGAGTACTGAGTTTAATGAGAGACCCTGCCTCAACACTGTAGCCATTTTAGCTTAAAAAGTAATTGAGAAAGACACCCAATGTCAACCTCCGGTCAAACACACATAGACATATGCTCACCTACACACAAGAGAACACACATACACATGCTGGCATACACAGCATGCACATAGTACATGCAAAATATATTGCAAAAAAAAATTAAGAAAGAGATTGGGGTTGATCTTTAGCCTTTACATGCAAGCACACAAAGAAGCAAACACAGAATGTTGTAAAAGATGAAGAACCCTTTTTGTACAACTATTATAAATTGTCATGGCCCGTGGGCATGTGTCAAATTCAGCCACCTGCTATGTCATCTTTTCTTGGGATAGCTGATGTGACCCTGATGTCTATGGCAAAGTTGAAGATGAGTGACTTCTGTAGTGGGAGGAGTCAAAATGAAGGCAGGTAATGGAAAGACCCTGATAATCTAAGACACAACTCTTGTCTGGATTTGTTGAATGGACTTAGAAATTATAAACATTATCTCTGTCCTACTTTGTTTTCTGTTGCTGTGATAAACACCATGACTAGAAACAGCTTGCTGAAGGAAAAGGTTTATTTGGTTTATACTTCCTTATCACACTCCTTCATTGAGAGAAGTTAGGGCAGGAACTCAAACAGGAACCTGAAGGCAGGACCTGAGACAGAGACCATGGAGGAGTGCGGCTTCCTGGATCATTTCCTCCTCTTTGATCAGCTTGCTTTCTTATATAACCTAGGACCATCTGCCCAGGAGTGGCATTGCCCACAGCGGGTGGCCTCTTCCTCGTCATTTAAGATAATAGAGCTTTCCATCAAGTTTAATGACAGGGATGTCAACGTTGTAGTCTTCTTTATCTTAAGGAACTCCCTGAATGGTGGATGGAAGCTGTAGGGATAGTTCTGCAGGGCTTTGGCCTTCTGGAAAGACTCCCTAAGTGATAGGGTCAGTTTCTGTGGTAAAAGAAACAAATTACAGAGTCAAAGAAGCATGGGTTTAAGTGCTTGTTTCACCACATGCTGATTCTAAAGGCTTAACTATATATTTAACCCCTCTGAGATACTTCCACATCTGGTAAGTAAGGAAAATAATATCTACTTGCAGGTTATTATAATGATCAAAGGAGTCAACATCTGCAATGTACAGGGTGTGGACTGCCATCAACAATAGCTCCAAGAATGGGAGCTTGATTCTTTTTCATACCCTCCCCAGTCTTTATCTACAATTGTTAGAAATACTCATGATAAAATTCCTGGTGTTGGAAGTAAGGATTTTAGGCACCATTTGAGGTACTAAAGGGGCCTTGCAAGATTTAAGGTGATGGTCTCAAAGTCATCTACCAGCTTTGTTCTTTTCACTAAGATATTTGTAGAAACTTCAGTTTTGACTTAGGGTAATGAAAAGTTCTGCAAATAATGAAAGAAGTTTGTTTCTTATAGAATAGTAAATGAAACAGTAATCAAAGCAAGAAATCCTAGCTTGCACTCAGTTCTAGCATAATTCTAAATGTTTCCCATAAATTAACTTGTTTAGTCTTTATGATAACACTGAAAAATTAATATTACTGTAACCTTATTTTACAAATATAGATGTTGAGGCACACAAAGTCTGACTCCTGGAACTGAGCTGTGTGGACTTCTCTAGAATCATGCCTGGCATTTTTGGTTCATCCGTCCCTATTCACTGAAGGCCACTTAATCAATTAAATAAATCAGTGGTGACAACGAGAGACTGAAGGTTGAATGCAGGTCCATGAGTGCCAAATTATCTATGTTCCGAAAGGCACAAAATTATCCACTCATCTTTGAAAGTGTTTGGTTCTTCACCTGTGGTAGCTCTTACTCCATGGCTAGTGCCCATAGCTAGAGTCAGTAGCTAGTGTCAGTGTGACTTTGCATGTCACTGAACCAGATGCTTCAACTGTTCTTTACCATATTATGAACAAAGGCAGGATCTTGCTTGGTTTTAAGTTGTCAAGTTTGCAATTATAGAGTGCTCCTCTATTGAGTTAAGTAGAGATAAAAGATCAGTGGAGTTACCCTTTGTGACCTACAGGAAAGCTTCTTTCACCTTCCCAAACATCATGCCTGAAACTAGAGTTACAAGAACTTCTCTGGGTATTAAACATGTCTTCTGATAATGGACGAGGAAGATGAGGAGAACAGGTCCAGAGAGAGAGAGAGACAGCCAATGTACGGCCCAGGAGGTTTTGATAGGTAGCAAGACAAAGACAAAGGAGCAAAAATGTCAGCTATATTTATTTTGTAAAGCAAAGAGGTTTGGAAGGTCTCTGTCTCCTTGGGCCTTCTTGGGGCAGGGTGCTGGAAGATGAGAAACATCTGACTTCTAAAGAAGAACTCGCTGCTTTGAGAAGCATCCTTAATTAACGTTCATAGGCAAGAGGGAACTGGAGAGTAGTGCACAGGCATGCTCAGTGTCAAACGCTCCCATCAAAGCTGGATCCTTTGGAAATGGAAATAATTGGTCAAGAAAATGCCTCAAAGACACAGATTTACATTCTAGAAAGCTACGTGCTGTAAAGATCTGCTAAAATTGAGTGGCTGTGAGACTGGGTCAAAATGACAAAAAAGAAAAGCCTGTATGTATGTATGTATGTATGTATGTATGTATGTATGTATGTATGTATGTTACAGCTACGTATTGTGTGTATATGCATGCTCACATATATTTACTCTCTCTCTCTCTCTCTCTCTCTCTCTCTCTATATATATATATATATATATATATATATATATATATATATATATGGTTTTACTTTTACATTTCCTCAAAACCGCGTGTTTCTTTGTTTTGGGGGTGTGGATTGAGCTCAAGGCCTCTTGTATTCTATGCAGGCACCCACTGTACTGTCAAGCTACACCCACAGCAAACTTCTTGACTTATTATATAGACAGAGGAGTACCGTAAAGTTAAGTATGGCATTTATTAAGAGTAAAAGAGTTCACATATTTTTAGTCAGAATCTGATTCAGAGCCAAGATAAGTTTTAGTGACCCCCCCGTCCCCTTTTGCTACCCCACTTCCAAAACTGACATAGGAAACGATGAATCTTTATGAGAGCTAGCACAGAATTTGATTTTCTAGATTTTTCGCCACGTCACGAATGCCTAGAGGAGATAAAAATGTTGGGAAACTCCAAAGTAGCTCAAGGCAGATGTGCAGTGAAGGTTTTTTCAGGATACACTTTGACAGAAAGTTGATAGTGAATGCTAAGCAAAGAGGGCAGGAGTGACATTTGCCAAGCTACTCCCCAAAGGGTGGAGTGAGTCAAGCGCTTTTTGCTTTTGAGGAGGCAGGGACTAACTAGTACAGTGCATGTCTGACTAAGAAAAGGGCAGAAGTAACTTTTGTTATATAACATAAAGGGATGGGAGACTTAGTGTGCAGTAATGTCCTTTGTACACAGTTAGAATGTGGACAAAGAGGCCCGCAACAAGATACGACATCTATGTTTTCTTTTGTTTTGTTCCACATAACAACGCATATCTACCATGGAATACTTTTAGTAGATTCTTCGGGCGCCACCTAGTGATTCAATGGAGGAAAGCAACTGGAAGTAACTGAAAAATGAAAAGAAATTCTGTTTCCTACAAAAGCTTTTCCTAGGAATAAATTTGTAGCATGCAAAACTGATTTGGAGGGGAAAAATAGTTAATATCCACTCGAAAAAAATAGGTATTTCGGAGAAGCCAGGGGATTTTAACTCTAACCATTGCTTCATCTTCACTGGGATACTGGGTAAACTTGATGCGAAGCTATTTAAAACAACATAAATAAGTGCAAGAAAACCCACGAAATCGGGCTGGAGAGATGGCTCAGAGGTTAAAAACACTGGCCCAGCAACCACATGGTGGCTCACAACCATCTATAATAAGATCTGGTGCCCTCTTCTGGTGTGCAGTCACACATGCAGACAGAGCACTGTATATATAATAAATAAATAAATCTTTGAAAACCCACAAAATCACAGAGACGATTTGCACTTTACCCTACAGACACATTGCATCTATTTACAGTTTATGAATGCAGTTGTGCCCTCTCCAAATACTTTTAAACAGTATCAGAGTTATTTACCACAAAGCATTGTCTTACTGCAACAAACATCAAAATCATGTTAGATGTTCTTTGCAGAGTTTGAAAAGGGCATAAAAAGAAAATCCAGGTTCTAAAACTAGTATAATCCCCTTTATCACATTTATTTACTTTGCATGCTTACAATGAAAGAGGAGACATAGTTATCATCTCTTTCTGATGAGCTACATGTGATATTTATACATCACTTTTTGTTACCTATATAAGGAAAACAGCTGAGTCCCAAAGGGTCAGCTGATATCATTGCAAAGCCCACCCAAGTTTTCACTCTTTAATTTATGGGATACTGTGGCATCCATGAGCACCGGTAAAATAAAAAGAAGCAGACACACGTGTCCAGTTTAGAATTTATAGCGTTCCTATTTCAAAGGAAGGACTTTAGGCATAGTAAGGATAGGCTGGATCGTAGCAAGACTGAGCACACCAAGATGATCACCAAGCACTGCAGTGCCATGACTCACATCTGGAGCTCATGGCCACATCATCTGGGCTCAACAGACCTGGATATTCTTGCCATCATGGTTCCCCTACCTGCAGCACAGAGCAATTCTCATTTGGGATACATTCATTCCACAACCTCAGCTTTTCTTAGTGCATATGCCATGGTTCTGGCATCTCCAACATTCTGGGATCTTCATTGTAATTTCGACATTATTTTTATAACCTCACCCACTGGCCTGTTTGCACTAGTTTTGTCTGCAACCTTAGACTGGTTCCTGCTCCTTTTCTGAGAAGAAAAAAAAAATGAGAATATTTTCATGTCCTTCTGCATTCCCTCTCACTGAAGATCAGATGGAAAGCAGTGATCTGTAACGTACTATATCCAGGATGTTATGCTATCTTGACACTACTTCTGCCAAACCTCTTATCAGGGATATCTTAATTCAGATTCAACCCAAACATCAGGCCACAGGCAGAGGCAGCCAGTTACCTGCTAGAATACAGCACGGCGTCTGCTCTAATTCTCCCTCCAAGTTGTTTGATGCTTTGGTAGACAAACAAACATATGAATGCAGTCACTTATGTACAAACAAACACACACAGTTAATTATAAATAAATCTAGGGAAGTATATATAAAATCCATGAATGCCCTGAGGATTAGTAACAAGGTTGTGATATTGTAGCATATTCTCAAAGGGTGCCATTCTCAACAACACTAAGTGGTACATAGTCTTTTACATTAAATAACTAAATGCTACACAATCTCTTACATTACTGTTTGTAATTGAATGTGAATCTATGAATATCTCAAAATAAAATGTTTAACTTAAAACTGGTAGGTTATCGTTGGCAAGTACATACTGGGGGATGGGAACTGACTCTCAAAAATGTCTGCCTCCCTTCACAAGTGTGCTGTGCACCTCTTCTTGCACAAAATAAGTAATTGAATGTAATAAATAAAAAAAACTAAAAGTGATGAAAAGAAATATGTAATAACTAATAAAAAAATTAAAATCTACATACAAACAAAATTAGCCAAGGAAGTGAAATAATTCTTCGATGAAAACTGTTGAAGAGGACACAGAGCACAGAAAGGCATCTCATACTTAGGACTTGAAAGATTTAATATAATCAAAATGTCTATTTTCCCCAACATAATGTGAAGATTCAATGTAACTTCCTTACAGAAATAGGAACAATCCTAAAATTTATATGTAACCAAAAACTAAACCAAAGCAAACTTGAGGAAAAAAAAAAGAACAAAATTAGAAATAACAGTGTACCTGATTTCCCATTCAGAAAACACAGTGCCACAAAGAGCAGATGTGTGTGCAAACAGAAAAGAACTTAGAAATAACTCCTTATTTTTATAGTTAGCTGGCTTCCAGCAAAACATCCATAACTTACAATGGGTCATGCACAGTTTCCTCAAGAGCATCCCAGTCAGACTGGTATCCACACAGAAATGAGTGAAAATATTCTGTTTTCCTTCAACAAATACAAAAGCCAGCTTGAAGCAGACCTGGGATTACATGCAAGTCAGAAACCTGGAGCTGCCAGAAGACAGAATATGCTCACAAATAAATGTCTGGGAAGAGTTTTAGATATGATTTGAAAACACAGGCTTTGACAATTGACATTACATAAAACTAAAAAAAAAAAAAAATCCTTCCAGCAAATATAATTCTCTACAGAGTGAAGCACCAGCCTGATAAATGGGGGAGAATATCTGAATTCTGTTTATTGGTAGGACTTCAAAATCCTCAGCTATAATAGCTATCACCATCATCAACTGGTTAAACAATGGACAGATGACCCACTTACTCATTTATCAAAAGATGTACAACTGACTTCTGAACCATGCTAACCATGAGGGGAATGCAAATCAAAGCTACGTAGACACTTTCTCATTCCAGTTCGAATGGCTGCTAAGGGAAATATATATATATATATATATATATATATATATATATATATATGAAACCAGGAAGGCAAAAGAAAACTTCTTATCTATTCTCAACCACAAAATAAAATAGCAAGGCTTTGGATATCATAAAGTGACAGAAAGGCCACTGGTGGGTTGTTTTCCTGGTTGCCTTGTGTCCACTAACAAGGGTCTCAGCAATGCTGCACCTTTGCGCTGTATTGACATGCATTATGCAGTGTTGCTGAGGTGTAAAGAGCCCCCCTCCACTGTGAAGCTTTCCTCTTGCATTTATCCATCAAGCCCCTGCAGTTCACTCACTTTCTGCACACTTTGTCAGAGGCATTTTGTGATACAACATTTTGATTCCATAGCTCACTGTTCTTTCAAAGATATTTAATAACTATTCCTTATTAAAATGTTGCTATAATGGGTTATTCCAGGATTTGAACAATATTAGGGCATGTGTCTTTGAAGACAGATTGGGAATTTGGATTTCTCTTCATACAATGCTAGAAAAGTCAAGGGCCCAGTCACAGCTCTGAGTGTTTTGTCCCTTTCTTTCCTCACAGGCTCTCTAGATTTCCAAACCGTAGCTCTGCAGTCATTTTGTTTAACCTGTCTCAGCTGTTGGTATTGAATCAATGCACTCAAAACAAGCTCTGCCTCTACTGTTACCATGGAGATGCTGTCTTAATTTGTACTCTTTCTTCATCACTTTATGCATCCATTCAGGTCCGTAAATGCTCTATGTTCTGATTTCACATATCTAATAAAGAAGGCTCTTTGCCCAGTTAACCTCTGACCACCTTTAATGTCTACTACAATAACCTTGCACTGTTTGCTAAGATGCATATGATTTCTCCCAAAGCTGTCTCCCTTCTTCCAGTGAATAAATAGACTAGTTAGTAAATCTCTCCCCTCCTTTATAGTCCAATTTTTCCAGCTGTGACTTGTGACCCTACATGGCCTTGTATAACAGGATGGGAAGGGTCATAAAATTTTTGTCAAGAGAAAAAGGTTTCTGAACATGCAATGACCAAAAGTTAATTCAAAAAGCAAATGTGTAATGAATCCAAAGTGTTTATGCCAGCTCTCACCCGTTTTGGGTTATGCAACTTCATACAGCTTTCATCTGAACACATGACACAACATCTTGCACTACACATGCATTTATATCATGTGATGCCAGTAGACACTGCCTGACACACGTCAGCTGAGGTTTCAGACCCTCACACAGCTATTACAATATTTTTACTGTACAGTTTTTTGCTCTTCTAGAAACACAGTGGTTTAGTTAAGAAGAACAAAAACTTCTACTATATTCCAACTATGATTCTTCCCTATCTTTGGACTGTACTGTTCCAGGTTAAAAATTGGTGTTCGAGTTGCTCACTTGAGTTTCATGAAAGACCATTAAGTAGATGTTGGCTGTGATTAGGACAGAATTTCCAAAAATTTCTGAAATATTTGTAAACACGAGCCTGTCGTTTTGTGGGATGGGGTGTTTTCAGGAAAGCTGACCATAAAACTCAGACATCAGTCAACTCTGAAAGCTGTTGAAGATGGTCTATCTGTCCTGCAATATCAAATGCTCAGCCAAGATTTACCTCTCTGTGTACAACAAACAAGTCCATCATCTCATTTGCGTACAATTTTTTTGGCTTTACCAAATGGCACAATTACATATACCAAAGAATATTGAGAAATAAGCTCCCTTATGACTTGTCAGCAGTAAATATTTGGATTATTTACCTATTTTATATATCCAGGTCATGGAAAACTTTGTCAGAGATAAAGTGATCGTGAGTGAAAGTGCTTACGCACCTCTGATCTCCTCCTGAGTTTGAAGGCTCTATCAGTTGACCATACATTGCCCCGTTCTTCCCTTCCTTCATGCTTATGGGTGGCTAACACACCTGGATTATTTGATTACATTGTTTCCATCCTGTGTACCAGCACTGCCTGTCTATCAGACTATGAACAGCAACACTTCTCATACTTTCCATATACATTTTCCTCCCTTCCTGACCCCAGTAACTGAGGTATAAAGAGCAAAATATGTAGTTCATCACTGTAAGTTAAGCTCTCGCTGTTTGCTTAGTATATCTTAAGAGCTGGAGACAGGAAAAAAAAAGTCACTGGATTTTAATTTTACTTAGCAAAGAGGAAGTTTACTTTAAATGTACTGTTCGACTAAGAACAAACATCACCAAATTTTGGTGGGCATTGTTTGCCATTCAGGTCCTTTTGCCATCACAGTTCTGAGACACAGACTCGTAGTTGTAAAGAAAACAGCTAAAAAGTCACAGCATTACTCTAAGACAGCATCGGTGATTTTGTTGGGAAAGTGAGTCTTCTGGATTATAACTCTAGAGATGAGAGATATTGTTATGTTTTCAGCTCCCATGGCTTAACAAAAGCTAGGATCAGAGACCAAAGCATTGCTTGAAATAAAAAATGCTGAGAACTCCTTCAACATTTTTTATTTGTGGGTTATTTGTAGTGAAGTTTGAATGAAAGAAAAAAAAATAGAATAAGGTGGAAAATTCCAATCCTTCATAAATACTATTACTAAAAGGCAGTCAATAGTTTTGACTGTGAGCCTAGCCTTTAAGGGCTGAGCCAAAAGTGTGGGAGAGGATTAAAGGACCAAAAGGCGACAAAAGCCCCACAAGACCAGCAAATCCAACTAACTAGGTCACAGAAGAGCCTGTGGGGACTGAAGCACCAACCAGGGACCATTCATGGACTGGACCTACATCCTCTACGTAGGTGTAGCAGATGGGCAGCTCACGCTACTAGTAAGCATAGCAGCAGGGGCTGTCTCTGACATGAACTCCTCCGTTGCGTGCTTTTTTATCACTTCCCCTGGATGGGTCTGTCTTGCCAGGCCACGGGAAAAGAGGAAGAACTCAATCCCAGTGTGACTTGATGAGCTGTGGCGGGTAGGTGGGTGCTTCCCTTTTCTGATGAATAGCAGAGGGCGAGGGGGAAGGGAGGAGGGAAGGCTGGACTTGGAGGAGAGGAGGGAGGGGCTGTGACTGGGAAACAAAGTGAATAAATAAATAAATTATTTAAAAAATCTAAAAAAAATGGAAGTCAATAAATTTAAAGAGTCACGGTGTCGTAAGTAAATTGGGGCTACCTGAAAACAGCAGAATCCACATGTTTCAGTTTTAACAAGATTTTCAGAGACGAAATGATAACAAAGCACACACACACCAGCAAGAGAAGCATTGACATTTGCACACAAGTCAAGTATAGATTTGGGACATGAAAGTTATTATAAAAAAATTAATGGATGGAATTAGTCTAAGATAAACAGTGGCTAAAGAATACTTTATAGTGTTGAGTAAAAGGTAATGAGAAATATACACATAACACTGTAGGAAACTAGAGTTTAAAAAAATCTGTGTGAAATAGAACCCACGTCATGGGTGGTAATACAACCGAACATAGGCTCTACTACAAACAGCCTAGCTGTAATATCTCTAGGTACACATGCTAAGGAAAACAGAGAAGAGATAACACACACACACACACACACACACACACACACACACACACACACACACACACACACACCTCCACATTATCACGGGGCTACCCGCAAATAGAAGCTATGGAATCAACGTAGCCAGCAAGCAGTAGAGAAACAAGTAGGGAAAATGAGGCATGCGGTGCAAGAAACATGGGAAGGTGGTGAGCAGCGTGCCTGTGATCCTGGCACTGGTTCAAGGCCAGACTGCCCAGCACAGTAGATTAATTTAGGACATAAGATTATGTCTTAAAAAGTTAGAACAAAATGGGCCCAGTGGTGAAGGCCTCTCACCCTGCTACTAAGGAGTGTGAGGCAGAAGACTTGGGCATCCTGAATTCAAGTTGAGCCTGAGTGTTTTATTGAGACCCTGTCTCAAGAGCTGACTGAAAAGGGGATGGATGCATAGTATATGCTCATGTGTGCAGACATACACATAGGGATGACTGACAGAGGAACCCACCAATCTGTACAACTAATACTTAACAGAAAAGAGCTGGATTACAGAATGAATAAGGCAAGATGGTTTAGAATGTGTAGAACTGAAATGAATCAGACTCGACACTGACACACCATAGAAAACACAGCAGCTATATATTAAATAAACTTACTACTTACTTTGGTGAAAAGATTTTTTTTCCAAAAGTAGCCAATATCTATCATCAAAGCATTAACCCTAAAGAATGTTACTGAAACATTGAATCAACTACCTAGAACGTTCTTCAGCATGCTTAAATTAAATACATCTAAATTTAACAATTGAAGAATATCATTTTACCCTAAACACACTTAAAAGATTATTTTGTCTCTTTAAGTGAGTCTCTGATATCACAGTGCCAGCATTAGAAGTATTTATTTTTAGTATTTTATTATTTGTATTAGTCACCCTAAGTGAGAAGTTCATTAAATCCCTTCACAAGTACTCATTTAATAGGCTTTGATTATATTTACCCTGTCACCTATTTCTCTTTCCTATTCTTGTTACCTTCCCAAGATCTTCTTCCTCTTCTCCACCTAATTCCATATCATTCTTTCCAACCCCATAAAGGACACTGTGATGTCTCTGAATCTGTCTTATTTCATTTAACATAATGATCTTTAGTTTCATTCACTTCCCTGCAAACAGCATGATTTTATTCTTTTTGCTGGCTGAATAATATTCCACAGTATATTTGTTTTGCTCTCAGTGGTTTTGGAGTAATGGGGAGCAAAACCTAGGTCCTCTTTCATACTAAGTTGAACCCCATTCTGTGTTTGTCTGATGATGTTTTAACATCATCCCAGCAACAGCACTCATGCCTCTGATGTTCGACATGTTACTATGTGCATTACTTGGACACTGAGATTTTCCATTAATAAACTGTACTGTCTAATTTTATGTCAATGTCTGTACTATATTTTATTAATTAGTGATTAATGTGGAGAGTTCCCTGTAGTTGGTGACATCCTCAGGCTGGTTGTCTTGGGTTCTATAAGAAAACAGGATAAGCAAGCCATGGTGACCAAGCCATTAAACAGCGTCCTCCCATGGCCTCTGTACCAGCTCCTGCCTTCAGGCTCCTGTCTTGCTTGAGTTCCTGCCCTCATTGCTCTGAAGATAAGTGGATATATGTTACCACTAGTGAGTAAACCCTTTCTTCCCCAAGTTGCTTTGGTCCTGGTGTTCCCTCACAGTATTAGTAACCATAAGACAGAAGTGTTAGCACTCTTTATCTTTTCCATCTTCCTCAGTGGTGGATTCTCAACAGTAATAATATAGTGGCCAGTGTTACTTTTTGAAAACCATCTTAGTTATTGTTCTATTGCTGTGAAGAGACACCATGACCAAGGCAACTGTGTTTTAAGAAAAAGTATGTAGCCGGAGGCTTGGTTATAGCTTTAGAGGGTCAGTGGAAGTAAAATACTGGGCAGAAACTGAGAGCCTTACATCCTGATCTATGAGTAGCAGGCAGAGAGAGACAGGGAGGGAGGAAGGGAGGAAAGGAGGAAGGGAGGAAGGGAGGAAGGGAGGGGGGGTGGCAGAGACAGACAGAGAGACAGAGACAGAGAGACAGAGAGAAACAGAGAGACAGAGAGACTGGAATGGGATTTTGAAATCTCAAACCTGCTCCCAGTGACACATTTCTCCCAACAAGGCCACACCTCCCAATCCTTCTCAACAGTTCCAGTCCCTTGTGATCAAGCATTCAAATATATGAGCTCATGGGCGCCATCTCATTCAAATCAGCACAGACATGAGAAGCCCTGTCAAGAATGAACGCTAGTGCTTGAAGGGGTGATGAAAGCAAATAGGAGTAAACGCCAAAATGTTAAAGCCTTTTACAATGCTAACTTGAGTATTTTACAATATTAGTGGGTTTCCTAAAACTAATTAATTATAGACCAAAAAAATGTAGGTTAGTACCAGGCTAATGCTACTCTAGGCAATAGCTTATAGCTTATGGCTTTTGACAATGATGCCTAATGAGAAACTTTAAAGAAACTCATATGCAATTATGCAATAATTTATTCTTCCATGAGTTTTTGGGGAAATCACCTTAAGTCCAGCTTATATTCAATTCTGTGGGAGAAAGGTGTGTGCAATGCTTTTTTTCTGTCTCATGTTGGTGTTGATTGTACTGAAAAATGAGAGGAGTGGAGGGAGAGAAACCTCATCTTCTACTTTACACACACACACACACACACACACACACACACACACACACACACAAGCACACACAAATGAAAGCAGCTATGGAAGACTTCTCAGGCAGTGACAACTGACATACAGAATTCCCAGCATGCTTCTGAGTTGGGCACGCTTTTCTACATGTAGAAATTAGAGTCTAGACTGAGTTTATGAGACCAGCTCAAGCTTGGAGTGGCCCAGCCTTAACACGGGCCTAAAGATGTCTTGCAGTGACATTTGGATATTTTTTAAATCTTATATGAAAAAGCACTAGAGGGCAGGTGTGGTAGTTTACACCTGTAATTGAGTCTGAGACCAGCCTGGACTACAGAGTCTGACCTCTGATAGAGAAAAACATGGCGAAGCTATACACAGAAGGATGAGCACACTATAACAGACTGAAAGTAGAGTGACGGGGTGGGGGCTATGTCTTAACAACTGGCAGAAAGATGGGGGAGTGGTGACCCCCCTCATGGACAAGCCTGAGTGTTCATTAGAGTGTTTAAAACACTTTAGATCTGCGCAGTGAGGACGCTTTCACTTGCTTGCCCTCCCTCTCTTCCTCTCTTCTTTTCTACCTTGATCCCTTTCCACCCAATCTCCCTCCTTCCCTTTCTCCTTCCAGATTTCTGATTTTCTAACATAAGTATGCATAGCACAAACCCTGGGGTTTTGTTATTGTATATTTCTACCATAATATTTCACATTTTTTTTGGCCTATCATAGGAAATGTTGACAAAATATCTTTAAATATGAACTTTAAATTTTACAAGTCCGTTCTAGTAAATATAATCCCTTGTTGAAATAGTTTGTGTCAATTAGCACTTAAAACTATGAGAGTGGACAGACCCTAAGTGACTTATGGTGTCCTGAACAGGAACCTGCCTTATTCTTCTGTAAGCTCCCTAAGAAGATAAGTTGCATCCCAGTCACCTCAATCTAGTGGGCAGAAGCTAAACCATTCCCTGCCACCCCTGTGCTGGGATGTATTTGATATTAACAGGCAGGTCTCAGGATGAGGGTGGTGGAAGTTTATTGCCAGGTCCTGCAAAGAGGCTCTGACTTGTTCGCACAGCTCACTTCAGAGAAAATACATGTATTCTCCTGATGTGTTCCCTTGGAGTAGAGTGAAAGAAGCCAGTTGGGAAGCTGCCAGGTAGAACTTCCTGCTTTTATGGTGTTGTATTGTTGACAGTGGAGACATGTCTGGTAATGCTTAACCTTCACAGATCATGATCCTTTTTGTTTGGTCATCTTTTTTTTTTCTTCCTATTTTAGCTGATACTGAATGATAATCATCTCAGCTCTCTCCTTATAGTCACATCATCTTTTCAGCCTTAGACTTCTTACCCCTTATTTTATTTAATCAAACACTAACTGGAATAACATACACACACACACACACACACACACACACACACACACACACACACACACACACACGCACATCCCTGCTGCCTTTTTTTTTGGAACTTGCAGACTTCCGTGTTTATGCTAGAAAATGTCCTATAGTAATTCTCTAAAATTTTGTCTTTTGTGAAATATGTCTAAAATATAAATAATGAAAATGGTGAGGGAAAAGTTGGCTAATTCTCTCCACTCTAAAACTACACAGGCAGCACAAAAGTCTGTTTAGGTTGCTTACCAAGCTGAGTTCAAAGCGGACATATCAGACTGAATCTACTGCCAAAGCTTGAAAGAAGTTTTTAAAGTGTTTGTTCTTGTTGTTTGTTTGTGTTTAAAGCACAAGCTTTACATCACTCAGGTTGATCAAGATGGGAACATTATAAAAATGTCTAAATAGCATGGTAAGTCATGACAAGTCTTAAATGCCTTTCCAGCACACACACACACACACACACACACACACACACACACACACACACACACACACACACACACACACACCACACACACACACCCTTGTTCTGTGTTACATGGAACAACTCCAAGCAGTTGCTGGTGTGGGTGGAATAAGACAGCTGAAATTTGTCTGTTTGTTTTGCAGAGCAGCTGAGGGCAGAGGGAGACATTTTGGCCATGATGCAGGTGAGGAATCCATTCCCTCTTGCCAAACTCCAGCCTTTCACTAGACGAGAGCGGCAACAACACCAAGTGCTCTCCCATCGAACTTTATGAAAATTCAAATGATGAGAGAGAATTCATGAAAGTTGGGCTAATGGGCAGCAGACCAAGAACCCAGCACACATGATTTAAGGTGGCTTTTGCTATCCAGTGCCAGTGGTGCCATGTATAATGCTAAGAGAGAGAATGTTACCTTAAATTCTGTGCCTTGCTTTTCTATCTTTAGTCCCTGATAGTTTTACAATTTTTGCTCTGTATTATCAACCACCTGATCCCAGATGCGAACCAGATGACGAGGGACTATCATAGCATGTGCGGATTTCTTCCATATAATGCGTCTGAGAGATACATGCTGATAGATTTAGCACAGGATATTTAAGAGTCCCACGTATCATGATACTTCTAGACCAACAAAAGCATATTTTAAATGAGCTTTATGTCCTCAAACTCAATGCTTCAATGAAAAGGCAAATATCTAACACAGTAAAGCTGTGCCCTCTACCTTCATCTTCAATCTTTGTCCTGGCTCGGTAACCTCAGTCTGTTCTGTTGCTTTATTTATGTCACTGATTGTCTTACTCAGCAATTAGGGTGGATCCTGCCTCCATCTGTGAGGAGAGTTGCAGTCCTAAGCAAGTTGCACCTGTGCCCTGTGCTCTCTGTGCACAGAATCGTATAGAGCTTGAAAAACTTCATTCTGTTCCCAATATTCTTAGCAAAACATTGGCTCTAGGCACCCCTGAAAGGAAGTCTTCATATGCTATCACCTGAATATGGAATGTCCCCACAGGCTCATGTGTTTGACAAGCTCATCTCAGCTGCTGCTGCTGCTGATTTGGAAGGCCATGGCCCCTGTATGAGGAGGAGCCTTGCTGGAAGAAGTGGGACAATAGGATGTGCCTTGAGGATGTACAACCTTGCCTTCTCTGCCATACCTTGTGCACCACGCTGGCCTGCATCCTATTGAACTGGAAGCCAAAGGACACACTTCTTCCCCGACCTTACAGACTGTAGGATGCTTGGCCCAGTAATGTGTAAAGTAAATAATACAGAAGAGTGGTGCTGGTTTGAGATGCATTTGGAACTCCAGGCTTGGAACACCCAGAAATTTTGTAAGGCAAGGTTAAGAAGCCATCGTAGCAGGAGCTGAGAATGCTGAGAGAAGTGTGCACTGACAAGTCCTGGGAACTGGGCTACATGCCACTCACGTCACTACCTAGTAACTACTCTCACTGCATTCTGCCCACAGGCTGAAAATATTAATAAGCCTTACTTCAAAGACAAAAGACTAATTTGGTTGGAGGAGCACATCTCTAGATAGAACAGCATCCAGTTTGTGTCAGTCCCCAGTGCCCTGTTCCTTTTGTCTACAGTGAGAGGAGGCAAGAAGCGGAGCAGAGAGATGGGGGAAACTTGATGGTGCTCTATTGTGCTGAAGGAGAAGCTGAGACAAACCCTTCCTCCCTTATGATGTTTCTTCTGCAGTTAATCCGCCACAGTAGGAAGAGTAACAGATGCATCACGTTTGTGCCTTGTTGAATGAGAAGGTCTCATCCTGTCCTGGGTTCTGACAGAGCAGCTTCTATATTATGACTAACTTAAGCAAGGAACTCGATGCATAGCCTCTTCTTTCCTACAGGTTATGCAGGTAGAGCCCCTGCTACCCTAACTGGGTTCTAGCATTTTGTCATCTGATGTTATCTCACAGTCTTTCAGGACAGCACTTCTCTCTTCTTGGTCTAAGTTTGTGGGAATAAATCAAGAGTCCCAGAAGTCCAAATGAAAGAACATCCTTTCAGCCATTGATGCTTCTGATTAGAGGATTCAAAAGCCCTGTGCAATGACCTCAAAGCTAAATTGGCCTTTGACCTGAAAATTAATCAACTGTGCAGGAAGAAAAATTCTTTCCTCTCTATTTGCTGTGCATGTCCTTCCTGCTGTCCCTCAGACCTCTCTCAGACCCACTAAGTCCAGTCAGTGTGGGTAAGTGGTAAACTGGGAGCCTATGTCCTCCCTAGTGCTCCTGCACAGACAGATATCAATACAGTAGCACGAGCCAGACACAACGTAACACTACCACAGAAATGGCCTGTTTCCATGAGTATATGCATATGCACATATCTGTCCTCCCTGCGACAGGGCTTTCTTATATAAAGATGAGCTGTTTGTTTTTATTTTGTTTGTTTTTTAATGAATCACAAAACATTTATGGATAGCATTAATGTAATGCAGTCAGTTAAAAATAACGATGGAAGCGGAGGGCAACATTTTCACAGCTGACCCTGATGATCGGGTTGGAAGCTCCCTAAGCAAGAATGAGCCAGCAGCATTTCTGCCATGGCTCCAGGCTGCGGGCTGCGGGCTGCTGCGGGCTGCGGGCTGCGGGCTGCGGGCTCCAGGCTCCAGGAAACAGGTGGCGCTGGGAGAATCTTCCTCATGCTTTCAGGACAGTCTTGAGAAGACAGCTTTCTCTACAGTTAACCCTTGTTGCATTTCAAGGCCCAAGCAAACAGGAAAGTTCTGTGATAAGTCACAGCCCTCTTGACTTAGATTGATGTCAAAGCCCTGATGGTTGTAAAGAGCCTGGATCTTGAAAACAAATTCAAACAAAACACATGATTGAAAAAAGAAATCTAATTTTATTAATTTTGGAAAGTAAAACTGAAAATAAAAGCACGGAAACAAAAAATCATTTCACGCAACCATTTCCCGATTATTAACATTTTGGCATTCTCTGTAAACAAACAGTTTTGAAAAGAATTCTAAATGAGTAAAGGCCAAAATTACAGAGTCAGAATTTTCTTCAATGCAGCAAAATAGCCGACCGAACAATTAAGTAAAATGAGATTTTTCTTTAGTGCCCTTTCTTGTAGGTGCTCGACATCAAGATGATGCCTGCCTCTAACAGGGACAGAGAAAATGATGCAATACCACGAGGAGCAGTTTGTTTTCCCATAATACAGTGGCTTTCTTCCTGTTGCTTGAACTATTAAGTTTTGAGAACTCAATAGTGGGACTGGAATAGAAAGTGTCTGGCGCCATCTTGTGACAGTTACTTGTAACTGGTTGTGTTTTTGAAACCACGGGCTATCTTACTGTGAAACTTCCAAGTTAACGTCCAAGCTTGCATAAAATATTTATGCACAGAAGTACCCCAAACATATTTGTTATGCAAACTATAAAAATGGAAGTAATGATTTATTCTGTATTCTTGTGTCCAAGACACTGAGATTTCTGCGTAATTCTCATTCTGGGTGACTAGGCAGTCACCCAGACTCACTTAGCTTAGAGTCCACGGCCACTCAGGTTTAGGGCGGGGTGGAACTTGGACTTAAAAGCCAAATCTAAATCTAGGTTTTTAGTAGTTGTTGCCTTTTAGAAAAATACCTACGATATGTTAAGCATATGTTAAATGGTTCATGTTTGTTAATCTAACCGTGCACTTAATATTCTTGTGACATGAAACTACTACCACTGAATTCATTATAGAAATGCAAACATATACAAAGATTGTATAACAATCCCAAATTATCTTAGATGGAACTAGCTCGAATTTTGAGACTGATGATGTTTAACCCACCATCATTTATATAAATATTATTGTCATTCATTCATTCATTTGCAGTAGTACACAGATGCATGGTGGGTGCACATACGCGCATGAGCACACTCATGCACACACACACACACACACACACACACACACACAGAGAGAAAGGATGGAGGAGAAAGATGGAGATGTTATGACATAGACTATTGGGTTTGAAGCTCAGTAACACATCTACCATAATGGAAGAATTTGTTTAATTTGACTTTAAACTGACCATGTAGGAAGACTGAACATCTGCGTTATACCTATGATCTGGTTGTTTTGGGGTTTGTTCCAAGCCTCTCTCTCTTCCAAGGATCAGTATAGCCGTTTCTCCTGACAGGGTTCCTTCCCGGCCTGTATTTTAACGTAAGAGCACCCTCAGAACCCGGAAGTCCCTTCTGCCTTTCCCAGCACTTGACACACTTTGCTATTTCATGGCCACATCATTGCCTTCTCAGCTTCCTGGTTCCCATGTGGGATGCCTATTGCCATCCAACAAAAAATATCAAATATGTTAAGATCCCCAAAGAAATGCTAGACTATGTAACAGCAATAGCAGCAGCAGCAACAGCAGCAGCAGCAACAACAACAACAACAACAAAAAACTAAGCAGAAAGTAGCAATGGGGCAGGGGATAAGCCTGCATAGTGGGTACACAGAAAGGGTCAAGGATTGATTTTTCTCCAGGAAAGAAGAAAGTCAACAAACTTTTCTGGAAGAGATATTTGATCTGTGGGAGGGTAGAGGGAAAGGACAGAGGACCACTGACAGGTGAGGTGTGCTCCTCAAGTGGTTAAACACATGCATCAGCACAGGAAGGGTTTATCTTAAAGTCAAGATTCCTGGGCCAAATAGTCAGCACTAGATGTTATAATTCTGGAGTCAATGTCACTATAAAGCCTTCTGTTAATTTTAAGGCATTTTCTTCAAATCATGGCTTGAAGAAAGACATTTAAAAGAATATGGTCTATGAGAGGCTAGGCAAAAGAGTCCATGGTAGCTGTAGATCTGTCAAACAGGGGAGGTTGGCAGAAATGGCTTAGATGTCAGCAGAGAGCATGTTATGAAGAAGGCCCTCATGGGTCACACCAATAAACTTAAATTTTATCCTGTGGTTCTGTGACCTATGACACCTTACACAAGGAGACATATGGTAATTATTCTTGCATGGCTGTGATCAAATACTTCATAAGATGTCATCAGAAACAAGTAGAATGCACTTGATATGGAATTTATGGAAGACACAGGAGGTGCGATGTAGTCAAGTGTGCCTCTGTGTCAGAAAATAGGAGCAAATCTTTCCTCTTGTCCAGGCATACACACAAAACCCTGGAGAATGTTCTACTGGTTGTCACTTTATGATCAAAAGGTCTGTAATTAAGGATCTCAAGGGGGATAAAATCCAGAGTGATATCTTTATATTATCCAACTTGCCAATCAGGATTTAACCCTGGATAATGGACCCATCCTTACGCACTAGTCTGCCTTTGTATCTCTCCTGGATCCGCTCGCTCCCTTTGGATACCTTTATTATTCCTTTCACCTGGTTCATCTTGTCTTTTTGTTTATCCACTTTTCTCTGAACCCAGAGTTGCACCTGCAGACTCCTCTGGACAAAAAAGCCCTCAATAGGGTACTGCCTGAGTTATCCCTGTGAAGGGCTCTGTAAAGGCCAGTGGTCCGAAAATTCATTGCATGTTGTTTCAGTCCGTCTTTACTCCTTCTTTTAGAAGAAATGACAAGCACCTTCTACCTTAGTGTATTTATTTCTGCATTTCCTTTTAAGCTTCACAGAGTATAACTCATATGGGTCTTGTTTCTACCCAGTATTTTTCCCCTTGATGGAGCCTTCTCACCACAGGACTTGTCTTGAGAGCAAGAGGTGGATAAAAACTGTTAAATGCTTAGCAGAGACTGACAAAGTCTCACTTTTCCAACTTGTCTCCGGTACCTGAACTACACCATATCTTCTCCAGAAACTCCTGATGTAGCGTGCTTGGATCTCAGATCTTCTAATGAGTAACCTCAATCCTGCTAAGCACAAAACTAGAGAAAAAGACCTATGAGAGTGAGGAAACTAAGATCTATAATGGGGTTCATGAATGCCATGACCTGGATAAGCAACTCATCAATTTTAGAATTACAAATCAAACACTATGGCCAATGTGTCACTTATTCTTCATTGTTTTTCTTGGCACTTTTATGAGACAAGTCACCCCAAAGCGATTCCTTAGTTGTTTAGTCATGATTGGTTAAATGCAACCACAGCAACAGCTTCACATGCCCCAGATGCTGCACATGCCCCCAATGCTCTACATGCCCCAGATGCCCCTATTTCTCAGAAAGTTTTATAACTTCACCTTTTCCCTGTGCCCACCTATCCCACAGCATAATCAGCTATGCTTTGTCAATAGTCCAAAACATTCATTATCTATGATCTGTACGTCTTACTTTAGGAAGAAAACAGACTCAGTATTTCTAAAACAATTCAATATTTCTAGGTGGCAATTTTTTCAGAATGTAACTCCAAGATATTTCCTATATTTCATTGCTTCCAAAACTGTTTTCTTTCCTATCTTTGAGGATGTTAAATATCCTCCTATTACTTTAGCGGTGCTTCTTACAGCCCTTCTTGGAGTGGGAGACATTTTGGCATCATAAAATGCTTCTCGTGCAAACATGGCAACTTGGCTTCGATTCCCCAGTATTCATGTAAAAGCTAAATATGGTTGCATGATCTTGTAGTCAGAGGGATGAGGAGGAGGGCCATCTTGTAGCCAGATCAGGGGCTGCCTAGCCAGGGAGCCTAGCCTAATTAGTGAGTCATAGATGCCAGTAAAAGACTGTTCCCAGATACAAGTTAGATAGCCCCTCTGTCCTCTGCATCCATGCATATACACACACCCTCCTCCACATCAACTTGCACACCCCCACAAATCTCTTCTTCATTTCATTCAAATCAAGCCATGGCAATGTCCTGAAGGAAGCCATTGCTCCCACAGAGCTAGCAGGCCAGATGTCATTTTGAACTCAAAATGTCAGCTGGTATTCACCAACAAAAGAGCATTCATTAGTTGGTTGAATGAAAATAGTGATGTGTTTCAGAAACGAAGCATCTGCTTTCTTCCTCCAACTGCCCATTGCTTGTCCCGTTTTACTTTCTCTGTACCAACATGGCTTTTTTTTTTTTTTTTTTTTGTATGCACCTCTTCATGCGTGCCATCTCAGATCTATAAACTCTGCAAATGCAAAATGCCTCCTTCCTGGAAAATGATACCTATATGTTCTGCTTCCTCTGCAGAGTAAATACCAAGCCATTTGTGTGTCAGGATGCTTTGGGTATCATGCAATAAAACTTAATTCAAATCATGTTAAGAGCCAAAAATGATTTATTGATTTATATTTAACTAGACCATGAATTAGTTTTTCGGGAATTTGAGTCGAGTCAGTGATGTATTGACTTTTTCATCTTAAGGCATTACAAGTAGCTATTGAGCACTTTCAGTAACCATGTTCACACCCAGAACTACACAGAATTCCCCTGTAGGTGTATCATAAAAGGAGCTACATCATTTCGCAGAAGGTCTCAGAATATAATTCTGTGTCTTATGGTCCAACTTTATGGCGTTCTAGAGTAACAGGTGGTATAACTTCATTAGCTTTGCCAAAACAAAATACCCACACATTTAGTTAAGATTCTAAATCTTTTTCTGGTATTTTAAGATTAGGCAATAGTGATTGCACAAGGAAATGAACTAAGGAGACTGAGGCTGTTAAGTAGGAAAGGACAGAAGAAACAAAATAAAAAAACAATCAATTGTTTCAAATCTGCCTTCCTTATAGAGTTAAAACCATGTTCTGCGGTTGCCCAACTAAACTGGACATACACTGATTGTTCCTGAATCTGGTTTTGGAAAACTGTCACATTTTGTTGCTGTTTATTCTGATTATGTAACACAGCACAATGAGTGCATTTTTGTTGGCCTACGTTGGTTTGTGATTCCTTGAGTAGGAGCTCGGTTCCAAAATTGATTGCAAAATTGGTTCTAAATTCAGTTGCAGGAGCTTAAAGGACTCAGTTTTTCACTTCAAGAGCTAGGGGTGAGATTAGCTTTGGCCAATCAAAAGGCCATATTAAGGAATAGACTTTGACTAGGAGGAAGAAGGGCATGGATTTAGTCTAACCACCCTATAATCACCACATTTCCAAGAACTAATAATATTTAAGAAAGCCTATAAAAGAGTATTCACCAACTTTTGATGGCTCTTGCTTCAAATGCATCTTACGTATCCTCTTGTTCTCTGTGCCAGTATAGGAATAGCTGAATCCTTAATGATTCTCACTGGACACCTCCCTACCATTACCTGATGGGATATTTAGAGCCTGAACCAAGTGCTTTCTGTATTTACACACAAGAATTCCACAGAAGTCCTACAATCACTATCTTTTCAAAGTTACACAAGTCACACATTAGTAAGTTGATGTTCTCAGGATTTCAGCTGAGATCACTTCCTTTTAAAACCTTCACTCTTAACAATAGATATATTTTATTGGTGTGTGTGTGTGTGTGTGTGTGTGTGTGTGTGTGTGTGTGTGTGTAAGTTTGTATGCCAAAAGAGGACTTCAGATCTGGAGCTGGAGCTACTCTGAGCCAGCTACTAGGAACTGGACTCGGGCCCTCAACAAGAGCAGTGAGTGCTCTTCACTGTTGAAACATGTTTCTGTCCATATAGACATACCCTGTCTTAAGGGTCAGACTGCCCTAACTGCCGCTGCCCCAGTGAACTGCCTTTATCCTAAGTGTCAGGAGACTAAGAAAGTTACCGCCTATGCTTACCTTTTTTTTTCAACCATTCATTTATTCTTATGTACATTGGTGTTCTGCCTGCACGTATGGTCTGTGTGAGGATGCCAGATCCCCTAGAACTGGAATCACACACAGTTGTGAGCTGCTGGGAATTGAACCCAGGTCCTTTGGAAGAACAGCCAGTGTTCTTAACCACTGAGCTACCACTTGAGCCTACCGGTAAACTTTAAACCCCTACTCAGATCTCGCCAATGGTCAGAACATTCTCCACAGTAGAGTGGAGAGTGGGGTATGACTTTCTCACATACTCTGGTGCCTCATATTTGACCATGTCTCCTGGAGAGGAGACCTGGTGGCACTCAGAGGAAGGACAGCAGGTTACCAAGAAGAGACTTGATACCCTATGAGCATATATAGGGGGAGGTAATCCCCCTAAGGAACAGTCATAGGGGAGGGGAATAAGGGGAAAATGGGAGGGAGGGAAGAATGGGAGGATACAAGGGATGGGATAACCACTGAGATGTAACAAGAACAAATTAATAAAAAAAACTATTAAAAAAAAAAAGAAAGTTACCGCCTACATCGTGGGACAAGCAATTCAGTGCCATGAGGTGGAATGCAGACAGCAGAACTCCGATTTCTACCTCAGTTTTCATCTGTTCTGTCGAGGAGAGTAATCTTTAGCCCGAGAGAGTGTCTCAAACTCTCGCAGTAGGTAATACATTTTGAAGTTGGGTAAAGCTGTAATGGGTGAACACCCAGCTACTTCCATGCATGAGTTTATGTCCTGGACAAATGCAATGCTGGGACCAGGGAGAGCTGTGACTGATTGTGTCCATGGCAGCAATGATAGTGGTCTATGACCCTGCAGACTGATGAATGCAGTTTTTGAAACCTCAGCTAAATGACTATGTAAACAAACAAACAAACCAAAGATAAAGGAGGTTTCTGCAGACAGAGAGCAAACTTCAAACTATGTTGCTCCCAACACATTTTATTAGTATTTATAAAAGAGAGTGGCTCATTCTATTTTTTTTTAAAAGAAGAAGACTGAAGATAGATTTTTTTTTTTTACTTTTTTAACATTCAATAATTACCACAAAACTGGCCATGATGTCAGACATCTTTAAACCCAGCATTCCAGAAGCAGGAGGATCTCTATGAGTTCAAGGCCAGCCTGGTTTACATAGTGAGTTCCAGGACAGTCAGAGTTACACAGTGAGACTTTGTCTCAAATAAATAAATAAATAAATAACTTTAAAATGTCAAAACCTGATTTCACGTGCTAACAGATAAGAGAGCTGATAGTTTCAAGAATAAAATGATATGCTCCTCACGTGGAAGTCTGTAGAAACTGAAGTTTCTGCTTGTGGTAAAGCAGGAGAGTCCGTGAGAGCATGAGTTGCTTGCTGTGAAGGTAGAAAGTCTTGAGGAAACAAAGGCAAGTGTGAAGGTGACGTCTGTGTGTAATGGAGGGTAAGGCACACACTGCGAGGCCTGTGCCACACAGCCTGGCATCTATCTATCTACTAACCGTTAAGGTGGAATGCTCACCCTATTCAAGTTTACCTTATAATTCACTTTGAGCCTAAGGTGTGAGACAGGAATCAAATGTCTCAGAAATTATTTTTTTTTAATGTCGCCTGGATATGTGGGAATTTAGGCCATCTCACTTGAAAGTGTTCTCTTTGAAACCCACAATGCCACGACCACAGAAATTTATTTTTCCAATAATGTATACAATAGAACATATTTCAGAGAGTGAGGATTTGCTCTATAGAGTTCTGCTGTGAAATGCCATATAGAAGTTATTGAAACCGTTTCAGGCCTTTCCTTGGATTATTTATGGCCGTAATCCCACATTCTTTCTCTCCACTCTGTTTACATTTTCTCTTCTAATTGAGATCCTGATTCTGTTTTCTACAAATCTGTGAGTCTCTGTGCTTTATAAGCCAAACTGCCACACCCCACTGCGTACACTATCAATTGAGAGGTGAGCACATTGAGAAAACACAATTTGAGGAACGGTCAGCTCCCGGAAAAGAAGTGATGACCGTTAGAAAAAGTTTAAGAGTTAGGAGTTGTGTTTCCACAGTTCTTTTAGTACAGATGGCCTGTGGGGTTTGGATTAAGATGATGTTATATTTCTTTCATATTACCAAATATTTATAGCCTCATTGGTTCCATTGCTCAGCTTATTTACTTAGGAGACAATAAAATACCACAGCTATATTGACATTTTAGGAAGAAGGGCTGTGTAAGCATAATGAATGCCAACACACTTACATGGCTTTAAGCTAGGACTTTCATGAAGGCAGGAGTCAGGTCTGTGCGTGGTGTCACACACAGAATCTTGAGCATCTAAACCATTACAAGGTGCGCATAACACAAAGGAACCTGAACAACTGCTAACTGAAAGTTTGCGAAATGGATGAAGCACATAGTTATGGCCATTTTTCATTTTTCATGTATTTCTGTGGTTCTTTTATACATTTTGAACCAACTAAAATATTTTAGCACTGTAAGAATGAAAAAGAATATTGTGTCAAGTCCCTGACTCAATATGAACATTAGTTCATATATCAAAAGCATAAAATACTGATGAACTCGGATAGTTTTATATGTTTGTAAGTCACCGACTTGAAGAACTAACGTTGAGAAGTCACTATTAATCTGAAAGTTGCCTTTATGTTTGAGCAGTAATTTAGTGGATGTTCAGTAAAAATATTGGTGTAATTAAAGTAATAAAAATAAATTTCAAATAATATTTAAGCCTTAATTTTGTTTTACTACAAATCTATCCAACGAAGCCACACACATTCCATTATAATAACCTTATTCTAACTCCATAAAGTTATGTTTCACTGGGATTGTGAATAACTTTGAAAAACGTGGGAGTTAAGTAGAGATGGCACATATCAGTCAAGGCAAGTCTAAATAAAGCTTGAGTCAATGAATTCATTATTTCCATAAGCTTGTCCAGATAATTGACTTTCTATATTTTCCTTACAGTTTAAATATTACATGACTGTGAGAAAAGGACTCGGAAAGAAGGGTATAGGAGTTGACAGAAGTAGACAAAGAAGGAAAATTAAGAGTGACAGTAAAAGTCAGATCCACTGGTTAGATCTGGGTAGGGGTTCGAAGTTTACTGGACATATTGTCCTTGGCTGGTGCCATAGTTTGAGCAGGACCCCTGGGCCCAGATCTGCCCATCATAATGTTCTACTTGTAGGTTTCTAGGACCCTCTGCATCCTTCTATTTCCCCATTCTCCCATGCTTCTCTCACACCTGGATGGGAAGGCCTGCTGGCACTCAGAGGAAGGATAGCAGGCTACCAAGAAGAGACTTGATGCCCTATGAGCATATACAGGGGGAGGAGGTCATAGGGGAGGGGAGAAAGGGGAAAATGGGAGGGAGGGAGGAATGGGAGGATACAAAGGATAGGATAACAATTGAGATATAATATGAATAAATTAATAAAATATATTTTAAAATAAAATAAAAAACAGAATGACAGTAAAGAGTGTACTATTTACATGTATAAAATTATCAGGGAAAATTTTAATAAAAGTTATATAAAATATTACTGAATTGAATTTTTAATAGGTTAAATTTTATCATTCATAATAAGAAGTATTATATACAAAGGAAATCTTCCTTTCTTTTACTACTCCCAGAGTTTTCTGAAGCATCCTACAGAGTTTTCTGAAGCATATAAAAATAAACATCAGCATATTCTGTTTTCTCACACAAACAATGCTCTTCACTGCAAATACAGTTGCCACTCTAGTTGGTCTGTTGACTGTTGTAGAAATGTATCCTGGGCATCCACATCCTCTACCTAAAATTCCATTGCACACATAAATATAATGCATCAAATCTTCCTACGGTGCTCTAGAAGTACAGCTTTCCAGGAGGGATTTGTTTGGTTAAAGAGTTAAGGTCAAATAAACTGCCCCAGGAGTTTACAATCCCATCCCTGATGTCTGAATGGGTCACATCTCTGCTGAGTCAGAGCCATACCAAACCTCTGCCAACTGAAAAGGGAGACAGAATCTCAGCTGAGTCTTTCTCACATGTAGTTGATCTGTTTTTTTAAGATGTCAGTGAGGCAGTTGGGTGGCTGTGGTGCATGCCTATAATGCCACCCAACTCCCCACTGAGGGAGGCAGAGGCAGGTGGATCTTTTTGAGTTTGAGGTCAGCCCAGTCTACAGAGTGAGTCCAGGGCAGCCAAGACTACACAGAGAAACCCTGTTTCAAATACATACACACCCCCAAAAAATAGAGAGAAAAAGAAAAAAGAAGTCACTCAGGTCTTGGCAACTTCAAAGCATGAATTAGACTCATAGTTAGGAAACTATGTAATTCTCAGCTTTTCTGTTTAGACTTTGTAAATCTTCTATATTTAGTTCTAGCAAATTGTCTCTTATTGGATTATTTACTGCGCTCAGACTTAGCTACTCTGTTTCCATGGATCTGACCAAAGAACAGTTCTCTCTGTCTGTACCTTAAATCTCTCCTGTCTATGCACTGTAAGCACTATTCTTTTTGGCACTTATACACAGCAAACTAGTTCAGCTTCCATTCATGTTGCACTTGCCTCTCTGTTATGACATTTCGCTTGATGTTATTGACTCTAGGCTAGTTCGTGCCATTGTAAGCAGCAGGGGTTTGTTCTTGTTTTCAATGGCTAACTAACCTCCATTGTCTATACACCACACCGTCCCCAGCCACTCATGTGCTGATTAGGGAGCTTCCATATCTTGGCTACTAGGAATACTGTCAAAACAAACATGGGCATGCAGGGCTCCTTCCCCCATGTTGCTTTCTTTGGATATACAACCAGTTACTGAGTCACAGGGTAGTTCTATTTTCTGCTTCTAAGGACCTCCACCCCATGTTCCTCATATGGCCATGCTAATTTATGCTCATATTAACAGCAAAGGAGGATCCATCTTTTGCCTTACCCTCCCCAGCATTCTCCATTGTATTTGTTTCCCCCTAGTGATTCCTAGTCATTCCTAGATGGTATGACCTTGTGACAAAGTCCTTCTCAGAAACAATAAATAGTGAGCGTTGCCCATCTGTTTGTTGTTTATTTTGATCCTCTTTTGAGAAATGCTACCCCAGTTCATTTGGACATTTTTGGGGGGCGGGGGTTGAAAATTTTGTGATTTTTGCATTAAATTTTTTTGGTTTCCTCCTGATATTCTAATACTATTCCCTTATCAAAACAGTTTCAAATAGGCTCCTATTTGTAGGTTGTCTTAATATCATTTATGATTTCTCTTGCCATTTAGTGATTACTTTCGGACATCATACTTTTTCATTCCTTTTCTACAGTGGGAATGTGGAATTAGCTAAATCACTAATCGACTTTGCTGGTGTTACTCTGATTTCTACATTTTTCCTCAGAGAAACAGTGCTGCATTTTTATATATGACAGTATTCTGCTTTAATACTCGAGATGTATTTCTTCCTTCATTGCATTTATTCTTTTTCAGAATCTATGACTTGGTAGGATAAATTCAGTTTCATTATTTCCCTTTTATTATTACATAATATTTATATTATAAATAATAGTTTGTTGTCAATTTTTAAATTTTCACTTGTTTATTTTTCTGTAATAGGTATTTAACCTGCATGCATGTCTATGTACTGCATGTATGCTTGGTACCCCTGGAATCCAGAAAAGGGAATCAGATCCCCTGGAACTGGAGTTATGTTCATTTGGGAGATGCCATGGGGTGCTGGGAAGTAAGCCTGTATCCTCTAGAAGAGCAGTCAGTGCTCTCAACTGCTGAATCATGTCTCCAGGCCATAATATTTAGTGGTTATGTCTGTAACACACTGCCCCAATTTTCTCCTGTTTTGTTATCATTCACTTTAGATAAGCCTTGTTTTCGTTTAAATACTTTCATGATGTCTTTGCTTTTGGTCCCTGGTTTTAACCTGCAGCCACAGGAAAGGTGAATTGTAATTAATGTTGTTTTTGCTAATTTTATTGCAGTAGAAATAGTAGGTGTTTCTGGCTTTATACTTAGTTTCTTGAGCTTATTAATATTTAACTCCGTCTCTGATAATTTTTTCTGAGGTATCCTGAGCACTGCAAAAGAAGGTGCATTTCTTGTTGCAGCAGGGTTGATGGGTCATGTTTATGCAGAGGCCATTTGTGAGTGGGCTGGACCTCTTTCTCTTTCTCGCTTTGTTTTCCTTCTCATTCCTTTTAGCTCCTGGCTTCCATCTTACCAAGTTTATTTTGCTTTACTAATTTGTTAGATACTTGCTGTGTTTTTTGCATGTGTGTGTTTGTGTGTGTACACATGTAACTGTGTGTGTGTGTGACTATGTGTGCATATGTATACATGTGTCTGTTCATGTATGCAGGTTAGGGATCATGTCTCCATAGTTTGCATCTCAGCAATCTTGAAGCCAGAGACTGATGTGGAATCAAAATAGTCAAAGTGCTTGAAATAACACACAAGCTTTAAAATATGGTAATGAGTAGAGAGAGAGAGAAAAAAAAAGATGACCATATTTATTTCTACCTTAAGTAACAATAGAATAACTATATTTTCATTTTCGATTTTATCAAACTATTTGAGAAAACATTTAATTGAAGTGTATACTATAAGCAAAGAACTACTAGCTTTGACTCAGTTTTTTCTCCTAAGATATTACAGGAAAACAAAGCAAACCTACTGACTTAAACTAATATTCATTTAAAGTCAGTAACCATTTTGATTAAACATATAAATCAAATTATAGTCAGTTAATACACTTTAATAGGACCACACATACAATATGTACAGAACTTTTTAATCCTGATTTCACAATTTCTTAGGAAAATAAATAATTTTAAAACAGCTTGGATAAGGTGTGGGTATGGGTAGTGACATCATGGGAATCAAAGAAGTCTCTGTGGGAAAGTGTGTGTGGGTGTTTACAGGCAACGCAGTCAGGTATTGTGAAGCAGACGTAGGGGGAACATTTTCCTGAGTGATTCAATTGGGAAGTCAGTTCAAATAGAGTATGGCATGACCCAGGGACAGGATGGAGACTAGAATTTTGAGAAACAGACTCAGAACTTTAAGGCTTGTTTATTTTTATTATACATGCATATATGCATGTGCCCACATGTATACATATGCACTGCATGCATGCAGGGGCCAGAAGAGAGTATTTAATCCTTAGGAACTGGAGTTACACGTGGTTGTGAGATGCGATTTTTGAGTGCTGGAAAGTGAACTGGGTCCTCTGCGGGAGCAGTATTTGCTATTAATTGTTGATCTGTCTCTCTAGCCTCAGAAATTATCCACTTTAAAATGTCATAGTCTTTGTTACTTTTCTTGTTGCTACAACCAACATGGCTATGGAAGTAGCGTTAGTGAGAGAGGATTTATTGTGGCTTGTGGTACAGAGGATATCGGTATATAATGGAGGGGAGACATGGTGGTGTGGCTCTGGTGGTCTTCTGGTGGTGTGGAGACTTGGAGCTTGTTTGCACTGTGACATACCAGAGAGAGTAGCAAATACCTCCTCTGGGGCCTGCCTGCAGCAACCCACTGCTATTGACTAGGCCACAGACTCAAAGATTCTATACAAATGTATGAGCCTGTGCGTATTTCACACTCAAAGCGGAAGAGCCATATGCTCATGAAGATTATACAGCCAGTGGAGACACTGAGTACAGGATAGTTAATAGACTCACTTCCTGCTTCACAACTATTGGAGACTACACTGTCACTCAACTCATGGACTCTTGTGTCTTCCATCAGAGGGGCACACTCCCTCTCTACAGGATGGTGATCAAAACAGGCCCAGCATACTAAGGAGAGAATTGGAAAAGGTCAAAGAAGATTAGCTCTACAGCTTGATATTTTGGATGAAAGAAAGGAACAGGCCCGAGATCAAACACAAAAATCTGCTTGGTCGTACAAAATCCTACCCGAGTTTCTTTCTGACATCTCATAATGCTGTACCTCATTTGTTTGTTAGAACATGCATTCACTCTTGACTCCACACTTTTATATATATAAAATTAGATAATGATAGATACAAGGTACCAGATATTTTGTTATATGAGGTTTATTAAATGAGCATGGGGAGAGAAGGAAAGTGGGGAGGGGTACCCCAGTAAGAGACAGAGACAGGGACAATGTAAGACTCTAGTCTGGAGAGTCTACTCCTGGAAGCCCCCGAGTGAAGGGAGAAGACTGGATCGATACAAAAGCAAGAGGTTTATTGTTCCAGTGCACTGGAGTCTACACACACATCAGAGTGAGGCGACCCTGACAGCAAATTTGTAGGGTTCTTATAGGTTTTAGACAAAGAAATGAGTTTCACAGTATGTGATTGGTTGATATTTGGGCAGAAAAGCTGCAAGCAGGGAGTTACAAGCATTGGCGTTTCCTGGTTGGGTAAGGGGTGGAGGGGCAAGTTGACCTATGGAGAAGATTGGTTGAAAGCTGGGCGTGATGGCACACTCCTTTAATCCCAGAACTCAGGAGGCAGAGGTGGGCGGATCGCTGTGAGTTCGAGGTCAGCCTGGTTTTCAAAGCGAGCCCAGGACAGCCAAGGCTACACAGACAGATGCTGCCTCAAAAAACCAAAAACAAACAAACAAACAAACAAACAAACAAGTTGGTTGAAGCAGTCACAGGGGGTGTTAGGAACTTTGGCTTGGCTTCCCGTAATTTGTTGTTTTTATGTGCTAGATCATTTGCTGGTCAACTTAACTAGGAGAGAGTATGTTTGGACTTCTTCGAGGTGAGCTGGCAGTGTTGTTAGTCTAAAACTCTTGGGACACTCTGCCCTGGCACGTGGCTAGAGTCAGTAATCAGTTGTGGCTCCTCTCAGAATTGTTTTACTGGCCAAGAAGGGAAGTGTTAAAGTAGTCTGCAGCAGAGGAGATTTACAGACTTTGGTCTTAATGGGGTCCTTAAGGAAGAAGAAGAAGAAGAAGAAGAAGAAGAAGAAGAAGAAGAAGAAGAAGAAGAAGAAGAAGAAAAAAAAGAGAGAGAGAGGGGGGGGGGCCATGTGGACAAGTTGTCCTTTTATATGGCCCTGAGCAGGGCCACACACCCGTGGCAGGTAAGCAATGACATCACAAGTAGGCAAACTGAAGCAAAATCCTAACACACGCCTCCCAGATAAAAAATAGAGACAGATATAAAGGAAAACTGTAGGAAGATTTGTAGGACTTGTGCCTTGTTTGTTTGTTTGTTTGAGACAGGCATTCTCTGTATAGCCTTGGCTGACCTGGACTTGCTTTGTAGATAGGCTGAAGTCACAGCCATCCAGCTGCCTCTGCCTCCCTGAGTGCTGGGGTTTAAGGTGTGTACCACCACACCCGCTGTTGGAAGCATGACATGGATAACAGAACTGAGATCTGACTATATAATGAGCAGGTCAGTTCTGCCACTTTAGGCAACCCAGGGCAATAACACTCACTGCTTTGATCCTTTGGGTTCTTATCGGAAAGGTCACCCCTCCCCAGGTCAACTTGAAACTGAGAAATAGCAATCTAAATAAATGAATTGCTAATACAGGCATAAATCAACATACATAATTTCACAATCAGATTGAAACTCTTTGCTCTGGGCTTCGTTAAATATCTAAATACAGGTACAATGTTTCACATTTTATCACTTTTTTTTCTCACCCTCTAAAAGCTAAACATGATTCACGTTTATCTTTTGTCTCAGCAATCCATTTTCAGGAAGACTGTGTGTGAAGCCTAAAGCTTGAGGAAAACAAAGAGAAATATATCACTAAGCTTCCTGATGCTTTGTTCTTTTCAAATGACCAGATTTGTGCTTGCATGCCTGTACCCTATTTTCAGAAGCTGTGCAGTGCCTTGGTGGGGGGAGGCGGGGTGCAGCCCAGACACTACACAATTTTAAGAGCATGGGTGGAGTTCCCCTCAGGGCTAGGTTATTAGCTCTTTGGGGTTTCCTCATTTGAGTTAGATAAATTATTATAGAGAAAAATAGATTATATTCAATATATGCCACCTCATTTCTGCTCTCACTATTGTGTAGGTCTTGCCTGGTATGGCTGACTTTGCATCTAAGATTGGATAAGCAAGACACACAGCTGAGAGGACAGTGATTACACTCATTTCATAGCTGCGTTCTTACTTTCATGGCTAATCACAATGCATCAGGTTGGTTAGGGTTTAAAAACAATGAAATAATGTCCACAGTATGATAGTCAGTACACACGCCACTTTCCACTGCAGGAGCTCTGTGCTGACTCCAGCCGTAGTGAATTTATCAACATTTAAAACTGACCTACAATTATGCAATTACTTTTGGAAATTGATGCAAGCCCACAATCCACTTGATTTTTATCAATCTGTCAGTAAAGACTTTCCCAGTGCCATGAAGCCAAGTAACTTAGTATCGTTGAGAGACAAAATTTTTGAGGATTTGGACAAATAGGGCTTGACCAACACTGTAATCTTAGAGGCAATGGAATCATTTGAATTTCAAAAATTACATATTGTTATTTAATTTTAAATATTTATTTATTCTCTCATGTGTTATATCCCAAAGGCAGTTTTCCCTCCCTCTTCTCCCACTCCTTCTTCCCCACATCCCTTCTCCCTCCAATCCACTTTTCCATTTCCCTTCAGAAAAGGGCAGGCCTCCCAGGGGTATCAACCAAACATGCCATATCAGATTGCAGTAAGACTAGGCACTCCCCTCATATTAAGGCTGGTAATCCAGTAGGAGGAAAAAGGTCCCAAGAGCATCCAAAAGCATCACAGACAGCCACTGCCCCGACTGTGAGGAGTCCCACAAAAAGAACCAAGCTACACAACTGTAATATATATATGCAGAGGTCCTAGGTCAAACCCATACAGACTCCCTATTGTGGATTTAATCTCTGTGAGCCACCGTGAGGCCTGGTTAGTGAATTTTTCTTTTCAATTGTGTTTGGTTCTATCCTAGATCTCTGGGCTGTCCAGCCTCTGGTGCCAGGCTATCCAAGCAGTGTCATGCGTGTGTTCCCTCGTGCGGCATATATTTCAAGCTCTGTCAGTCACTAGTTAATCACTCTCACAAGTTCTGTACCCCTTTTACCACAGCACATTTGTAGGCAGGATATATTGTAGGTTGATGGTTTTGTTATTGTGTTCTTGCCTGAATCCCTCCACTGAAAATCTTACCTGCTTACAGGAGATGGCCAGTTCAGGCCCTGCATTTCCCCACTGCTAGGGGTCTGAGCTAGGGTCTCCCTCATAGATTTCTGGGAATTTCCCTTGCGTTGGGCTTCTACCTTGTCACAGAAATGCCCCCCAATTCTAGTCATCTCTCCTACAACTTCCTCCCTTCCTCCCTTCCCCTGCTTGATCCTTCCTGTTCCTGTCCTTACCTATGTCTAGTTTACCTGTAATACCTGTTTTATTTCTCCTTCACAGGGATATTCATGTGTCCCTCCTTGAGTCCTCCTGGTTACTTAGCCTGTCTGGGTCTATAGATTGTAGCACGATTATCTTTTACTATACAGCTAATAGGTGTGCGTACATAACATGTTCCTCTATCTGGGTCTGGTTACTTCACTCAGGATGATTTTTTTCTGGTTCCATCTATTTGCTGCAAATTTTATGTTATTTTTTTTTTTAAATAACTGACCAATACTCCATAGTGTAATGTACCACATGTTCTTTATCCATTTGTTGGTCTAGGGACATCTAGGTTGTTTCCATTATGAATAAGGTTGCTATGAACATAGTTGAGCAAGTGTCCTAGTGGTAGGATGGAGCATCTTTTGGGTATATATGACCAGGAGTGGTATAGGTGGGTCTTGGGGTAGATTGATTCCCAGGGTTCTGAGAAACCACCATAGCAATTTTCAAACTGGCTGTAAAAGTTTGCACTCTGACCAGCAATGGAGGAGAACCATTCCACTTGCTCACCAGCATGACATGTCACTTGTGTCCCCAATAGCTAAGGTTATAGACCATTTCTTTAAGTGGTTTTCAGCCATTAAAGATTTTTCTGTTGAGAATTCTCTGCTTAGATCTGTACCCCATTTTTAAACTGAATTATTTGGTTTGTTAATGTCTAGTTTCTTGAATTCCTTATGAATCTTGGAAATTTGCCTGCTGTCAGATATAGAGTTGGTAAAAATCTTTTCCCATTCTGTAGGCTACTACTTTGTCCCATTGACAGTGTCCTTTGCATTACAGAAGCTTTTCAGTATCAAAATGTCTCATTTATTAATTGTCAATTTTAGTACTTGTGCAGTTGTGTGTTCTATTTGGGAAATTGTCTCTTGGGCCAACGCATTCATGGCTGTTCCCCACTTTCTAATCTACCAGGTTCACTGTATCTGGTTTTTATTTTTATTTTTTTAATTTTTTTCTCCTTTATTAATTTATTCTTGTTACATCTGGTTTTATTTTGAGTTCTTGGAAAGACTTAGACTTGAGTTTTGTGCTGGGTGATAGATGTGGATCTATTTGCATTCTTCTACGTGTCCAGTTAGACCAGCACCATTTGTTGAAGATTCTTTCTTTTTACCACTGTATGATTCTGGTTTCTTTATCTAAAACCAGCTATCAATAGATATGATGATTTATGTCTGGGTCTTCAAATCAATTCCTTTGCTTAACCTGTCTTTTTTAATGCCAATGCCATGTGGTATTTACCTCTATAGCTCTGTAGAAGAACCTGAAGACAGGGATGGTGATAGCTCTGGAAGATTTGTTTTCTTTTTTTTTAATAAGATATTTTGAGTGATATGTATTTTTTGTTTTTCTAAAGGAAGTCGAATATTGTTCTTACAAGGTTTGTAAAAAATTTCATTGGAATTTTGAGGGCATTGCCTTGAATCTATAAATTACTTTTGGTAAAATGGCTATTTTACTATGTTAATCCTACTGATCCTTGAGCATGGGAGATTTTTCTATCTTCTGATATCTTCTTCAATTTCTTCATTCCAAGACTTGAAATTTTGTCATTAATGTCTTTCACTTGCTTGGTTATATTTACCTCAAGACAAATTATATTATTTATGGCTATTGTGAAAAGTGTTGTTTTCATCATTTCTTTCTCATTTGTATATAGGAGGGATGATATTTTCTGAGTTAATCTTGTATCCCACCACTTTGATGAAAGTGTTTATCAGATGTAAGGGTTTCCTAGTAGATATTTGCATGTCACCTATGTATACTATCATATCATATACAAATAGTAATATGTTTATTTCTTTATTTACAATTTGTATCCTCGTGATCTCCTTTAGTTGTCTTATTACTCTGGGTAAAAGAACTATATTGAATAGATATAGAGATTGAACAGCATTGTCTTATTTCTTATTTAAATTTATCTCCATTTAATTTGATGTTGGCTATAGGCTTGTTGTAAAGTGCCTTTTTTAATGTTTAGGTATATCTCTCATATTCCTAATCTTTCCAAGAGTTTTATTATAAGGGGTGCTGGATTTTGTGAAAGGCTTTCTCAGTATCCAATGTAATTATCATGTGGTGTTTTTTCTTTTAGTTTATTTATATGGTGGATTAGATTCACAAATTTTTGTTTGTTGTTCATCCAGCATCTCTGGGATGAAACCTACTTTGTCATTGTGGATGATATGTTTGATGATTTGTTTTGTGTATTTTATTGAATATTTTTACATTATGAAAGAAACTCTCCTGTAATTCTCATTCCTTGTTGAGCCTTTATGTGGTTTAGGTATTGGGGTAACTGTAGCCTCATAAAGTATTTTGGTAAAGTTTCTTCTGTTCCTATTTTGTAGAATAATTTGAGAAATATTGGTATTAGTTCTTCTTTGAAAGTCTGGTAGAATTCTGTGCTAAAAGCACTTGTGCCTGGGATTTGATTGTTTGTTTGGAAGACTTTAAATGACCTCTTTTATTGTTTTAGGGGTTATAGATCTATCTACATTGTTCTTCTGATCTTGATTTAAGTTTAGTAAGTGGTATCCAGCAAGAAAATTGGCCATGTCTTTTAGATTTTTCAATTTTGTGGAGTACAAGTTTTTTAAGTATAACTTAATGATTCTTTGGATTTCCTGAGTGTTTTTTGTTCTGCCCCCTTTTATTTCTGATTTTATTAATTTGGATAATGTCTTTCTACCTTTTATTTAGTTTGGCAAAGTGTTTGTCTATCTTGTTGATTTTCTCAAAGAATCAGCTCTTGATTTCATTGATTCTTTGTATTGTTCTCTTTGTTTCTATTTTACTAATTTTAGCCCTCATGTTGATTGCTTCCTGCCATTTACTCCTTTTAGGTGTGTTTGCTTCTTTCTGTTCTAGAGCTTTTAATACAATATATTTTGACCATATTGTTTCCTGTCCACAAACAGATTCTACCCACCTGCCTACTCACAACTTCATGTGTTTTTCTCTCCCTGTCAAAAAACAAATGAACAACCCCACCCTAACAAAAACTCAAAACACCAGGGAAAACAAACAAGTGGAAGGCAAAACCCATAAAACCATAACAACAACAAGCACATACACACAAACATGGAGACCTACTTCTGAGCATGTGGCTTTCTCTGGAGTGTGGTTGATATACTCAGTGTTACTCCATTAATAAAAACTGAATTTTCTCTCTCAGCAGGTATCAATTTCAAATAGCATATTGATCAGGAGTGGGACTTTGTGCCAACATACTGTTTCCTGTGCTGGAATTTTGTCTCCCTCAAACCTGTGTAATTCTTGTACGTGCTGTCACAGTTTCTGTGAGTTGATATATGCATCAATCCTATAGTGTCTAGAAGACACTGTTTCCTTAGAATTTTCCATTACTTCAGTCCATTTAATCTTTTATTCCCTTGTCCTCACAGGTCACATAGCTTTATGAGGAGGAGTTTGATGAAGACATTTCACTGAGGGTTGAGTGCTCCAAGGTCTTCATTATCTGCCAACTGTTTAGTTGTGAGTCTCTGTGTTAATTATCACATACTATAAAGAAGATTTTGTGATGAGGGTTGAGTAATGCACTGACCTATATGGTATAGTAATATGTCTTCAGAAGTCATTTTATTGCTATGTTTGTTCAGTACAAAAAAATAGTAGGTTTCCTCCTAAGGCCCAGGATCAGGTAGTCTCAGATTCTTGGCCTCATTAACAGTTTAGCTGTGTGTTTCATCTCATGGTATGTGACTTACACCAAATAAAAGGATAGTTGGTTAATCCCATAAAGTTTAGTCCACTATTTCAGCCAGGCCATGGTTGTAGGTCATTGGATTTGTAGCTGGGTGATATTGATTATTAACTTAATCCTTTGGTAGAGGTCCATGGTATTTTTCCAACACTATAAATGCTAGTCAGTAGGGGGGAAGCTTTTAGTTAGGTACCAGCTCTATTTTTCAGTGTTTAATGATGACATATGTAAATGGTGTCCTCATCAATAGGGCCTGATTGTCATGCTGTGGAGGGTAATCAAACCTTGGCATTAGCCCTTTTGGCCAATGACTCAAAATGTAACCCATTCCTGACACAGTTGGGTCATTATCTCTTTTATTATATAATAGCTCCATTTAAGTTCCTTTTATATATTTTGAGAAGATTTTGGAATAGTAGGTTTCCCTATGGCTTTTCATAAATCTTTTATTGTTATTGTCCATTTTTATATTGTCATCCAATGATCCTCTCCATTTAATCTTTCTATTCTAGTTTTTCCTTTATGTCAGAGAAGAAGCAGTATTCTCATGAAAATAAATAAATACTGACCAATAATCTAGAAACTAATGTCTCTTATTGAAGAGATATTGACAGTGAATAGTTGCTGGAGATGGAATAATAACTCCAGTTTTAATCTGTGTCCATTGGTCATTTGTCTTTGCTTCAGTGGATTCCTCCAAACCTATGCACACATGGTCAGCAGCAGTAATTAGGCTTAGTGGCTTACCAAATTAAAAAAAGAAAAAAAGACATGAAGAAGTCATTCAGTAAGTTGGAAGGGAAAATGGGAGGTAAGTACAAGCACAATTTATTGTATACATCTATGAACTTCTCAAAGATAAAAAATAAAATTTAAAAAGAAAAAACGGATGCACGGAAAACTGAGATCTCATAGTAAGAAAATGTTGGAGGTATGATCCATATTTCTTCACTTCCGAGCTGGCACTCTGAGACATGCTGTGAGAACATTTGGAAATGGTGAATTATTGATAGATGTCAAACTGTTGTTGACTCTTCTGAGCAAGAGATTTAAAATTCAATTCTAGCTTGCACAAAAACTTTAGAATTAATTGCAGACACCTGCCGTGGTTTTTGGTCTGTCCCTTGCCCAAGGAGATTACTGACTACGTTGTGTCACTGGTGCTTGCAGAGATATTCTGCCCTTGGTTATGTTCTGTTACTTACCATTGGAGGAAATGCATAAACCATCTCTAGCCCAGGGGATGAGCTGCATGTAGGATGGACCACACCCAGGGAAGTGATGGAGACACTGACATCCTCATCATATAAATATTTTGCTATTTTATGTAACCTGGATCATTAATAAATCTTGTGCTTGTTGATACTGCACCCAAGCCTATAAATACCGGAAAAGATCAAATGCTTCTCTTAAATTTCAAAATTACTTACTAAGTAAATTATTTACAAAGTGATCAATTCTATAAACCACAGAATAAGGGAAGGGAGAGCTCCTGAACAATGGAAACCATAATGAAAGGATTTTGTCCCATGTAAACTATAAATCAATGATGTAGTAATTTATGAGAAGGGGTTGGTGATCTTGACAAGTCATCAATGTTTGTCGCTGCCAATGAAACCTTCAAAAATGAACTTGTGTGGTAGAGGGCATCCGGCAGAAGACTGTAACACTGGCATAGAGCCACTGGTTCTCTTGGTGAAGCATCTCTGTGACCCTCTCACACTTCAAAATGGCTGCCAGTGCTTTCTCCACCCTATTTCATTCTCACTCTTTCTATGTGTTTAGGCAATACAGTTGCTTTTCTTAATGAGAAAGGAAACTACATTTGCTGCTGTCTTGTCCAATGGCTAAAGCTATTAACCATTTGTTTCTATCTTCTGAGTGCTTTAGGGAAGTGGTTGTGTGAGTTGCTCATTACTGAAAGAACAAGAAAAAAAAATGAACTGAGTAATATTTGAGAAGCCTCTGAGGATCACATGACTACAAGTGGCATAACAGTCCAAAGGCTGGCAAGAGTTCACAGAAAACAGAACTCCAACAATAATGATTTGACATGCATTCCATCAGTGGGTGAAAACAAATGTAAGAGGAAAAGCCATTTCATTGTGGCAGATGTATCAAACACAGACACTGTATTCAGGAAGGGCTACATAGCAGAACAGTTATGTAAGCCCTAGCTATTGTAAGAGTAAGTGTGCATTCGCATCAGTCTTGGGGGGACGACAAGCCAACTCTCAGACAAATGTGAAGCAAATTTGATGATATGATTTCACAGATTGGAAAGTTTAAGATGGCTCAGAAGGAAGAGATTATGCTTCTTTATTTTTGAGTGTAGGTGTCTGTAAACAGCAAACAATTTTTAAATGACATTATTACTCATGGCATATGAAAGTGGTTTCTGTTGCTGTAACTGAATATCACAGTTTGTAAAGAATAAATGTTGATTCAGCTGGTGGACACGCGTGATGGGAAGTTCAAAATGGGACTGGTGGGGGCTCTGGAGAGTTGAAGCAATCATACATATAAATAAGCAAGCCTGCCCGTGGCCTCTTTTCTTACAAAGTCACTAACTCAATCAGGAGGGCTCAGTCCCCATGACTTTATCCAATTCTAATTATGTCCCAGTGACTTCACCTTCAAAAATCATTAATATATAACCTTGGAATTAAGTTTTCAGCACTTCAGTTCCAGCATATATGCCCAAGTCACAGAACTCAGAAATTACTGACAGTGTCACCTTCTCAGCGACAGAAATTGCTTTTAGCTGTTGAACTATGGGGAACAGAGCACCTCACCTTCATACTTGGGAGAGGGAGAGGCAAAGTTAAGCTTTAGTTACCTACTTAGGAGCAGGACTGGAGGTTGAGTCTGGATTGCTAAGGGAAGGAACTTTGTGATGTTGAGAGAATTTGCACACAGTTAACTCAGGGCCCTCTGAGAGTTAAGGTAGTTTTCAGTTTCCTGTGTGATTCATATAACTAATGACTGCTGTGTATTATTACCCCAGTGGTTGCTGTCGCGAAGTCAAGGTACCTCCTGCTTCATAAAAATTCAGGTGTATAGAAAATGCAATGTTCTTTATTTGTCCAAAGTTTCCTGTTTAAATTATCCTTTTTATCTGACTGTCAAAGGAACAAAAGGAACAAAAATAATCTAATAAAAACCTCAAATTTGTAAGGCTCATGCTGCCTCTATTTGTCTACACAGCTGTATTATTTCTAATGTTTGGGAAGGTGGAACTCAGGGATTCCATCTGGCCATTGTTTATTTGTCGTTTCGTCTTATCCTTCCCTGTGCTTGTGACTCATCCGATTTAATCATCGGGTAACTAGCTTAGACACACACCTTCAAGTCCTTCAGCCTCTGGGGTTTCTACCTCACTCTTGTGGCATGGATGTACTTTAGCCAGACTGCTTGGCATCTTATTTGGCTTAGTAGATTCCTTTCAAGGTAAATTATTTTCTGGCTAAATGGGCACTGGTCATGTCTGGTCTGGAAGAGCCATTGAACTTGTGCATCTCATCTCTCTTGCCTAGCACAGCTCTGCTACTTTCCCACTTAGCTGCTAATACTCTTAGACATTTTTCTAGAGGGGAAGTAATGGAATCTACTGAATGAATTCTGCCTGTGCTCCAGGTACAACGAAGGCAGAAGCTGTCAAATTGTTTAAAATTTGAGCGAGAGGAATTTAGGAAGTAAAGCTATATGTTGTGTCATGAAGTACCACTTAGATTCAAGTTTGATTTTGCATATGAGAGGGTTCAAAAAGAAGCAAATACTTGCTGCATAAACAGGATGATCTGAGTTCAGACCCACATAGAAATCTGACACAGTGATGTCCTGTGGTATCCCACCATTGGGGAAACAATGGCAGGAAGACGTCTGGGATATATTGGCTAGCTAATCTAGCCTAATTGAAGAGCTCCAGCTTCAGCGAGAGACCATGTCTCAGAAAAGGAGATAGAAAGCAATAAAAGAAGACACCTGGCCTCTAAGCTCTCTAAATTCACACTCACAAAAAAAAAGAACACCCCACAACTTGATACACTTGGGCGTGCGTGCGTATATGCACACACACACACACACACACACACACACACACACACACAGAGAGAGAGAGAGAGAGAGAGAGAGAGAGAGAGAGAGAGAGAGAGAGAGAGAGAGAGAGACTTACAGTGTATTATTTTCCTTGTCTGCTGCTGTGATAAGACACTGACCAAAAGAAGCTTGTGGAGGAAAGGATTTACTTGGCTTATATCCATGTCACAGGTCATCACTGAGGGCAGTTAGGGCAGGAATCCAGCAGGAAGCAGGAACTGAAGCCGAGATCATGGAGGAATGATGTTTACTCTCCGCAGTGCCGCTCAGATTGTTTCTTACACAACCTAGGACCGTCTTCCCAGGGTGGCATCTCCCACAGTAGGCTGGTCCCTCCAACACCATTCCTTAATCCAGAAAATGCTCAACAGACATTCCTACAGGCATGTATGATAAAAGAGACTGCTCACCTGTGCTTCCCTCTTGCCCAGTGACTCCAGTTAAAAACTAGCCAGCACACTTAGTAATAAAAAAAAATAAGTTTATAAAAATGGGGGGAGGGATACATATAAAATGATCGTGATTAGGTAAATATGGCCATGCTAACAGCCCGAGTGTGTATACCTCATTCATACTCTGAGCTAAAGACTTTAAAGTATATGAGGTATGGCTCACAGTCGGTTTTGCTTTCCATATGTTGTACATTGAAGCATGTAGAATAAGATTTGATAAATAAACTTTCCTAAGCGTTCCTCTAGGATTGTTCTCATTCATCTTGGGTACAGGGAGTAGTGATAAACTTGAACTGACCTCATGTTTTCAGGTGTATTATAACTCCTCTAATGAAGCCGACTCAGGGTACTTTCCCTTTCAGCTATGTGTAACAAATTTCTATTTAATCTCTTATTGTTAATTTATCAATATTGGCCTAATAATTGCCCCATGTTGGATGAGACTTGTTGTTGTTTAATGACTAATATGACCTAGTAATGTTTATTATCAGTCCTATAGTGATTATTATGGCAGGATATTTTAACCCACTAGCAATCAATCAAGACACAGACATTTGTTATATTTTAAAATAGCCTTAGTTAGCCTGGGGCAGGACAGATATTAATCCTCTAAACTACTTCCCATAGTGAGGCAGGTATGGGATACATGTCCCAATCCCATGGAGTCTAGTTCTAATAATTTCTATCAAGTATAATCCCATATACTTGCTAATTATCATCATCTGGGCCAAGCCTCCATCCATGCCAGCCATGTGCTTCTCCTCCAACTAATCCATGGTGGCCTTCTTCTCCTCTCTTTTCCTCTGGTCTCTCTTCTTCATCCAAGATTCTCTCTGTCTCCCCCAAACCTGGAACTGTAGTCACAACTATTTCCTTTGCCCTGTCCAGGTATGATGGCCTTTTATTAATTAGCATCAGAATTCATCAGATCAGCAATCTCTTTATTGGGTTTACAGCTTATATTTCAGGATGCTTTGGCTGAGTGATTTAATACTATGGCTTTTTCCTTCTAAAATCCAATGGTTTTCTCTTTAGCATGTTACCAAAAAAAACAAAAACAAAAACAAAAAACAAAAACCACAGTCCTCTTCAGATAGAATATACTAGAATGGGGCTGGATTTCTTTTTACTTGTCAATGTTATCAATCTATTTGTTACTAACTTTTATAAAGGGTTTATTCCTATTTTCTGTGTGTAAGTATTTTGGCAGTGGGTAGGCACACACATCATGTGCTTGCAGTATCTGCAGAGGTCAGAATCAGATGCCCTGCAGTTGAATTAAAAATGATTCCAAACCATCATACCAATGCTGGGAATGACATCTAGGTCTTCTGTGAGAAGAATGACATCAGAGCCATCTTTCTAGCCTCTGTTTAGTATCAGTTTTAAGAAAAGAAGAGTAGGTCCTTTATCATTAATTTGTTGTTGGTTTCATTATGCCTATGTGTGTCTGCATACCTTGTATGTTCAGATGCCTGTGGTGGCCAGAAAATGACAGCAGAATCCTTGGAGCTGGAAGTTTCAGGCAATTACAAACAGCCTGATGTTGGCATTGAGACTCAAACCTAGGCCCCCTGCAAGAACAGTGAGTGCTCTTTTTTCTTTGTTATTTTTTAATACTAATTTATTCAGATTATACCACAATTGCTTTCCCATCACTTGTATCCTCCAGTTCCTCCCTCCCTCCTGCTTTCACCCTATTCCCCTCCACTAGGTCTATGACCAAGGGGGACCTCCTCCCCCACTACATATGGTCATAGGCTATCAAGTCTTATCTTGTAGCGTGCTTTTTCTTTCTCTGAGTGCCCACCATGCCTCCCCACCAAGGGGACGTGGTCAAATATGGGGCACCAGAGTTCATTTCAGAGTCAGTTCCTGCTCGCCACATAACTGTGGAGAATGTCCTGTCATTGGCTAGATCAGAGTAGGGGTTCCATGGTTACTACTTGTATTGTCCTTGGTTAGTGCAATAGTTTGATCAGACCCCCCTGGGCCCCGATCCACCCATCACGATGTTCTTCTTGTAGGTTTCTAGGAGCCTCTGGGTCCTTCTATTTCCCCATCTCCTATATTTCTCTTACCTAGAGTCCCAGTAGGATGTCCTCATATCTACCCCAATCTCCTGGTAAGTGAAGACTTTCATGGAACATGCCTTTTGGGCTATTGGCCAATTATAAGTGAGTATGTACCATGTGAGTCTTTCTGTTTCTGGCTTAACTCACTCAGTATGATCATTTCTAGTCGATCCATTTGTCCACACATTTCGGGATTTCCTTGTTTTTAATAGCTGAGTAGTATTCCATAGCGTAAATGTACCTCAGTTTCTTTATCCATTCTTCTACTGAAGGACACTTAGGCTGTTTCCAGGTTCTGGCTATTATGAATAAGGGTGTTATGAACATGGTTGAGCATAAGTCTTTGTTGTATGGTGGAGCATCTTCTGGGTATATTCCAAGGAGTGGAATAGCTGGGTCTTCAGGAAGCCCTATTCCCAGTTTTCTGAGAAAGTGTCAGATAGATTTCTAAAGTAAGTTGTACATGTTTAATTCCCACCAGCAATGAAGGAGTGTTCCTCTTTCTCCACATCCTTGCCAGCATGTGGTGTCACTTGAGTTTTTGATCTTAGCCATTCTGATGGATGTAGGATGGAATCTCAGAGTCGTTTTGATTTGCATTTCTCGGATGACTAGAGACATTGAGCATTTCTTTAAGTGTTTCTCAGCCATTCGATATTCCTCTGTTGAGAATTCTGTTTAGTTCTGAGCCCCATTTCTCAATTGGGTTATTGGGTTTGGTGGTGTTTAATTTCTTGAGTTCTTTATATATTTTGGATATTAGACCTTTGTCAGATGTAGGGTTGTTGAATATCTTTTCCCAGTCTGTAGCCTGTCACTTTGTTCTCTTGACAGTGTCTCCTGCTTTACAGAAGCTTCTCAGTCTCATAAGGTCCCCTTTATTAATTGTTCACCTTAAGGCCTGAGTTGTTGGTGTTCTGTTCAGGAAGTTGTCTCCTGTGCCAATGCATTCCAGGTTTTTCTCCACTTTTTCTTCTAACCGATTTAGTGTCTCTGGTTTTATGTTGAGGCCTTTAATCCACTTGGACTTGAGTTTGTGCATGATGATAAATATGAGTCTAATTGCATTTTTCTACATGTAGACATCTAGTTAGACCAACACCATTTGTTGAAGATGCTATCCTTTTTCCATTGAATAGATTTGGCTTCTTTGTCAAAAATCAAGTGACCATATGTGTGTGGATTCATTTCTGGGTCTTCGATTCTATCCCATTGATCAACCAGCCTATTGTTGTACCAGTACCATGCTGTGCTGTTTAATTACTTTTGCTCTATAGTATAGCTTGAGATCGGGTTTGGAGATTCCTCCAGAGGATTTTTTATTGTATAGGATTGTTTTAGCTATTCTGGGTTTTTTGTTTTTCTATATGAAGTTGAGAATTGATCGTTCAATGTCTTTAAAATATTGTCTAGATGTTTTGATAGGAATTGTATCAAATCTGTACATTGCTTTTGGTAAGATGGCCATTTTTACTATGTTAATTCTCCTGATCCAAAGCCAAGGGAGATTCCTCCATCTTCTGATGTTATCTTCAATTGCTTTCTTTGGAGATTTAAAGGTTTTTCAAACAAGTCCTTTAATTGTTTGGTTAGAGATATTCCTAGATATTTTATATTGCTTGTGGTTACTATGAAGCATGTACTTTTCCTAATTTCTTCTTCTGCATGATATCATTTGTATAAATGAAGGCTACTGACTTTTTTGAGTTAATTTTATCTCCAGCCAGTTTGCTGAAGGTGTTTATGAGCTGTAGGAATTCTCTGCTGGATTTTGGGGTCACTTATGTACACTATCATATTATCTGCAAGTAGGGATAATTTGATTTTCTCCTTTCCCATTTGGATCCCCTTGATCTCCTTTTGTTGTCTTATTGCTCTGGCTAGAACTTCAAGAACTATATTGAAGAGATATGGAGAAACTGGGCAGCTTTGTCTGGTCCCTGATTTTAGAAGAATTTTCTTGAGTATCTCTCCATTTATTTTGATGTTGGTTATAGGATTACTGTATATTGCCTTTATTATGTTGAGGTACATGCCTTGTATTCCCAATCTCTCCAAAACTTTGAACATGAATGGGTGTTGGATTTTATCAAATGCTTTTTCTGCATCTAAGGAGATGAAAATGTAGTTTTTTTCTTTCAATTTGTTTATATGGTGGATTACATTGATGAATTTACATACATTAAACTATCCCTGCAAGCCTGGAATGAAGCCTACCTGGTCGTGGTGAATGATATCTTTGATATGTTCTTGTACTCATTTTGCGAGTATTTTATTGAGTATTTTTGTGTCAGTGTTCAAAGAGAAATTGGTCTGAAATTCTCTTTTTTGCTTGGATCTTTGTGAGGTTTAGGTATCAATGTGACTGTGGCCTCATAGAATGAATTTGGTAATGATCCATCCATTTCTATCTTTTGGAGTAGCTTGAAGAGTATCAGTATTAGCTCTTCTTTGAAGGTGTGGTAGAATTCTGCATTGAAACCATCTGGCTCTGGGCCTTTTTTTTTTTTTTTTTTTTTTTTTTTTTTTTTTTTGATTGGGAGACTTTTAATGATTGCTTCTATTTCTATAGGAGAAATAGGACTATTTAATTTGTTTATCTGATCTTGATTCAATTTTTGCAAGTGGAATCCATCAAGAAAGTTGTCCATTTCCCTTAGATTTTCAAATTTTGTGGCACATATGCCTTTAAGGTAGGATCTTATGATTCTTTGTATTTCTTCAGTGTCTGTTGTTATGTCTCCCTTTTCATTTCTGATTTTGTTGATTTGGATACTGTCTTTCTGCCTTTTAGTTAGTTTGGCTAAGGGTTTGTCTATCTTGTTGATTTTCTCAAAGAACCTGCTCCTGGTTTTGTTGATTCTTTGAATTGTTCTCTTTGTTTCTAATTTATTGATTTCAGCCCTGAGTTTGATTATTTCCTGATGTCTACTCTTCTTGAGTGTTTCTGCTTCTTGTTTTCCCCCTAGGGCTTCCAGATGTATCATTAAGTTGCTTATGTGGGGTGTTTCCAATTTTTTTATAAAGGCACTTAGTGCTATGAATTTTCCTCTTTGCACCACTTTCAACACATGTGGGTATGTTATTCCTTTGCTTTCATTGAATTTCAGGAAGTTCTTAATTTCTTTCTTTATTCATTCCCTCACCCAGGTGTCATTAAGTAGAGACTTGTTTAGTTTCCATGTGTGTGTACACTTTTTGTTATTTCTGTTGTTGTTGAAGTCCAGCCTTAAACCAGGGTGATCTGATAGCATACAGGATACTATTTCAATCTTCTTGTATCTGTTGAGGCTTGCTTTGTGACCCACTAAGTGATCAATTTTGGAGAAGAGTCCATGGGGTACTCAGAAGACAGTATAATCCTTTTTGTTTGGGTGAAAAGTTCTGTAAATATCTGTTAAGTCCATTTGACTTATGATGTTGGTTAATGATGTTATTTTTTGGCTTAGTTTCTGTTTCAATGACCTATCCTTCAGTGAATGTGGGGTGTTGAAGTCTCCCACTATTAATTTGTAAGGATTGATGTGTGGTTTAAGCTTTGTTAATAATTCTTTTACAAATGTGAGACAAAGTTACTAACAACTAGGAAGGGAGAAGGAACTGAACTCTTCTCCATAAAGTCCATAACAGCTGAAATTCTAAGCTCCTTATCTACAAGATGTCTGCCAGGGCTTTCTGAAAAAGGCCCACCAAAAAGAGATAACAATAACTAAATTCCATGGAATGATGGACAGGATTTTACTAACTAAAGCCTAAATTGGCACAAATGACACAAGGCTTAGATTTTGCTGGTTTCTTTGTTTGATTTTTTACTGAGATTTTTAAAAATTGTGACTAAATTGAGATGAAATAGTTAAAGAGGGTGGTGGTGGCAACAGCCCTTAATCCCAACACAATAGAGACAAAAGCCAAAAGGAACTCCTGTGTTTGAACCTGGCCTCCACAGGCTTGACCCCCTACTGATAAGATAAGTTGTTTAAAAGATTTAAAGTGACATTTTTGGTATGTTCCTTTTTCTTAACAATGGATTGTATATACTTACTGATCTAAAGGATAGATAGGTATCAATCTAATGTTTATGGTTTTTTTTAAGGTAAAAAAATGTTTTAAATATGTTTTCTTAATCAGGGTAAAGACATAAGTTAAACAGTGAAACAGACTTAAAACTACAGGCAAAATCACCCACAATAAATTTAAAAAGTCAGGTACAAGATACCTATGGCCTAAAAAAATATTTTTTGGTCAAGATAAGGACCAAAAAAGGATTAAAAAGAGAAACAAACATACAAGCTGCCTACATAGGTACAAGATACCTATTATATACATAAACCCAAAGATAAAATAAAAATCTATCTGATGTTTATTTAAAACTTAATGCTTTTTTTTTCTGCTCAGGGCAACCAGCTTGTTTCTAAAACGAAAAACATTTTCTCGAAAAACAGGTTGTGGCCTAGCTTATACATCAAGCACCACAGACCCTAAAAAGGACATTTAAAACTATACAATCTTATTTTGATTTTAATATGATGATAATTATATGTTCATTGTTAATGGTAATGTTATATTGTCTTTTAAAATGGTAAATTGTCTTTTAAAAAGGTAAAAATAAAACGGACCCGAATAAAAGAGATTGGTAACTTAAGAAAGTCTGTGTTTACATAAATTCAAAGTACAGATCAAACAGTTAACTTATATTGCTAATTCCACTACAAAAAAAAAATGACTGAAAGATTTGCATCCTACACAGCGTATACATTCATAGTTTTAAAACTGTACCTGAGTACTTTTTTTACATCTTCTACACTTGATATAACATTTCTGTGAATTCTTGGTAGGACTACTATGCCTAACTAAAATGATCATGTGGTAAAGATAGTTGATAAAGGAAAATATCATTTTATTTAATAAGAAATTTCTCTCTGGGCTTCCTCATATCCTTTAGGTAGACTGATTGTATGTTTTCTTCTATTTATAATCATTTATATTCTATTAAACAATTTGTTTAATACTTAGAGTTATAAAGGCAATTTGGGAGGAATGGGAGCATACCAGGGATGGGATAACAATTTAGATATAATATGAATAAATTAATAAAATATTAAAAAATAAATAAAGGCAATTTGTTTTTAATTCTAGTTTCACTCCTGGCTAATTGTTTCCATAGTTATAACTTTCTGTGTGGTGCTAGTTCTAATTTTAGACAAGAATTCATTATCTAACCCTAACTTCTGTTGTAACTCTTCTTTGTTGTTCAAATCTTGAGTTGTTTCATTATTTTGGTATTGCACAACATTTCTGTTTGGAAATGCAAAGGGATAGTCACATTAAAGAAGAAATCAGAGAACAATATAGTACTCTTTTTAATTTCTTTCCAATAAAATTATATTTTCTCCACATATCAAATATTAATGGCAAGGGTACAGATAAAAGGGGCATGAAGATGGCACAGGGTCTGTGGACATAAGATAATTTCATTCCTTTTTCCACTGTTATAAAGGGAAATGAAATTCCAGTGTGAGTAAATTTTGCAAATTTGTGCATTTTGTGAGTATTTCTTAGTACTTTTCAATTTCCATTTAAAGTTACTATGGAATGCACCAGGCTTGGTGGTAATGCCTTTAATCCCAGCATTCAGGAAGGCAGAGGCCGATGGATCTCTGTGAGTTCAAGGCCAGCCTGGTTTACAAAGGCTGTCCAGGACAGCCAAAATTACACAGAAAAAGCCCTGTCTCAAAAAACAAAAAACAAAAAACAAAACCAAAAAAACCCAAACCAAAACAAAAAAAAAAAAAACCCACCACCACCACCACCACCAACAACAACAACAACAAGAGCACATACTATGGAATGCAGTGAAGACTCAAAACATTTGGGTTACATGTATGTGTGTATTTGTGTATGTGTATCATATATAGGATAACACACACATGTGCACACACACACTGAATCAAATAGTGTTGCCCTTCTTTCCATGTGTTTTAAAAACACATTTTATTTATTATTTATACAGTATTCTGCCTGCATGTGCACCTGCCCGCCACAAGAAGGCACCAGGTCTCATTACAGATGGTTGTGAGCCACCATGTGGTTGCTGTTAATTGAACTTGGGACCTTTGGAAGAGCAAACAGTGCTCTTAACCTCTGAGTCATCTCTCCAGCTCTCTTTCCATGCGTTTTATTTATTCACTTTACATTTCTGCTTATTCACTTTACATTTTTATTTACTCACTTTATATCCCTAGTGCAGCCCCCTGTCTCCTTTAGCTTGTTCTGTTGTCATGTTGATTGGTATAGTAGTTTTACCTCTTGGGCAAGCAACCATATTGAGATGTCCTAAGAGGAAATATCCCTGACATGTCCAGAAGAATGTGATGTAGGAGTC